>NC_092156.1:24742145-25046430 GCF_045791955.1 Oncorhynchus clarkii lewisi
CACACACAAAAGACGAATAATCAAGATATCAGTTTTATGTTAAAGGGTTCAAATGGGGTGCTTGGTACTTATATCATTCTGAATGTTTTAGATTTTTTTTGTCATACATTTTTATTTTACATAAAGTAAAAATTATGGATTTGAATAAGGCAGCATTGAAAAAGTTATGTTATACCACACAATGGACATGAGTCATATTGGGACATTGTAGAAAAAAAAACAGTGCTTACCTTGTGTATTTGGATAAAAGCTCCAATTGTCATTGTTCCCACTTTACATAACAGGGAAGGCAGATTTTTCAGAAGATTTTTGCATTGGTTAAGATAAGTCATGAAGATCATGCATCGGTTAAGATAAGTCATGAAGATCATGCATCGGTTAAGATAAGTCATGAAGATCATGCATCGGTTAAGATAAGTCATGAAGATCATAACAAGTTTCTTACGTCTTCTCATTTCTTTTCATAGTCAAGACTTGTTTTGAACGGGATGATTCAATGAAGAACAAGCTACTGCCTTGTCCGTTTGAAGGTCATTCAAATGATGTTTTGTGACAAAGTGTACATAATATTTTCAAAAGATCTTCAGAACAAAATATAGGCTGTTCTTTTTGTTGTTTCTTTTGTTCTCTTTTTACCTGAAAACAGAAAATGCTCAAAATTAATGCTACAGCTGTTTACAACTAAAATCTGTCAGTCATTTTCAATAATGTGAAATGATTACATTCTATGACACATTTTTGTAGGTACATACCAGTGTGTTTCCATGCTGTAATCATTGTAGGTTTTAAGAAGAAATGATAAAATAGTGTGTTATGACTTTTTTTGAAAAAATAACAGCTAGAGCTCGAGACTTGCATACTGAAATGCAAGAGTGTGACACAGTGCTGACTTCTGTTGACTGTTCATCCTCAGAAATGCTAAGTTTGTTTTAGCCCATATCTTGTGCTCGTCTGATACTTGAACAAAGTGTCATATATCATGGGGTTGTAAACCAAGGTTAGGACTGTCCCTAAAGTCTGACTGCACTGAAAACACCCTGCCATGGGAAAGAGAGATCAATGTCCTTTGTTCAAAACTCAGATTTTTTAATTGACTCTGAAGGTAATAAAGTGATGCGCCTGGAGTTTGGCTCCTGGGTTCGCATGTGCCAATCCCATTGTTTGGTTCTTCTTTCATACAAGCAAGTGCTACTCCTTAAAGACGCCCGCCAAGTTTTCATAGGCGACAGCAGGTTGAGTTGAAACTAGTCACTTTTATGATATCAAGTAGGGAGAGTAATATGTCTAGAGATAAGGAGCACACTATTGTGGATCGTTTTGAACCTGTGTGGGTACCCATATGTTCACTTTTTGAATCCATGCAATACCTTAACCGTACTGTACTACTATGCAAAGTCATACCCAGAGGGCAAAACAGGTTGCAATGATGTCAGGCCGTCGTCTTTAGTGCCCTACATAGTCAGGTTGCATAATGATTGTAAAATTACAAATGACCAGATAACCTGGTTGTAATCTAGTTATCTGACCAGATAACAAAGTATTATGTATTTCCCAGGCATATTGATGCCATGAAAAAGACAGCAAAACCTGGTTCTATTTGACCAGATAACCAGTTTACAATCAGAGAACGACAACATTATGACATCCCATGCCAAATGTTGCCCGCTGGTTAGGACACTAATGCTTCATAGGGTAATGACTAATCTCTTTTTATTAATGGTGTTATTGACTCTCCTACTTCCTGTATTCTGTTTGGTATCAGCAGGATGATCTGAGAAATGTGCGGCAAACACCTGAATGTCTGTTACAAATATTTGATGCTCTGTGCTGACATTGCATGTCTCTGTGTTTCTCAGTTTCCAAGAAAGCTTTGTGAGCCGACCCCATCTGTGTTAAAATGTGTGATGTGATTTATCGCACTTTTTAAGATGTAGACAGAACGGCGGGAAAACAAGCATCATAACTCTGCCCTGCAGGTGAATGCTTAGTCTCTCTCCTGCTCTTAGCAATGGCAGTAAATAAAGAGTTGCCTGTCGGAGCTACTGCCGCCACAGAGGGTGACTCAACTTTATAGACTTTTGGAGAATATGGCCAATTAGTGTGAGAGGAAATAACAATTGGCCGCTCAGCTGTACTCAGCGCCTCTACCGCCCTTCAGAGGTCTTATGCCTCTAGAAGGCCAGCATCCCGGAGTCACCTTATCACTGTTGATGTTGAGACTGGTGTTTTGCGGGTACTATTTAATGAAGCTGCCAGTTGAGGACTTGCGAGGCATCTGTTTCTCAAACTAGACACTCTAATGTACTTGTCCTCTTGCTCACTTGTGCACTGGGGCCTCCCACTCCTCTTTCTATCCTGGTTAGAGCCAGTTTGTTCTGTGAAGAGAATAGTACACAGCGTTGTACGAGATCTTCAGTTTCTTGGCAATTTCTCGCATGGAATAGCCTTTATTAGTCTAAAGAAGGCCAGTTTTATTGCTTCTTTAATCACACAACACTTTTCAGCTGTGCGAACACAATTGCAAAAGGGTTTTCTAATGATCAATTAGCCTTTTAAAATGATCAACTTTGATTAGCTAACACAATGTGTAATTGGAACACAGGAGTGATGGTTGCTGATAATGGGCCTCTGTACGCCGATGTAGATATTTCATTAAAAATACGATGTTTCCAGCTACAGTAGTCATTTACAACATTAACAATGTCTACACTGTATTTCTGATCAATTTGATGTTATTTTAATGGACAAAAAAAATACAAATGTGATTTTCTTTCAGAAACATGGACATTTCTAAGTGACCCCAAACTGTTGAATGGTAGTGTATGTTTCGCCCCCTGTGGCTGAATCTAGTTAATGATCCCTGGTATACACTATGTGAGGCCACTGGGCTTTCATTTCTCAAAGCGTTTTTACTTGGCTGGGAGGATGTTATATACTGTGAATATAAATACTGATTGAATGATTGTCATGGTAACTACCTGATGGTGCTGTTTATACTAGGCTAAAACGATTTGCCAGGACTTTCTTTGAGTTGTTCCCTAGCACTGCTGCAGTCGCTGAAAAGTATGTTCCTATCAGCTCCCTGGTGCATGGTATTAATAAATGAGCTGCCCTCCAATACATTAGCTGTAGCCATATGAGGGGTATATTGAGGTTTATATCAACAACGGCATCATTAAAGCCATTCCAGCAGAGGCAGAAAGCACACATCTCAACTCTCAGTTGCACTATACTCTGTGCTAGACTTATAGAAATGTATGCCATGGGTATCCATTTTGACTCAAATCTGGTGACTCACTCAGGTAATGACACTTACGACCATTTCCGATGTTTTCCCTGATGAGATTTTTATATTATTTGAACATACCATTTGCAAGATATTGGAATATAGATACAGTACTGCACTGCATGGTGCTAAATCTTTGTCAACTATTGCCAGTATATTTTTTTTACTACTGTCATATCATCCCTCTTTATGCGTAATATAGACTGGTGGAATTACAATATGCAGTCAACAACATGATTTCAAAGAAGGACAATCAGTGACAGATACAGTAAGCTCTAGTCTGACTAGACGCTACAAGTCTACAAATACATAAATTAAAGTGTGTGTCTGAATTTGTGTTTCTGCCACACAAAGTATCCTCCCTTTCAAGGTACCAGTGTCGAGTGGATTTGCATAAATGTACACAAATCAAATCATCAAATGTTATTTGTCACATGCGCCGAATACAAGTACTGTTAAATGCTTACTTACAAGCCCTTAAACTTCTGCAATCCCGTTAACGGGATCGATTTGACAACAGCCAGTGAAAGTGCAGGGCGCCAAATTCAAAACTACAGAAATCTCATAAATAAAATTCCTCAAACATACATGTATTTTATACCGTTTTAAAGGTAATATTGTTGTTAATCCCACCACAGTGTCCGATTTCAAATAGGCTTTACAGCGAAAGCACCACAAACGATTATGTTAGGTCCCCACCAACTCACAGAAAAATTCCAGCCAAAGAGAGGAGTCACAAAACGCACAAATAGAGATAAGGTTAATCACTAACCTTTGATGATCTTCATTAGATGACACTCATAGGACTTCATGTTACACAATACATGTATGTTTTGTTTGATAAAATTCATATTTATATTTAAAAAAATCTCAGTATACATTGCCGCGTTACGTTCACTAGTTCCAAAAACATCCGGTGATATTGCAGAGAGCCACATCATTTTACAGAAATTCTCATTATAAATGTTGATAAATACAACTGTTAGACATGGAAATATAGATATACCTCTTCTTAATGCAACCGCTGTGTCAGATTTCAAAAAAACTTTACGGAAAAAGAAAACCATGCAATAATCTGAGACGGCGCTCAGAAAATAAATAAAATTATCTGCCATGTTGGAGTCAACAGAAATCAGAAATCACATTATAAATATTCCCTTACCTTTGATGATCTTCATCAGAATGCACTCCCAGGAATACTAGTTCCACAATAAATGCTTGATTTGTTTGATAATGTCCATTATTTATGTCCAAGTAGATACTTTTGTTAGCGCGTTTAGTACACAAATCCAAACGCTCGTGCAGGTCCAGCCGAACGTCGGACAAAACTTCAAAAAGTTATATTACAGGTCGAAGAAACTTGTCAAACTAAGTATAGAATCAATCTTTAGGATGTTGTTATCATAAATCTTCAATAAAGTTCCAACCGGAGAACTCCTATGTCTGTAGAGAAGCCATGGAACACAGGTCGCTATCATGTGAAATGCTCGTGACCAGGACCTGGCTCTCTGCCAGACCACTGACTCAAACAGCTCCCATCCGGCTCCACGACACAGTAGAAGCTTCATTCAAGTTTATAATGATGGTTGACATCTAGTGGAAGCCCTAGGAAGTGCAACTTTATCCATATCCCACTGTGTATTCAATGGGGGCTGGGTTGAAAATCGACCAACCTCAGATTTCCCACTTCCTGTTTGGATTTGCCTGCCATATGAGTTCTGTTATACTCACAGACATCATTCAAACAGTTTTAGAAACTTCATAGTGTTTTCTATCCAATACTAATAATATGCATATATTAGCAACTGGGACTGAGGAGCAGGCCGTTTACTCTGGGCACCTCTGTGTACCTTTCATCCAAGCTACTCAATACTGCCCCTGCAGCCATAAGAAGTTAAACAACAATGTATTTTTAAGAAAAATAAGAGTTAAGAAAATACTGACTAAATACATTTTAAAAAGTAGCAAAATAAGGAGGCTATATACAGTACATGGGGTAACGGTACCGAATAAATGTGCGGGGGTATAGGTTAGTCGAGGTAATCAAATTTATTTGTCACATGCACATGGTTAGCAGATGTTAATGCGAGTGTAGCGAAATGCTTGTGCTTCTAGTTCCGACAATGCAGTAATAACCAACAAGTAATCTAGCTAACAATTCCAAAACTACTACCTTATAGACACAAGTGTAAGGGGATAAAGAATATGTACATAAATATATATGAATGAGTGATGGTACAGAGCGGCATAGGCAAGATACAGTAGATGGTATTGAGTGCAGTATATACATATGAGATGAGTATGTAAACAAAGTGGCATAGTTAAAGTGGCTAGTGATACATGTATTACATAAAGATGCAGTAGATGATATAGAGTACAGTATATACATATACATATGAGATGAATAATGTAGGGTATGTAAACATTATATTAGGTAGCAATGTTTAAAGTGGCTAGTGATATATTTTACATAATTTCCCATCAATTCCCATTATTAAAGTGGCTGGAGTTGAGTCAGTGTGTTGGCAGCAGCCACTCAATGTTAGTGGTGGCTGTTTAACAGTCTGATGGCCTTGAGATAGAAGCTGTTTTTCAGTCTCTCGGTCCCAGCTTTGATGCACCTGTACTGACCTCGCTTCTGGATGATAGCGGGGTGAACAGGCAGTGGCTCGGGTGGTTGTTGTCCTTGATGATCTTTATGGCCTTCCTGTGACATCGGGTGGTGTAGGTGTCCTGGAGGGCAGGTAGTTTGCCCCCGGTGATGCGTTGTGCAGACCTCACTACCCTCTGGAGAGCCTTACGGTTGTGGGCGGAGCAGTTGCCGTACCAGGCGGTGATACAGCCCGACAGGATGCTCTCGATTGTGCATCTGCAGAAGTTTGTGAGTGCTTTTGGTGACAAGCCGAATTTCTTCAGCCTCCTGAGGTTGAAGAGGCGCTGCTGCGCCTTCTTCACGATGCTGTCTGTGTGGGTGGACCAATTCAGTTTGTCTGTGATGTGTACGCCGAGGAACTTAAAACTTACTACCATCTCCACTACTATTCCATCGATGTGGATAGGGGGGTGTTCCCTCTGCTGTTTCCTGAAGTCCACAATCATCTCCTTAGTTTTGTTGACGTTGAGTGTGAGGTTATTTTCCTGACACCACACTCCGAGGGCCCTCACCTCCTCCCTGTAGGCCGTCTCGTCGTTGTTGGTAATCAAGTCTACCACTGTTGTGTCGTCCGCAAACTTGATCATGTGGCCACGCAGTCGTGGGTGAACAGGGAGTACAGGAGAGGGCTCAGGACGCACCCTTGTGGGGCCCCAGTGTTGAGGATCAGCGGGGTGGAGATGTTGTTGCCTACCCTCACTACCTGGGGCCGGCCCGTCAGGAAGTCCAGTACCCAGTTGCACAGGACGGGGTCGAGACCCAGGGTCTCGAGCTTGATGACGAGCTTCGAGGGCACTATGGTGTTAAATGCCGAGCTGTAGTCGATGAACAGCATTCTCACATAGGTATTCCTCTTGTCCAGATGGGTTAGGGCAGTGTGCAGTGTGGTTGAGATTGCATCGTCTGTGGACCTATTTGGGCGGTAAGCAAATTGGAGTGGGTCTAGGGTGTCAGGTAGGGTGGAGGTGATATGGTCCTTGACTAGTCTATCAAAGCACCTCATGCTGACCGAAGTGAGTGCTACGGGGCTGTAGTCGTTTAGCTCAGTTACCTTAGCTTTCTTGGGAACAGGAACAATGGTGGCCCTCTTGAAGCATGTGGGAACAACAGACTGGGATAGGGATTGATTGAATATGTCCGTAAACACACCAGCCAGCTGGTTTGCGCCTGCTCTGAGGGCGCGGCTGGGGATGCCGTCTGGGCCTGCAGCCTTGCGAGGGTTGACACGTTTAAATGTTTTCCTCACGTCGGCTGCAGTGAAGGAGAGTCTGGATGTTTTAGTTGCGGGCCGTGTCAGTGGCACTATATTGTCCTCAAAACGGGCAAAAAAGTTATTTAGTCTGCCTGGGAGCAAGACATCCTGGTCCGTGACTGACTGTAGACCCTGCCACATACCTCTTGTGTCTGAGCCGTTGAATTGAGATTCTACTTTGTCTCCATACTGAAGCTTAGCTTGTTTGATTGCCTTGCGGAGGGAATAGTTACACTGTTTGTATTCGGTCATGTTTCCGGTCACCTTGCCCTGATTAAAAGCAGTGGTTCGCGCTTTCAGTTTCACGCGAATGCTGCCATCAATCCACGGTTTCTGGTTTGGGAATGTTTTAATCGTTGCTATGTGAACGACATCTTCAACGCACGTTCTAATGAACTCGCTCACCGAATCAGCGTATTCGTCAATGTTGTTGTCTGACGCATATCCCAGTCCACGTGATGGAAGCAGTCTTGGAGTGTGGAATCAGATTGGTCGGACCAGCGTTGAACAGACCTCAGCGCGGGAGCTTCTTGTTTTAGTTTCTGTCTGTAGGCAGGGATCAACAAAATGGAGTCGTGGTCAGCTTTTCCGAAAGGAGAGCGGGGCAGGGCCTTATATGCGTCGCGGAAGTTAGAATAGCAATGATCCAAGGTTTTTCCAGCCCTGGTTGCGCAATCGATATGCTGATACAATTTAGGGAGTCTTGTTTTCAGATTAGCCTTGTTAAAATCCCCAGCTACAATGAATGCAGCCTCCGGATATATGGATTCCAGTTTGCAAAGACTCAAATAAAGTTCGTTCAGAGCCATCGATGTGTCTTCTTGGGGGGGAATATATACGGCTGTGATTATAATCGAAGAGAATTGCCTTGGTAGATAATGCGGTCGACATTTGATTGTGAGGAATTCTAAATCAGGTGAACAGAAGGACTTGAGTTCCTGTATGTTGTTGTGGCCACACCACGTCACGTTAACCATGAAGCATACGCCCCCGCCCCTCTTCTTACCAGAAAGATGTTTGTTTCTGTCGGCGCGATGCGTGGAGAAACCAGCTGGCTGCACCGACTCCGATAGCGTCTCTCCAGTGAGCCATGTGTAATATGTACAGTACATGTGGGTAGGGATAAAGTGACTGCATAGATAATAAAGAGCGAGTAGTAGTAGCGTAAAAATAAATTCTAATAAAAAAAAGGGGGGTCAATGTAAATAGTCTGGGTAGCTATTTGGCTTGGGGCCAAGACTGCTTTTTGGACCTAGATGCTCCGGTACCGCTTGCCATGCGGTAGCAGAGAGAACAGTCTATGACTAGGATGGCTGGAGTCTTTGACAATTTTTAGGGCCTTCCTCTGACACCACCAGGCATAGAGGAAGCTTGGCCCCAGGGATGTACTGGGCCGTACGCACTACCCTCTGTAGCGCCTTGCGGTCCTTTCCATGCAGCCAAGTCTCAATTAGTCTCCTTAAACATATTTTATTGATCCTGGAGCACAAACATTGCCTACTGTTTGCCAAAATCACGTTGTGTATTACAGTAAGATAAGACCCAGGCATCCTGGTAATTTGGAAGGAATGCTCTCAATTTATTTCAATGGGAATGAGCACTTTGCTTGAATTTTTTAATAAAGGGTGCAATATGAAGAAATCGCTCTGTGATTTCCTGGTTGCTAAAGTTCGAATAGTTTGCCTAATTTTAGTTTATCTGTCAAAGTAAGCAATATATAGTGTCCCATCTAAATCGCTGTGACATATATTTTTAATAACCAACAATTTAGCATTTTCAGGTGTTTTAAGCTGGTGTACAAAACCAAAAGTAAATGAAGCGAAAACCAAACTTAAGAAGAGGAAGCATAGAAACAGCCCACATAAAACACATCTACCGCTTCTTAGTCTTGCTTTCAATGAGAATGACATATCTATAACACACATTTCTTCTTTTTTTACACCTTTTTCTCCCCAATTTCATGGTATCCAATTGTTTAGTAGCTACTATCTTGTCTCATCGCTACAACTCCCGTACGGGCTCTGGAGAGACGAAGGTTGAAAGTCATGCATCCTCCGATACACATCCCAACCAAGCCGCACTGCTTCTTAACACAGCGCGCATCCAACCCGGAAGCCAGCCGCACCAATGTGTCAGAGGAAACACCGTGCACCTGGCAACCTTGGCGTGCACTGCGCCCGGCCCGCCACAGGAGTTGCTGGTGCGCGATGAGACAAGGATATCCCTACCGGCCAAGCCCTCCCTAACCCGGACGACGCTAAGCCAATTGTGCGTCGCCCCACGGACCTCCCGGTCGCGGCAGCGCCCCCCGGGAGGCCTATAACACACATTTCTATCGGGTCACCCAAAAAATAACAAATTGCAGCTTTAAAGTCTCTTCCCGTGCATTTCATTGAACTCAGAAAGGGAACCATGTCAATTAAATTGCATGATAGGTTCATATGACCCAACTACATTGGACTAGGTCTCTCTTGTAAAAGAGATTTTATCTCAATGAGAAAACTTGAATTGAGTTCAACTACTCCGCTAGCCAGCACCTCGCCTAAATAGGTGTGCGTTTCTTTTTCTTCTAGATCTCAATGAGAAAAACCTGAAGAAAAATAGTTTTTTTTTTAATTATAATTTTAAAAAATTAAAAAATGCCTACCCTGGAGCCTTCCCTGTTTTGATTATGTTTTTCCAGTAAATCATAGAATTATTCAGTACCGGTTCATTTTATTGCATTGATTCTACTGTGAATACTGTGTGGTGTATTAGTCTGACATTTGGACAACCTGACATTCTCAATATGACAAGAGCAAAGAGTAAGTCCCAATCAAGGATTGCCTGCATTTTGCTTTCATTCAGAATACAAATTGTCTCATATTTGACCCCTAACAAAGCTAACAAAGATTGGAGTTAAAACTTTGATCCGGCATCAGAATTCTAGCTAACCTGTTTGTCATATGTAGAGCATTATGTGTCAAATCAAGCATACTCCAAATGCTCTTGTTTGTATTGAACTAACAGGAGTTTTAGATTATTCTGTCAGAGCAAATCTCTGATCTCTTTGTGTGTCGGTTTACTGAATGCAAATTAGGTGCAAATGATTTCAAAATTTGATTGTGTGAGATTGATTTGACACAAAGCATCGTAATACATTTTGTGTGAAACATTCATCTGTTTAACAGTTTTGTGGTTGGGTTACTAGCTCGCATTAACTCATGTTCATGATAATGTATGGTGTGTGTGTGTTCATGTAGAACAATGTATGTGGAAGGCAGAGTATTAACAGTGTGTATGCATGCTCAACCATTGTAGTGAAGCAATGCATATTATAGATCCTTATTCATATTAATATTGTAGTATTTTACATAGTCCTGAATATAACCTTGTTCATTTTCTGGTAAGTACTGTAGCTCGTGTATGATTACTTTATGAAAACACAATGCATTGCCCTAATGATTGGCTTTATTTCCGCATTGTTTGTTTCTGTGTGCATTTGTTTGTGTGCAGTATTCATCTATGTAAAAGAGATTGAAACGTATTTGCACAATGTTTGATTTGACTGTCTTTCCACTGCTTTTTGCTGTCAACAATAGTGAGAGTGGGTAAGCGAAATACACATATGGGGTCATATAGGCATATGACCCTTACAGGCAGTGATGATATGAAAACAAGCATATTTATTTAACATTGCCGTATCTTATTTTGGGTTTTCCAATGGTTGACCTGTTTATGAACTCAACTTTATGATTTTTGATTGACGCACCATTAGATTGCTTCATGTTCTAATGATTAGATTAGTATAGCATGTCGTGATTGGCATGTCTGGTGTGTTGTCTTAATATGGGTAATATATGTATCAGCTCACCACTAATATAGTATCGTACATGGCTGATACATGCAATGGTGTGTCTAACATATTAACTTAGATAGTAACTGACAGTTGTTAATTGGTTGAATGCAACTAATGAAATGCTGTGTGATTTCCCTAGGCCCAAGATTGTGGTGTTTGATAATCAGACCATCAACCTATTTTTAATCATAACAGATTAAATCAAGTGCCGAAATTAGTTGTGTCACTCTGATGTTTTTGGAGTAGAATATGTAATGATTTGGCCCAGAGCCTACTAAAAGAACAACAACACACTTGAGGCCTGGAGGGAAGCAGTCTGACATTCTGAAGTTATGGATGAAAGGTTGGAGATAAAATCTATATTTTCCTCGCTCTCTGTAACTTTCTCTTTAACTCCCTCTCTTCCCGTATTTTCTCCCTCCCTCTAACTTTCTCTCCACTCTCTCTGTCTTCCTTATTCTGTCTCTCTTCTCTCTCTTCCTTCTCTTTCCTTCATTCCAGACACCATGACTAGCGGCTCAGGCCTGGGCACGGGGGCCATCGTGGGGATCCTCATCGTGGTCTTTGTGCTGCTGCTGGTGGGTGTCGACGTGACCTGCTACTTCCTCAACAAGTGTGGCTTCCTCATGTGCATTGCCGTTAATTTTTGCGGCAAGTCTGGACCTGGAGCAAAGAACAAGGACATCGAGGAGGGCAAAGCGGCATTCATGTGAGTCTCTCTTCTTCTCTGCTCCCTGGCCCCCTTGCTTTTCTCTCTGAAATGCTGTATGCACTTTGAGCAGTAGCTACTCCCAAACACTAGACCACAGTTTGGCAGTGCAGAATTGCAGTGTTTTTAACCAAAATGACTCACTACAGTATAGTTGTACTGCACCAGCATTTATTCAAAACTATTTTTCCCCTTACAGAAAGGACGAGTCAAAGGAGCCCATCGTGGAGGTGAGGACAGAGGACCGCACCCCTAACCATGAAGGGGGGGGACCCACAGAGCCCAATGAGACCACCCCTCTTACCGATCCCGAGTGAGTACTCCAGCACTGGCTGTAGGTAGACCCCCTGCACTAGGGTTGCCTTAGGCTGGAAAACCCATACTAATCATGTGATATGTCTATGTATAAGATATACTTCTTAATCCATGACAGCAGTTAAGCATTTTGATCATGTGTTTGCTGACATATTGGCTAAACTAATTGATAAAAGAATGTGAGAATGGAATATCAACACCAAATACTGAAGATGTGCTCTGATGTTTGTTGTTTATGCTAATGGTAACAAACATAGCTAGTCGTTGTGTGTACCAGCCTTAAACACTTAATAACCTAGACCCTAAACTGATTTTGGTTTAATTTGCTTTAGTTTGCTTAAGATAGTGTTTGTGTCTATTCCTCACTGCACTTTAACGTTTTGAATCTCTAGTTCTTTGCTTTATCACTGCATGTAGCACTCACTTTGGATGTGTGTTTGTGCCTTGGTCTCCCCTCCCTACCCGTCCCTGCTCTCTCTCTCTCCTCTCTCACCCTCTCGCTGCTCGATGGCTCGTCTCTTTCCTGCTCTCCTCCTCTACTCACAGGCCCACTGCTGACACTACTGCCACCGTGGTGGACTTGCTCCCCTCTATCGCCACTAACTCTGACCCCATCACTGAGAGCTTTAGCACAGCCCAGAATAGCCCAGCTAGCGAGACTACCACCCTCACTTCCAGCACAGCTGCCCCAACCCTTGCCCCAACCGAGGCCAAAACTTTCCCTAATAGCACCCCTGCCCCCATCATCCAGTCCAGCACGCCCAAAGCTAGCGCTCCTGCCGCTCAGTTTGCCGCACAATCTGACGTGGCTCCCCTCGTCGACCTAAGCGAGGCTCCAAAAGCCACGCCCTTGTCCGACCCTAAGCCCGCCACCCCCGCAACCTCTTCCGTAGAGCCAGCCAAGGCCACCTCTAACCTCCCCTCTGCCAAAGCCGATGCCGCTTCACAGAGCCAGCCCGAACCCGTCCAAAGCACCCCTGCCAGCGACAGTCAAAATAAGGACTTACAGATAGACTGCCTGGCCAAGGATGTGTTTGATACACTGGGCAAAAGCTCAGAGGCCCCAGCAGACTCCACTGCTGCTCCCGCACCGGCCAAGGACGAGTATGACCTCCTCCCTTCCTCAGAGTCTGTTTTACTGTGTGTATGTTTTCGCTCACCCACCTCCACCACCACCACCTACTGTATCCCTCTGTCTGTTCTCATAGTTTTGGGCAACCTCCCTTTGTTACACTCTTTCTATCAATCATTATACTACTACTGCAGCCATTCAATCAGCTACATCGCCACGAATGACACCTAACGCTTTAACGAAGCGCGAGATTCGCGACCCTGATCAGCAGATGAACCCTGCTGTACTCTCTGGACATCCTAAAGGCCTTCGGCCTAGAGTGCAAAGCCGGGCGGCCGGCGGAGACCGAAAGGGAGAAAGAGGGCGACGAAAAGGAGTGAGCAGGGCAGGAGATAGGCAGCAAAGGAAACAGGCAAGTCAGATCCGTAACCCATGGGATAAGGATTGGCTCTGCAAGCAGGCCGAACAAAACACGACCTCGAGCGGACACCACAGGGAGAGAAGGTCGCATAGTGAGCTAAGTAATGCAGGATGCACTTCCTGAGAACCGAAAAAAGGTGCCGCCAGTGGGTTGGGTACCACTGGTGACATCTTCTTATCTTGGCCCAGTACAGCCTCAGAGTAAGGGCCACTCCAAGGAGCCAGGTCCTCCCAGGGTTTCTCCGCAGGGCCCGACCAATAGGGAGTTTTTGCCACTGGCCGCCGTATACAGTCCCAAACAAGGCGTGTTCCAAGGAGTAGAAGCTGGGCCAAGGGACCCCCCAAAGTACAAACTCACCCCGTTTTCCATCACCGGTTCGGAGCATCCGAAGGGCCCGTCAGTAGGAAAGTCTGTTGATTACGCCGAACATCCGCTCGTTCAACTAAGGCTGGGTTAAAAACTAGATTGTGTTGCATCGTGGTTATGTCGCGATATAAGGCCTCAGGTCGGAAGGTAGGCGGCTGATGCGCAGCCCAAAAACATAGAAATGTCAAAGCTCACTGGGTTTGGCGCATCAGGGTTTCAAAGTGAAGAGATCCGACTGGCGGAACTCCTGTAGTGGCCCGTGCTCCTCATGCGTAGCATGTAAAAATCGAGGTCGCGCAGGTTACGGCGAGAGCAACTATGACTCACTTAAGGTAGCCAAATGCCTCGTCATCTAATTAGTGACGCGCATGAATGAATGAACAAGATTCCCACTGTCCCTACCTACTATCGAGCGAAACATAGAAACAAAATACATTTTTTTCTCAATCATTTTGAGTTGTTTTGTGTCTTTTTTAAATTTATTTTACATATCATGTCATGATAAATGCCATATCAGAAGTTTTACCAAATCTGATAGATACGACAGAATTATGGCCTGAATGTTACTGCCACAATCATCTTCTGCCTTTGTTATCTCCTGAAAACAATCCTTCTTCGTAACAACAATAAAAAGCCATTATGATCATCGGAAGTATGAAAGGGCTTTGTTCTACGTTTCAGTCTTATCTCAGACAAACCCTTAGGATGATGAGGCAAACTCTGGGGAGAGATATTCCAGGAGCTTGCTCTTGTCCCACGCTTTTCACCCAGAACACCCCAAACAAAAAACGAAACATCACTGATGGATTATCAGGACTTAACGTTCATTACAATGAGGCTGTCGTCAACGTATCAGGACTTAACGTTCATTACAATGAGGCTGTCATCAACGGAGCATCGGTGTGATGAAGCAGGACTCATCAACGGATAGATTTGTCTTCATAAGTCTGGTGGGTCTGAGGCACCTCCTTCCCCGTCTCCACGGTGATTTGTCTTCCACACAACAACCAACCAGTCTTGTCAGGCGTCTTGAAGGCTCACTACATTCCTGGACTTGTCCACTGAGGACCCCTTCTTCCACTTCCAATAGTCTCCTCCCCAGGCTGTGCTATATAAGGCTGTGCTGCACCTATCCGCTGTATGTGACAATAAATAAAACTAAAATAAATAAACAATTAATTATACTGATCCCTCTGTACATTCAAAGGACTAGTGTTAACAAGGCTGGCATGGTGTCCGTGGACAGTTGTTAGATGGTTTTGATTTGACTGAGACTTGTTTGAAAGAAAGCCTTGACGGCTGGGTTTGAAGGCCACCCCTTAGAGGTTGTACTTTGAGGTACTAGGATCATCAATGTGTGAAAGCCCTTTGAGCTCTTGTGGGTAAATTATTTCCCCATTTGGTTCCTCTCAGCCAAAACACAGGCAGTAAGTTCATCTGCATTCTGTCCGTGGTGGTCATGTGTTAGGAATTAGTGAACTACAGGTTGTTCAACTAGTAATTTAACTACGTTTTGCAGTAGCTTGATGGTACAATAGTTGAACTCAATTCAAATCTAGGTAGTGTTATGTCAATTTGGACAGTAGCTAATAACTTTTTTTGCCATGTAGTGGTGTAGCTAAATACTGGAACTACACAATACTTTTAATTTAAAAAATAATAAATATGGTTGAAGTAGGCAATCATTTCCTTTCTTTTTCGGCATCAGACCTGCTTAATTCTCACTTGAAACATTGTTTTTAAGTTTAATAGGCTAAATTACACATTCTGTTCACATGGTCCCAAAGTGATTTGTTGTTGCAATTTGTAGTCTGACATTTCAGATGTACACTGCATTCGGAAAGTATTCACACCAAGTTTACACATTTTGTTACGTTACAGCCTTATTCTAAAATGTATTAAATTAATGTTTTTCCTCATAAATACCCCATAATGAGAAAGCGAAAAACGTTTTTTTTTTAATGTTAAAAAAAATATTTAAAAAATACCTTATTTAAATAAGTATTCAGACCCTTTGCTATGAGACATGAAATTTAGGTCAGGTGCATTCTGTTTCCCAAGATCATCCTTAAAATGTTTCTACAATTTCATTGGAGTCCACCTGTGGTAAATTCAATTAATTGGACATGATTTGGAAAGGCACACACGTCTTTATAAGGTCCCACAGTTGACAGTGCATGTCAGAGCAAAAACCAAGCAATGAGGTCGAAGGAATTGTCCATAGAGCTCCGAGACAGGATTGTGTCAGTTCTGGGGAAGGGTACCAAAAAATGTAGACAGCATTGAAGGTCCCCAAGAACAGAGTGGCTTCCACCATTCTTAAATGGAAAAAGTTTGGAACCACCAAGACCTGATGGTCACTCTGACAGAGCTCCAGAGTTCCTCTGTGGAGATGGGAGAACCTTCCAGAAGGACAATCATCTCTGCAGCACTCGACCAATCAGGCCTTTATGGTAGAGTGGCCATACAGTGCCTTCAGAAAGTATTCACACCGCTTGACTATTTCCACATTTTGTTGTTTTACAGCCTGAATTTAAAATGGATACAATTTAGATTTTTTTGTCACTGGCCAACACGCACTACCCTATAATGTCAAAGTGGAATTTTGTTTACAAATTAATTAAAAAATGAAAAGCTGAAATGTCTTGAGTTAATAAGTATTCAACCCATTTGTTATAGCAAGCCTAAATAAGTTCAGGAGTAAACATTTTGCTTAACAATTCACATTATACGTTTCATGGATTCTGTGTGCGATAGTCTTTAACATGATTTTTTAATGACTGCCTCATCTCTGTACCCCACACATACAATGATCTGTAGTTGAGCAGTGAATTTCAAACAGATTTCAACCACAAATATCAGGGAGGTTTTCCAATGCCTCGTGAAGAAGGGCAACTATTCGCAGATGGGTACATTTTTAAAAAGCAGACTTTGAATATCCCATTGAGCATGGTGAATTAATTAATTAAACTTTGGATGGTGTATCAATACACCCAGTCACTACAAAAGTACAGGCGTCCTTCCTAGCTCAGTTATCGGAGAGGAAGGAAACAACTCAGGGATTTCACCATGAGGCCAATGGTGAATTAAAACAGAGTTTAATGGCTGTGATAAGAGAAAACAACTCAGGATGGATCAACAACATTGTAATTATTCCACAATACTAACCTAATTGACAAATTGAACAGAAGGAAGCCTGTAAAATATTTTTTTTAAATCCAAAACATGCATCCTGTTTGCAACAAGGCACTAAAGTAATAGTGAAAAAATGTGGCAAAGCAATTAACTGTTTTGACCCGAATACAAAGTGTTAAGTTTGGGGCAAATCCAATACAACCCATTACTGAGTATCACTCTCCATATGTTTAAGCATAGTGGTGGCTGCATCATCTTATGGGTGTTGATGTAATTGTTAAGGACTTGGGAAGTTTTTCAGGATAAAAAATAAACAACATGGAGCTAAGCACAGGCAAAATCCCAGAGGAAAACCTGGTTCCCTCTGTTTTCCTCCGGACACTGGCAGATTAATTCAAATCTACACTGTAGTTGCTTACCAAGAAGTAAATGCTCCTGAGTGGCCGAGTAACGGTTTTGATTTAAATCTACTACACCTGAAAATGGTTGTCTAGCAATGATCAACAACCAACTTGAAGAATTTTGAATAATGGAAAATGTACCAAAATCCAATTGTGGAAAGGTCTTAGAGACTTACCCAGAAAGACACAGCTGTAATCACTGCAAAAGGTGCTTCTACAAAGTATTGACTCAGCGGTGTGAATACTTATGTAAATTAGATGATTCTGTGTTTCATTTTCAATACATTTGCAAACATTTCTAAAGACATGTTTTCACTTGGTCATTATGGGGTATTGTGCCTAGATGGGTGAGAAACAAAATCAATTTAATCAATTTTGTTAATCAGGCTGCAGGCTGCAACTCAACAAAATGTGTTATAAGTCGAGGGGTATGAATACTTTCTGAAGGCCTACTGTATGATCATTTTTCACGATGGGCACTCTTAAAATAATTACAACAATCTTTTGATTCTTCCTGCCCCTTCTCTTTTTGGTGCTCAGGGGTTTGTTCATCCCCCTTCCTCACTTCGCTGCCTTTGAGTATATGGGCTCCCTCTTCGTTGACTGCCGCTGTCAGCTCTGAGCACCGGGCACCATGGGAAGGATCCCTTTGCAATCTGGTTTTACCGGTACAGAAAGCAAACAGAGTCTCTCCACCCTTCCATCTCAGAACGGAGGACATTTTTTATTTTACCTAGGCGTAAGGAAACTGTAGGACTTTCGGATGGCTTGGCCACCCACTGCATGCGCGCACACACACATACACAAACACACACACAAACACACACACAGCTCTGCCCTCCAGCTGACATGTAGCTACACTGCAGCTGGCAGGTGTAACTGCACCTCTGCATCTGGGTGCTAAAACAAACCAGCAACTACTCTGTTTTTATCCATTATATCATCATATTGGACAGATAAAATCTCCCTGGCACCCAGTATTACCCAGACCAGGGTTCCCATAGCAACAGGGGCAGAGTTTAAAAAAAAATCTAATTAAATTTTGTTTGTCACATGCTCCAAATACAACTGTGAAATGCTTACTTGCAAGCCCTTAATCAACAATGCAGTTCAAGAAATAGAGTTAATAAAATATTTACAAAATAAACTAAAGTAACACAATAAATGTACATAACAATAACGAGGCTATATACAGGGGGTACCGGTACCGATTCAATGTGCGGGGGTACAGGTTAGTCGAGGTAATTTGTAAAGTGATTATGCATAGATAATAAACAGCGTGTAGCAACAGTGTAAAAACAAGGGGGGGGGGTGTCAAAGTAAATAGTCCGGGTGGTCATTTGATTAGTTGTTCAGCAGTCTTATGGCTTGGGGGTAGAAGCTGTTAAGGAGCCTTTTGGTCCTAGACTTGGCTCCCTGATACAGCTTGCAGTGCGGTAACAGAGAGAATAGTATATGTCTTGGGTGACTGCAGTCTTTGAAAATTTTTGGGCCTTCCTCTGATATCGCTTAGTATATAAGTCCTGGATGTCAGAAAGCTTGGCCCCAGTGATGTACTGGGCCATATACACTACCCTCTGTAGCGCCTTACGGTCAGATGCTCTCGATGGTGCAGCCGTAGAACTTTTTGAGGATCTGGGGACCCATGCCAAATCTTCTCATTCTCCTGAGGGGAAAAGGTGTTGTCGTGGCCTCTTCACAACTGTCTTGGTGTGTTTGGACCATGATAGTTTGTTGGTGATGTGGACACCAAGGAACTTGAAACTCTCGACCCGCTCTACTTCAGTCCCGTCGATGTTGATGGGGGCCTGACGGCGCTCCTTTTCCTGTAGTCCACGATCAGCTCTTTTGTCTTGCTCACATTGAGAGAGAGATTGTTGTCCTGGCACCACACTGCCAGGTCTCTGACCTCCTCCCTATAGGCTGTCTCATCGTTGTCGGTGATCAGGCCTGCTACTGTTGTGTTGTCAGCAAACGTAATGATGGTGTTGGAGTAGTGCTTGGCCACGCAATCGTGGGTGAACAGGGAGTACAGGAGGGGACTAAGCACACACCCCTGAAGGGACCCCCGTGTTAACGATCAGCATGGCAGATGTGTTATAGCCTACCCTTACCACTTGGGGGCGGCCCTTCAGGAAGTTCAGGATCCAGTTGTAGAGGGAGGTGTTTAGTCCCAGGGTCCTTAGCTAAGTGATGAGCTTTGTGGACACTATGGTGTTGAACGCTAAGCTATAGTCAATGAACAGCATTCTCACATAGGTGTTCCTTTTGTCCAGGTGGGAAACGGCAGTGTGGAATGCGATTGAGATTGTGTTTGTTTGGGCAGTGTGCGAATTGGTCGGGTGGTCTAGGGTTTCTGGCATGATGGTGTTGATGTGAGCCATGACCAGCCTTCAAAGCAATTCATGGCTACCGACGTGAGTGCTACGGAGCGGTAATCATTTAGGCAGGTTACCTTCGCTTTCTTTGGCACAGGGACAATGGTGGTCTGCATGAAACATGTAGGTATTACAGACTTGGCCAGGGAGAGGTTGAAAATGTCTGTGAAGACACTTGCCAGTTGGTTCACCATTAGTAATGAGACTTATGGTGTTGCATGTGGAATAAGGTGCCTCATTTTTCCCTCCCACTCTCCTGCTAGTCCAGACCAGCCTAGCCTAGTTTCCCCTGCCCTGGCCAAACCCAGGCTGGTCAGTTTTTCCTCCAGGCAATAACAACGCCACACTTTAATAGCCGTCCGGGCTGTTATCCTAATTAGCTACATTTACAGTATGCCACCATAGCAGGATTCATGGAGAAAAGCCTTTTAGGCTCCCAGTTTATCTGCATTGTCTAGCAGTTAATTAGGCCGACTTACCATTTGCTTGGGTGGT
The DNA here is from genome assembly GCF_045791955.1 of Oncorhynchus clarkii lewisi. Lineage (NCBI taxonomy): Eukaryota > Metazoa > Chordata > Actinopteri > Salmoniformes > Salmonidae > Oncorhynchus > Oncorhynchus clarkii. The sequence goes on from NC_092156.1 coordinate 24,762,467, forward strand.
CCTGTCGTGACGGTATGCTGAGCTGTTTTTTTTTCCTACGGCAACTTTAGTTTTGTCACTGTTGATACCATTCCTGTTCTACTCTCTACTGCCAAAGTCAGCCAGTGCTGAGATAAATGACCCTGTGACTTCTTCCCCCGTCAGCCAACCTGGTAATTTTATCGCTACTCTGACAAATTCAACCGCAGGGCGATACAGCACCAGACCTCTGACAGACAAAGCCTCCCCTGAGGTCACAAAATGTCCACCGCAATAGTCCTGTCCTTGTCAGGTTGAAGATAGCCTGCGGTTTTCCACTCTTTAACTGCAGCCGTCAGAGTGCTTTGGCCCTGACACCGCCAAAGAGGAAAGTGCCTTTTCACGGATGCAACTGATGCCCGCTGAGCCACAAGGTGTTGGGTGGTGTTGTTGAATACACCCCCTGCATGGCCGGCCGGGCGGTCAGCCACTGTGCCCAGCAGCTTCTGTCCTCCCAGAGAGGGTTATTGTGGACAAGGTAATGGAAGTCCTGATGCTGTCGTAATCAAACCCAAATCTCTGGGATCAGATACCTGGTGTGGAGTTTAGCTGACAGTAGGAGCCAGATCCCAGTGGACTCCAACAAAGCCCAGTCCACCAGGCGGATTGTGTAGATATTGTAGATGGTAAAGAAATTGCTTTTCCGCTTTGAGGCCGCCACAATGACCCACAATGCCTCTCTGTCGCTAACGGAGGAGACCGGAGAGACTCAGGTCTTTATCAGCAATCATTCACCCCACTTCCTTGTTTTCTCTGTCACTGTGCCCTTATATACAGGGGCTTTTCATTAAGGGGGTTCCCTTGGTAGTAGAATACATGGTTTCCTAGGTATAATACAATGCCATGGTAGGTGAAATTCTCCAACATGGTTCTTTGCCATACAGAAGATCAGTACCATACTACTCAGATAACCTGGGAGTCCTCAGGCTTAGTTACTACCAGAGAGAGACCCAGGTGATAAGTCCATCCTTACTATCTAGCCCATAGCCGTTATTCGTCACCTGAAGTATTTGAAGAATATCGTTGAACATAAAAGAGACAGTGGAAGAGGTTTGTGAAAAGCATAGGAAAACTGAGGCACACCGCACCAATTAAGACTCACTCCAAGTCACTTCAGGATTCTCAGCTCTACGGCTTGACCCATTTTGATCATTCATTAGCCGTTATGATTGGACTCACAGATACAGGATCGGAAGAGTCTTTTCCTTGGACAGTCAATCAATACAAACTAACCCCTGACTAATCATAGGGTGAAAGCAATTTGATGAGAAGTGCACTACCCTGCTCTGTCACATCTGATGGGATACAAGTTTGACTCCATTTCATTGAATTATCAAAGTGCGATCTAAAGCCATTTGTGAAATTGCATGACTAGGCAAAAATGTCTGACCCTGTCACAAAGCTATTGTACTTTACTGCACTTTTGGAGAGAATGAACTATAGTAATCAGTGCCATCATTTTGTTGCAGTCTTGAAGTGGATGTTTTGTAGTACAGTCAGTGACTTAATGTGGGAAGATTCCTCTCCATTCTCTGTTCTACCTATTCATCATTTGCTCCTTCTTCAATTCAGACCAACTGTATCTCCTCTCACAATTGTATTGATGTTCTGTTTGTGTGCCATTCCCTCATGTACCGTATCTCTGCTCTGTCATTTCCCAAATCACCATGCATTCTCCCATGAAATGTCTGTGACATCCGTGTGGCTGTCTTTGATGTCAGGATAGGATAGCAGAGCATATCCTGTTATGTGTGAAACACGTTTGGTTCCAGGGGATACAAATTCCCAGAAAAAACTGAAGCAATTATTTTACCTATTTTTTGAAGACAAAAAGCAGCTTAGAACAGACAGTTGTGTGCTACAAGAGATTGTGTATTCATCCCTTAAAGAATCTCTCTCTCCTCTGTGTGGTTCTCTCCAGCGGGAAAATCATGACAGAAGATAAAAGTATAGCGCCAGAGATGGAGACAGAGGTGAAGAAAGCCCCGACCGAGGTGAAGACCGTCCCCAATGAAGCTGCTCAGACAAACGGCAACGAGAGCAAAGCATGATCCCGACCGCGAGAAGGGAGGAGGGATCAGGGGAGGGTTCACGACAGTCCAGAGGAAAACGTCAAACACCACTCCATCAAAAGACAAAAAGCTTAAAAAAAAGGGTATCTTTCTTCAGTGTCTTCTATTAGTTTTCCAAACAAAAGATGAGTTTGTTAGACACGTAGATTGGGAATAAGACCTCATGCACATGCCTTAGTGTTTCTTTCTTTCTTTATCTCTTATTCCTTTTGTAATTTTCTCTCTTTATTCACGGGAAGAAGGAAAATCCTTACCTCTAGTTCACTCTCCTTGTCCTCCTTTTGTATATAACATCAAAGTTACCAGTCTTTTAAATAGGACAGAAGCTAAATATCAGTTGGCATAGATAACCATGGGGGATTGTAGCTTTATTTCAGAACCATGCCTTTACGATGTGCACACATATAAATCCAACACCTTATCCACACACTATTTCCAGTTATGTTTTCACTTTGTTATGCAGTATTGCCATCAATATTTTCACTGCTAATGGATAATGAGTACGTTTTTAATGTTTGTCATGTTTAAATCATGTGCAAAAGTAACTGCCTTTTATTGTATCTTTATTTTTCATGTATCATTTTTGAGAGCTAGAGATTAGCATTAGCATGTCTACTTTGCGGGAAAATATTTTTCCATATGTTCTTGTCTTTTTTTGTTTTCATTTCGTTCCTGAATGTTTACACTGTGTTAACTCTATCCTAAGATTGTGTAGACACAACAAAACAAAAGAAGACACCGCAGAAAGACAATGTTTCATTCCACAGAAATTACACAATATATTGACTCTTAAGATTCAATTTTTTGGTTAATTTGCTTTGGTTTTAATTTGGCAAGAACACACATTTTCTCTCTCTCACACACATACCTCTATATCTTTGTCATTAAGTCTTCAATTAGAAGCTCTTTGGACCTGTTCCACACTCCAAGGGTTTCAGGGATCACCTTTAATCCCGAAAATGTTACAGGTCCCAAGGGCTCACAGAGAGTGACGGGCATACAGAGTAGCACGGCCCACCATCTTGGCTTACGGGAGAATGATGTAATCAAAGGCCGGATATGAGGGGTAGCAGTTGAATGTACGAACAGAAGCCCTTAAAATAGCCTAGAAACAGTCCTGTTTATTCCCTTGTTTGATGGCTTTGTCCCATAAATTCAGATTACTGTGCCTGTTGCGAACAGCACTTCCGATTTAGTGATTGGGCCACAACTCAAAATGTAAGGGAAGAAAAAAAGTTGGTGTTGTGTTTTTAAGCATATTTTTAAGCATATAAACACATTTAGTGGCCAGATTGATTCATTTCTTATTTAAGCCATAGTACTCCAGTGTGGATTTGGGAAAATCAAAACAAATATTCAATCTGAACTTTTTGTACAGTGTTTCTCATACTTTAGACTGCAAGCTTGTGCACTGTGAATGCGTGAATATCCTAGTGTGAATACAATGTGTTCTTTGTCATAGAATAAAAAACATATGCATAGTTTGGTTATGAAAGGTATAGCTAATAGTACAGATGACAAAAAAGTTGGCAGCAACGAGCAAATAGACAATGACAAGATCAAAAAGACAATAAGGAGATGGTGCCTTCTGAAACATGTTAAAATGGTGGCATGCGCTCCATCCTGCTCAGTGTTTGCCTATTCCACCTCTAGGAGGCGACGGCGTAAGGTTTCACATCCTAATAGTTCTGTCCATCACCATGCCTTTTCTGAACGGTCCAAGGAAAACACAGGAAGAGTACTGACAATGTAACTGATTTGTAAAGTGTGAAAACAATACTAAACGGCTATGTCATTGAGTTATTGAATATGGAGGTGGTAGGTTGTGTCCACATTGTTTTCACATGGCTCCTCATTCACTATTTATCCATGTGACTAATGCAAAAAACAATTTCATCCCCAAGCAAACAAGGAAAAACACCATTCATTCCAATGATTAACTCATGATAACTACACCAAGAGTTAAGTTTCAAAACAAACACATAACCTTGGGCATTATTAAATACGATCTCATTTGGCTCAAATTACTTGTAGTGCTCACGGTTTGTCCTCAAAACCGAGCATCCAGCAATGAAGGTCAAATGTGTTTTTTCTTGACCTGAAACAAGCATGCAATGTACTTTTATCTTGGATTTAGATGGATTTCATTGGTGTGGCAGAACTGAAAAGTTCCTGAAATAGGAATTGACCAAGGCTTTATCTGTTGTACATTGATCTTTTGAAGTGTATAAACTGTTGTCTGTTCCAAACTTTTAGTTTTCTTCAAAATAGACATCAAGTGCTTTTACTCCACAAGGTTATGTAATCTAAAGGGGTAGGTGTGTCAAAATGACACTGTTTCTGATTAAATGTGTATAAACCATACCTAACGATTATGTCATTTTAAAAAACATTATGGGTTTCTCTTGTCCCCAAAAAAGCTGGAGACTGCTGTGGCTTTTGACCTGTATTTTCAAATGCAATTCTAATGTGGGACCAATTTCTATATACGTTTACATGGAAATGTTCACCAGTGCACCGTGCCATGGAACTTATTTCAGGAAACAAGTCAGGGAACAAAAAATGCTATACATTTATTTTGTTGAAAATTCAGTAAGAAGGAAAAAACACTCTTTCTCTGACTTCCTCACTTCCTGAAAGTGACCACTTACCTGACACCGTTGGCTTGGTGAAAGTGAGGTGTCATCATATTGCTTTCACCTCACCAAACATGCCAGACTATTTCAAGGAATAGAGGAAGTATAAAAGTGTTTGAATGGATACTAGGGCCATATTCAGTAAGAAAACACTGTGGAACATTGCAGATAGAAATGCCATTGCTAGAGCTGACGTGATTTCTTATGTGTAGGCCCTACGAGATAGGTATTTTTGTTCTACATCATACATTTCTATCTAAACGCTGGTAAGTGTTGTGTCCTGCTGAACGCTGTCCAGCTATTCCAACAAGCTTTGAAGTCTCTTACTCCGATAGCCAAACAAAAGTCTGTAATGTTTAATTTTCAGTCAGATAGGGGCCTTGTCCCTCCAAACCAAGACCTTTCCCAGTAACTTCCATTTTCATTCCTACCCACCATTCCTTGCTTTTGGGGGCCTTCTCTCTTATATACAGATTTTTACTAAGTGAAGCATTGGTACCACCTCTCTTTCCACTGTCACTGGTGTAAATACTGAGTACTAACCGACAAAAAAACATTTTGACTTTACATTCTGTCAGAAATTGTGTTCAATAAAGTTAAAGAAAAAAATGATTGCGTAATTGACGTTTACTTAGCCACAACAATGACAAGAAGAAGCCCCTCGAAGAAAGTATTCTGAAGATGTTTTGTTGGAATTTTGTTGCTCATGACTTCAGTAATAGTGTCAATAAAAAATCTATATTTTATGGTAGTTTGTAGTGTACCGCTTGTTTGAAATTTGGATACGATGAACGAAGACACTTTGTTTACCAAAAAAAATGTAATTAAATGTTCAGTGACTGCTCAAATTTGCTGGGATCCGTTGTTGTTCAGAGGGTTTACTCAGTCACTTTGTAGCTCAAAGACTGTAAGTAAACAACAATGGGCTTTAAGTACACTGCTACGCTCAAACCTGAGTAAATTATTGTCATTCATGATTAATTGTTAGAATATGCTGTAACCAATGACTGTATGGCTGTAGCACAGACAACCATAAATTGCCCATACAATACAACCACAGAGGCCTTTTGCTTCTGAGGATTACAACTCTAGATGGTGGTATAGTTACACTACGTTTAATGACCAAAGACAGGTTGGTGTGTAATTGTTTATATTTCCATTTGCAGTGGTGTCATTAGTCCTGGTCTTCTTGAGCTTCAGCCACAGATGTTTTTGGTCCAGCCCCAAACCTTTTGATGGTACCAACAAACAAAAAAACATTTCGGTCTGATATGAGTTTTCATAACCACTTGCGCAATGCAGTATAAAAATGTTTTTTATTTTTTTATTCACTGACAAAAATAAATTAGCCATGGATGGAGATTTGGATGGATGGTATTTGGACTGGTGGCTTTACTTAATCCTCCGTTCTTGCTAATGATTATAGCGGCGATTCTGATCCAACCATAAATTCATACATTGCCCTGAGAGGATGGAAGTTCAACATGTAGCTAGGTGTTTTTTAAATGTTTTATTTAACCTTTATTTAACTATGCAAATCAGTTAAGAACAAATACTTATTTACAATGATAGCCTAGGAACAGTGGGTTAACTGCCTTGTTCAAGGGCAGAACGTTAGAGTCTTACCTTGTTAGCTTGGGGATTCGATCTTGCAACCTTTACGGTTGCTGGCCCAATGCTCTAACCACTAGGCTACCTGCTGCCCCAGATGTAACTTAGTGAGCTAATGTTAACTAGCTGGCTCATCGTTGCCCATGAAAGTAAATTAGGCTAGCGAGCAAGCATTTTAGCCAGGTAGCCTAGGACAGCTACAAGCGTGTACTTACTGTATGACGTTGTTTCTCTACAAGTAGAGTGAGTCAACATGTATTTTCAACTTGCACGCACACACACAGAGAGAGAGAGAAATCAGAACCATGGACAGCCACATCATTTAGTTTACGATGACTCAACTAAATTGTTTTTGTTATATTTTAGTTGTCACTGTATTAGACTAAGCATAGGTGATTTGATAATGTTGAAGTTGAAATGGTGCTGGAATAGTGGAGGCAGAGCCTGTTTTGTTTGCGACTGGCTAGTGTCCCTCAGCATATGGGTTGGCTATTGCCAATATGCTAGCATTAGCACTCAGTATCCTTAAGCTATTGGGTGTTAGTCAGAGTTATTAACAGTATATTTAGTGAATGGGCAAGATAAGGATGTTGATATATGTCGTGATATTAGGAAAAGTGTTTATTTCCAGAGAGTCTATTTAATGGATTTCGTTTCTGTAACTAGCTGTCTGGCCAGCTACTTTGGTAGCTACTGCCTGGCTAGCTAGCTGAGACCGAAGAGATGAGAAAATTTTTCTGACTGAAGCCTGAGAGGAAGAGGCGAAGCGAGAGGGATAACTGGCCGCAAAATCGGTCTTTTCCAGCAGGTGTTGTTGTTTTTTCATTTTTTTAACTCACCAAGCGAGGAGTTATGGAGGTCAAAGAAAGAGTTTCGAATTTGGTAACAAAAAATGTAATGGCTTATTTGATTGAATAGAAGTTACGTAATGTTTAGGTTATTACGAGTGTAGGACACGTGAAATCACATTTTTTTTTTTTTATTGTTTTATTTATCCTTTATTTAACTAGGCAAGTCAGTTAAGAACAAATTCTTATCTACCAGCACAGCCTACCAAAAGGCAAAAGACCTCCTGCAGGGATGGGGTCTGGGATTAAAAATACAAATAAATTAAATAAAAATGGTAGCAACATGGTAGCAACACAACATGGCAGCAGCACAACATGGTAGCAACAAGATAGATAATAAACAGTAACAGTATGTTGATGAGTCAAAAGCGATTAGTGCAAAAATGGTCAATATAGATATTCCGGGTAGCTATTAACTATTTAATTAAAGATGCAATTTGCAGAAATCCCTCCGCCATTTCCTGGTTGCTAAAATTCTAATAGTTTGCCTAATTTCAGTTTATGTGACAAAACAACCAGTCATTGTGAAGAGAATCAGTGTATAATTTAATCCGCTGTGAAACATATTTTCCATAACCAAAAATATTGTATTTTCAGCTGTTTTGAAGCTACTGTACAAACCCGAAATTAAAAGATGCAAAAACTAAACTTAAGAAAGGGAAGTATAGAAATGGCTTATATAGAACGCTTCTTAGACATGCTTTGAATGAGAATGTCAGATCTGTAACAAACATTTCTATGTGAATTTGGTCAGGTTGCCCCAAACAATTACATATTGTAGCTTTAATTAACTATTTAGCAGTCGTATAGCTTGGGGATAGAAGCTGCTCAGGATCCTGTTGGTTCCAAACTTGGTGCATCGGTACCACTTGCCGTGCGGTAGCAGAGAGAATAGTCTATGACTTGGGTGGCTGGAGTCTGACCATTTTTAGGGCCTTACTCTGACACTGCCTGGTATAGAGGTCCTGGATGGCAGGGAGCTCGGCCCCAGTGATGTACTGGGCAATACGCATTACCCTCTGTAGCGCCTTGTGGTCGGATGCTAAGCATTTGCCATACCAAGCGGTGATGCAGCCAGTCAAGATGTTCTCAATGGTGCAGCTGTAGCGCTTTTTGAGGATCTGAGGGCCCATGCCAAATCTTTTAAGCCTCCTGAGGGGGAAGAGGCGTTGTCATGTCCTTTCCTCGACTGTGTTGATGTGTGTGGACCATGATAATTCCTTAGTGATGTAGACACCGAGTGACTTGAAGACATCCCGGTAACTTTGAGAAAAAAACAATTTTATGTAAGTGTTATGGCTGTTATCACACTCTTATCTGCCTTCTCTTTTGTTAGAATGGTCCCACCTGATCTTGCCTGCCTCCTCCCGAATGCCTTCCCATTTTGAAGACATTTCTTTTCATTGTTAGAGCGGGCAATTGTGTCTGGTCAATACAATGGATAATATGTGCTGAAGCACATATTATCTTCTGACAGTGACACAGTGCCCCCCTGTGGACGGAAGCTAAACTTTACAACAAATTGATATTTAACCCTGTTTAAAGTGGGCAATGTTCAGGTGGTAGAACTGACAAAATGAAATGAATCACTAGCACCATTTATACCTGGTTCTAACATGCGTATGTTGTCCTGATCTTGTCCAGATTCTGATTGTGCCCACATTTGTTGACAAGTGTAGACAATCAAAATACTCATTGCTATCTGATTGGGATTAGATCTTCCTGACCACTTCTGGAGGTAGTCGAAGACACATCTTGTACGCATATCCTTGAAGTTTAAACAAATCATGACAACGAAAGCGTATATATTTTGCCAACGTCACAGTTGTCACGCCCTCTAAAAAAAAATCACCGGCCAGTTGAGGTAGTAATTATGCACAAGTTCAACGATACCGCTACAATTCCTCCAGAATTAAGATCATGGTCTTCATTAGAAACCAGTTCCTACTGGCACTGTGGTCGGATGCCACAGACCAATCTAAATTTGATCACGCATATAGAAATAAAGATATTTATGAATGAGAAAAAGGGTTCCACCCGTTCCCACTTCCAATGCTAGCACAAAATCAAATATTTAAAAACATTGTACAGAAAGGCCAATGCCCATTTTCATATTTGATTTGTCACATGCTTCATAAACAGCAGGTGACTAGCAGTGAAATGCTAACTTATGGACCCTTCCCAAAATGCAGAGAGAAAAATAATAGAAAAAATAATAAAAGGAATAAATACACAATGAGTTCCATCTGTTATTGGTTCAGGGACACCATCCCTCCAACCCAAGGCATTTCCTTTTGCAATTTTTGACTTTTTCTATTTTCTATTAATTTTATCAAATTATGTCAAGAATACTTTCTTAAAAATTCAATAGCTTCAATCCAATATGACTTGCATGAATACAACCACTTGTTCTTGGTCCAGGGACCTCATCCCTTCATTCAATGGCAATTACCTTTGTATTTTGGGGGTTTGGCTATTTTCTATATATGTACATTTACTTTACATTAAAACCTTTAAACTTAAATAGCTTCCACCTCATAAGACTTTCATGAATACAGCCAACTGTTATTGGTTCAGGAACCTCAGCCCTCCAATCAACAGTAATTACTTTAGTAGTTTCTTACTTTGGTGAATTTTTATGAATTTGATTGGCTTTACACAAAAAAATACTTCATTAAAACATCAATATCTTCTATCCCGTAGTACTTAAATTAATACAACCAACTGGTATTGGTTCAGGGAACTCTTCGCGCCAATCCATGTGTCATGGCGTTGGCCTGTGGGTAAGGTTTATGACCCCCCCCATAAATACCTTTCTCCCTTCCCTCTCTCTTGACTCTTCAGAGGGACTCTCGAATAGCCTTTGTTAAACAGAGATTCTGGGAACATCAGAAGGTGGGAGAAATGAACCATATTTTGGTAATCCAACCAGTTGAACATATGCGTTGGTACTTAATGAATATGATGTCAGTTCGGTTGTCATCTGAGACATTCTCGTCAATGATAGGATGACATAAAAGGTACAGTGGAAAGTCTACACATTATAGTTATCAGATTCACGTGGAATTGTTGTGCAATTTAAATGTTTGAATATTAAATTATTTGGGAGGGGATGAAATCTGATTTTAGCTTCTAAAATGTGAGAATTGGGTTTTCATGAGTGAATTAGGCCCGACTCAGTGGCCCGCCCACGTGAAGAGACATTGATTATAAACTATGAAACATGCCCTCCTCTGCCTTCCTATATAAAGCCTTGACAACAATATAACTTTCTGTTCCGGGTGCATTAGGATGACGATCCGATGTCAGAAGGGTTCAGATAATAACAACAGAAGGAAGCCAACCTCAGCGTGAGCTTTGGTTGCGAATGGTATGAACTTTCAACTCTTATTCGCTACAGAAGTGATACCTCCTAGCCGTTGAGTTAGCAACAGCAGCTGCAAACGTGGGCTAGGAAAGAACAGACAGAGTATTTCGTCTACCACACAACGACGTTACTACAACGTATCCAATTTACCACCAGAGACATTCTTCCGAGGACAAGAAGATCTCTGTTGGCCAACACGACCAGCATCTACGACCAACCTACCGAAGCGCAGCTCAGAGTAAATATTTATTGCATTTTCCTTTTCCAAATGGGCGGTAATTTAGAATGCATAAGATTCTGTGTTTGTGATAGAGTAGCTGCCTACGGCACAATAGAGACATCACTTCAGTCTTCCTGCTCTTTCACTCAAACCCAACCCCCTTTTCTTTGGGTAACCAGCTGTCATATATCTGTTCCATCCGCTAGGGACGTTTTCCTTTATGACATAATTTGTAATCAATGTATGGTTCATTCTGTGTATATGTAATTCTGTGTGATTAGTTAGGTATTTAGTAAATAAATAATTAAACACAATTTTGTATTGCTGATTCAACTTGTTAGCCAGGGTTCGTGAAGATGAGACTGAAATAAGGTGATGATTGATATTGACTGCTATTGATGTAAAATATTACTAGGTCTTTAAGAGTTTATTCGGAAGATAACTGCTCTATAAATATTATATAAAAATATATATAAATATTAACCGGACTTTCCAGTTAATTACATTTACATGATTAGCTCAATCGGGTAATATTAATTACAGAGAAAGGATTTTATAGAATAGAATGTCATATCACTTAATCCAGCATAGCCAAAGACACGACACATGGCAATTGCTTTTGCGATTTTTACGTTGTATTTTTTTTAAATCAATGTTAATTGTATTTACATGACCAATACTTTCTTAAACTTTAATTACTTCCATCCCATATGACTTGAATGAATGAAAAAGTTACAAAGACCAGCTTTCGCTCCACTGGCTGTTTTAGAGCAGTGTGAAGCCATTTGTCTACATTAAAGGGATAATCCACCCCAGAAATAAAAATCATGGAACTCCTGACAATTTGGTGAAAACCTATGTTCTATCAATAGGTCAAATAAATGTTTTCCCAAGATTTAACTTCTATTTAACTTCTAAGTGGTCCGTCTGTGAAATCAGGAAATTGTGAAGGAACGCGTCATAGCTACATGGTTCATGTCACTGGCAATATGGCATAACACACTATCACATTTCTTAATGCTTTTAAAACAATTACCTTCGCTCCAGATCGCCAAATCAGCCAATGATTTTATGGGCGTACTTGTCTAAAAAAACATTCATCTGTTTATATCGTCATGATAACAAAGTATATATTTTGCTTAGATGTGCTCAATCTAAACAGTGTAGCAAATAATTCAACTCGCCTACAAGTACCATCTTGCAATGCGCTTTGCGTGTCTGTGGGAAACGTGGGAAAGGGCTGTTGTTGCCATAGCAACATACTCTGCAATTGCTATGGGCAGAGATGAACCGCAATTTGAGCTTTGTGAGATTGATAGTGCAGGTTGATTAAGCGATATTACAGCTAGCTAGCTACTTCACATGTTGATATTGAGCCCAGAGCGAAAGCATTACGTTGTGGGTTTTGTAATCGACTTGAACTCCAAAATGGTTTTCACATGTTGCTACAAACCTTGTTATGACGGCCAATTAAATCATTTGTTCACGGGGGCCTCCCGGGTGGCACAGTGGCCTAGGGCACTGCATCGCAGCGCTAGCTGTTCCACCAGAGACCCTGGGTTCGCACCAAGGCTCTGTCGCAGCCGACCGGGAGGTCCGTGGGGCGACGCACAATTGGCCTAGCATCGTCCGGGTTCGGGAGGGTTTGGCCGGTAGGGATATCCTTGTCTCATCGCGCACAAGCAACTCCTGTGGCGGGCCTGCGCAGTACGCGCTAACCAAGGTAGCCAGGTGCACGGTGTTTCTTCCGACACATTGGTGCGGCGGGCTTCCAGGTTGGAGGTGCGCTGTGTTAAGAAGCAGTGCGGCTTGGTTGGGTTGTGTTTCGGAGGATGCATCGCTTTAGACCTTCGTCTCTCCTGAGCCCGTATGAGAGTTGTAGCGATGAGACAAGATAGTTTTTACTAACAATTGGATGCCACGAAATTGGGGAGAAAAGGGGGAAAAATGTAAATAAAATAAAAATGTTTTCGCATATTAGTGTTGTTTAACACTGTTAACACTGTTAACTGTCATAGGAATTAGTGGTTTGGGGTGGATTTTCCCTTTAAGTAGTTAATCATAGTTACTCCCGCCCTTCATCCGCGCTTGATTGCATTGAATGAGAGAGCTCCAGAGGGCCAGGAAGGTCTGGGCTGACCCCACTCCCCGCTCGCGTTGAAGGCAGTCGGGGGCTCCACTCCATACAGCCAGCTTTCTGCCCCAGGGAATGGGCCATGGAGCACTGGGGCAGCCCCAGGGACCCTGCTCTGCACCCCAGAAGGACAGTGTCATTCACCAAGTAACCCAGCCCCAGCTTTAGGCCTCCACCCAGACTCCTTGCTCCGGCCAAACGCTATCCCACACCCACGGATGTTAGTTTCTGGCTCTGAGTATTGCTCCCCGACCCGTCACCGAATGCGAACACATTTGGAGCTGTTTGATTGGTCCAGGAGCCAATGGGTTAGGCCAGAGCCAGAACACACGTGGGTGAAACGTTCACAACAACCCTTGTGCATCTGGTCACCACAAACGACATCAATGAAAGCAGGTATGTAACAAACAACAGAGGAGTGGAAGAATTTAGTGTGAGTCATCTGGCTACATCCACACACCAGAGGTCCAGTGGGCCTGACTAGTGTCCCCCGTCCCCCCCACGTCACAATGAGACTCAAAGTGTTCTAGCTTCTGTTGCAAGGACTGTTGCTAGAACTTGCACAATTCTGACTGGCTTACGTAATGAACCAAAGAGTCCGTTGCTATGCTGGTTGCTTGGCTCTATTTTACTTCGTAGCAGTCGCAAAGGACAGAGGACGCAGGCAGTTCTAGTTCTATTTCACCTCATAAGCGCTCGCTCAGTCCACGCAAAATGATTACCTCAGAATTGCTCTCCAAGGACAGTGTTTTTGACGGTGACTACCTGTTGACTACCTGCATCTTCAGAGGCCCGAAAAGACTGTATATAGAACATGCTTTCTTTACCATATATTTGTCTTTCAATAATAACATTTTGTTAAGTAGGAAGAAATAATATAAGCTGTTCTGATATTGATTTTATTTTGACATTGCCAGCTACAGATTACACGTTTTCTTCGCTATTTCTGAAACGTAGCAACATTTAAGACATTGATTTCATGTTGTTGGGGCACAGAGCCACTAACCACCACAGAAACGGTCTGCTCTGCCTTCCTGAAGGATAGTGTCAGATGGGCCTTCTCCCAGATCTCCAGGTACAGCCCCACTGCTCTGGTGACCTCTCCACCACTCAAGGCACCCCTGTCTGGTCCTCACTGCTGCCTAACCCTCCTTGGCCCTCTCTGGAGCTCCAGACAGTCCCCCACTGAACTGGTGACCTCTACCCCACACGAGGCACCCCTGTCTGGGCCACACTCCTGCCTTGCCCTTATTGGGCCTCTCTGGAGCTCCAGACAGACCCCCACTGACCTTGTGACCTGTCGCCTACATAAGGGATGCGAGTGGCATTTCCCATATGATTTATGAGGATCTCCATATTGCAAATGTACGGTCCCTTACTAGACGTCCTCGGGTGTTCTTAAAATTGGCCAACGGCCTCAGGTCGTCCCTCAGGGCCGGGTCTTCCGGGAAGTCATCAAATAAAGTCTCTCGGACATTTGGTTTCTGCATTATACATTTGTTTTTATTTTTGACTATTTTCTGCTGTCCCATAAAATTCCATCAGATGGTAACTGGCTGGTTATGGCAAATGAACAAAACATCAACAAATGGACATGGCCGTTTCTCGTAAACGGAAAAGACTTCGAAGACGAAACTCGGTGAGCACAGGTTTGGTCAAATGTACTTTTAGCCCAGAAACAAGGATGGCATTGAGGCCTCAACGCTCTTTAAGTTAATACACATTTTCTGGGATTAAAGGTTGAAAACGGTAATACAGCGCTAATTTGACAGGTTCATGTCAAAGTACATAAACCTACAATGTAAGGAAAAGTAGAACCAGCCATTTATGTATCGTAATTTACGAGAAATCGTACAACGTCCGTTTGATGATGGTTAAACTTCTTAAGGCTAGGGTGCAGTATCCTGAATTTCTGGATGACTGAGGTGCCCAGAGTAAACTGCCTTTTACTCAGGCCCAGAAGCTAAGAGATGCATATACAATCTGACGTTTCTAAAACGGTTAAAATAATGTCTGTGAGTATAGCAGAACTGATATGGCAGGCAAAAACCAGAGGAAAATCCATCCGGAATTAATATTTTTTTGAGCTGCTCGAAAGTAACTATGTTTTTGAAGTTACAGTGCCTTGCGAAAGTATTCGGCCCTCTTGAACTTTGCGACCTTTTGCCACATTTCAGGCTTCAAACATAAAGATATAAAACTGTATTTTTGTGAAGAATCAACAACAAGTGGGACACAATCATGAAGTGGAACGACATTTATTGGATATTTCAAACTTTTTTAACAAATCAAAAACTGAAAAATTGGGCGTGCAAAATTATTCAGCCCCCTTAAGTTAATACTTTGTAGCGCCACCTTTTGCTGCGATTACAGCTGTAAGTCGCTTGGGGTATGTCTCTATCAGTTTTGCACATCGAGAGACTGACATTTTTTCCCATTCCTCCTTGCAAAACAGCTCGAGCTCAGTGAGGTTGGATGGATAGCATTTGTGAACAGCAGTTTTCAGTTCTTTCCACAGATTCTCGATTGGATTCAGGTCTGGACTTTGACTTGGCCATTCTAACACCTGGATATGTTTATTTTTGAACCATTCCATTGTAGATTTTGCTTTATGTTTTGGATCATTGTCTTGTTGGAAGACAAATCTCCGTCCCAGTCTCAGGTCTTTTGCAGACTCCATCAGGTTTTCTTCCAGAATGGTTCTGTATTTGGCTCCATCCATCTTCCCATCAATTTTAACCATCTTCCCTGTCCCTGCTGAAGAAAAGCAGGCCCAAACCATGATGCTGGCACCACCATGTTTGACAGTGGGATGGTGTGTTCAGCTGTGTTGCTTTTACGCCAAACATAACGTTTTGCATTGTTGCCAAAAAGTTCAATTTTGGTTTCATCTGACCAGAGCAGAGCACCTTCTTTCACATGTTTGGTGTGTCTCCCAGGTGGCTTGTGGCAAACTTTAAACAACACTTTTTATGGATATCTTTAAGAAATGGCTTTCTTCTTGCCACTCTTCCATAAAGGCCAGATTTGTGCAATATACGACTGATTGTTGTCCTATGGACAGAGTCTCGCACCTCAGCTGTAGATCTCTGCAGTTCATCCAGAGTGATCATGGGCCTCTTGGCTGCATCTCTGATCAGTCTTCTCCTTGTATGAGCTGAAAGTTTAGAGGGACGGCCAGGTCTTGGTAGATTTGCAGTGGTCTGATACTCCTTCCATTTCAATATTATCGCTTGCACAGTGCTCCTTGGGATGTTTAAAGCTTGGGAAATCTTTTTGTATCCAAATCCGGCTTTAAACTTCTTCACAACAGTATCTCGGACCTGCCTGGTGTGTTCCTTGTTCTTCATGATGCTCCTGCGCTTTTAACGGACCTCTGAGACTATCACAGTGCAGGTGCATTTATACGGAGACTTGATTACACACAGGTGGATTGTATTTATCCTCATTAGTCATTTAGGTCAACATTGGATCATTCAGATATCCTCACTGAACTTCTGGAGAGAGTTTGCTGCACTGAAAGTAAAGGGGCTGAATAATTTTGCACACCCAATTTTTCAGTTTTTGATTTGTTAAAAAAGTTTGAAATATCCAATAAATGTCGTTCCACTTCATGATTGTGTCCCACTTGTTGTTGATTCTTCACAAAAAAAATACAGTTTTATATCTTTATGTTTGAAGCCTGAAATGTGGCAAAAGGTCGCAAAGTTCAAGGGGGCCGAATACTTTCGCAAGGCACTGTATTTTTTAGGGTTTTAACAGAAGGCGCTATGAATTGTGGGCCGGCTCTGAGATATGTGATAGTTGGCTTCTAAAAGAGTTGGACAAAGTGAGTTTGGTGTCAGTATGTATAAGTTTGGTGTCAGAATGTGTTAAGGGAATTTTTATCTATAATGACTAATTATGTATACATTTCAATCAGGATGTACCAATCAGAATACTATTATGTTACTGTATATGTACTAATCAGAATACTAAATGTTACTGTATATGTATGAATTTTCTTATCTGATCCCAGTACTGAAAATAATGTGTGTGAATGTTGTCAAGAGTTTAGTAACAATGACGGTCTGTTCCTTGGTACAAATGAATCAGACTGGCTAGAATGCTTATCTACACAAGAAAACCTTGACTCGTAAATTATATTAAATTGGTAGGGAGACGGATGTGGGAAGGCTTGAGACACAGCCTTTGTACTGGAACGGAGATGGCACGGGGTAGTGTTAGAACTAATGACGTAATTTTCAGTTTATAACCTGTGGTAACCTGTATTGTGGGAGTACTCTCTTGAATAAATGCTGTTACTTGACATTAAGACCGGGCTCTGTCCATTCCTATAAAATAAGAGTCTTACAAATTCTTATGAATTGACAGAGTGTTTCATTTTAATTGGGAATTAAAACAGAGGAATTAAATTCCTTCAACAGAATTATATCTTATTGACTGATGGCTGACTTGATGGCAGTATAATATATTGGCATTGTACATTTTATATTGCAAATGGACAATGTACATTTCCAATGTATTTAATGAGGGATTTACCATCACCAAATGGAGAGGCAGAAATCAACACCAACGAGCGACGGAGAGGAACCACTATCACTGCTCAGCCATCCCGAGTTCAGCAAGCCAGTAAATTGGCAATTTCAGCAGTATATTATAGCATATCCATTTCGTGTTTGAAAATGCCCATTGTAGTACATTGCAATTGGACAGTGTGCATTTCCAATGTATTTAATAAGGGATTTACCATCACCGAATGGACAGGCTGAAATCAACACCAATGAGCGATGGAGAGAAACCACTATCACTGCTCGCCCATCCCAAGTTCAATGTTTGCTCCATGTGTAACTCTGTGTTGTCTGTTCACACTGCTATGCTTTATCTTGGCCAGGTCGCAGTTGCAAATGAGAACTTGTTCACAACTAGCCTACCTGGTTAAATAAAGGTGAAATAAAATAAAAAATTAGCCAGTCAATTGGGCATTTCTGCAGTATATTAGAGCATGTCCAATTCGTGATGGTAAATGCCCATTGTAAGACATTGTAAATGAGTGATTTAACATCACCAAATGGACAGGCTGAAATCAACACCAACGAGCGATTGAACAGTGTCCATTACACATATGCTATATTGTCAGTGTGAACGTGCTCTTCTGTAAGTTGACTATGTCCATTGCCAATGTATATCTATAAGGACTTACCATTACGAAATGGACATGCTGAATTAACTGAATTAACATCAACAAGAAATTCTTACTTCCTATGATCAAACATGACAAATAGACCTTCTAGGTTGATTCAGGGCTTAACATAGTGATATATATATCATTTGGTCAGTATATATGCCATTTGGACATTTGTCATGCCATTTGGACATGGTTCACTGACTTTGGGTTCGGAACCCAGCTTCCTATGATCATATATGGCAAATGGACATAACATCCTGATTTGGTACTTTCATTTTCCTCTCCACAGCCAGACCTCTAGCCCTGCCCTGCCCTCTCCTTGAGAGTCCATCTTAATCTCTGGACCTGCAGGTGCCCACCTGGGAAACACCCCTCTCCCTGGGCATCAACCATCACTGATCTCTATACCATGTGGGTGGGAAGATAGGGACTGTTGTCTTCAACATGCAATAGTAGGCATTGCAGTTTTAAGACGGTCCGTTAAGCCTCTGGGCGGAGGATAGCGACGTTTTAACTACATTCCGCCTCCAAAGAGTAAATGTGACACGGAATTGGAAAAACAAGGGGTGTCACTTGTTTGCTATTGTCGGCTGATTGAGAATTTTACGTTTCTATCATCCTGGCATGTTCCGTTGAAGAGGTATTGACAAGCAAACTCCTTTTCTCGCTCTTCTGCTGCGACTCCATCATAGTCCGTCCCATGCATCCCCAATACATTTGTAGTTCAGTTTAAATTAAGTAATGCGAGTATATCAGTCTATCAACCCTCGATGAGGGAAAGAGACTCCGGTGCTGATTTACCAGATGGAAGCTACTCCTCAGTAAAAGGCACATGACAGCCTGAGTTTGCCAAAAGGCACCTAAAGGACTCTCAGACCATGAGAAGCAAGATTCTCTGGTGTGATGAAACCAAGATTGAACTCTTTGGCCTGAATGCCAAGGGTGAATGCCAAGATCTGGAGGAAACCTGGCACCATCCCTACGGTGAAGCATGGTGGTGGCAGCATCATGCTGTGTGAATGTTTTTCAGTGGCAGGGACTGGGAGACTAGTCAGGATCAAGGGTAATATGAATGGAGGAAAGTAGAGAGAGATCCTTGATGAAAACCTGCTCCAGAGTGCTCAGGACCTCAGACTGGGGTGAAAATTCACCTCAAATCAAATCAAATGTTATTGGTCACATACACATATTTAGCAGATGTTGTTTCGGGTGTAGCGAAATGCTTGTGTTCCTAGCTCCAACAGTGCAGTAATACCTAACAATTCACAACAATACACACAAATCCAAAAATGGAATGAAGAAATATATAAATATTAGGACAAGCAATGTCGGAGTGGCATTGACTAAATACAGTAGAATAGAATACAGTATATACATATGAGATAAGTAAAGCAGTATGTAAACTTTATTAAAGTGACTAGTGTTCCATTATTAAAGTGACCAGTGATTCCATGTCTATGTACAGTATATAGGGGAGCAGCCTCTAAGGTGCAGTGTTGAGTAACCGGGTGGTAGCCGGCTAGTGATGGCTATTTAACAGACTGATTGCCTTGAGATAGAAGCTGTTTTTTAGTCTTTCGGACCCAGCTTAGACGCACCTGTACTGAACTTGACTTCTGGATGATAGCGGGATGAACAGGCCGTGGCTTGGATGGTTGATGTCCTTGATGATCTTTTTGGCCTTCCTGTGACATCGGGTGCTGTAGGTGTCCTGGAGGGCAGGTAGTGTGCCCCCGGTGATGCATTGGGCAGACCGCACCAACCTCTGGAGAGCCCGGGGTTGCCGTACGAGGCGGTGATACAGCCCGAGAGGATGCTCTCAATTGTGCATCTGTAAAGGTTTGTGAGGGTCTTGGGGGCCAAGCCCAATTTCTTCAGCTTCCTGAGGTTGAAGAGGCGCTGTTGCACCTTCTTCACCACAGTGTCTGTGTGGGTGGACCATTTCAGATTGTCAGTGATGTGTACGCAGAGGAACTTGAAGCTTTCCACCTTCTCCACTGCGGTCCCGTCGATGTGTATAGGGGCATGCTCCCTCTGCTGTTTTCTGCAGTTTAATTTGGTTGATGTTGAGGGAGAGGTTATTTTCCAGAGCCCTCACCTCCTCCATGTAGGCTGTCTCGTCATTGTTGGTAATCAGGCCTACTACTGTTGTGTCATCTGCAAACTTGATGATTGAGTTGGAGGCGTGTGTGGCCACGCAGTCATGGGTGAACAGGGAGTACAAGAGGGGGCTGAGCAAGCACCCTTGTTGGGCCCATGTGTTGAGGATCAGCGAAGTCAAGATGTTGTTTCCTACCTTCACCACCTGGGGGGCGGCCCGTCAGGAAGTCCAGGACCCAGGAAGTCCAGGACAGGGCGGGGTCGAATGTAATGATGAGCTTGGATTGTACCTTGGTGTTTAAGGCTGAGCTATAGTCAATGAACAGCATTTTTACCTAAGTATTCCTCTTCTCCAGATGGGATAGGGCAGTGTGCAGTGCGATGATGATTGCATCGTCTGTGGATCGATTGCATCGATAAGCAAATTGAAGTGCGTCTAGGGTGTCAGGTAAAGTAGAGGTGATATGATCCTTAACTAGCCTCTCAAAGCACTTCATGATGACAGAAGTGAGTGCTACGGGGCGAGAGTCATTTAGTTCAGTTACCTTTGCATTCTTGGGTACGGGAATAAGGGTGGACATCTTGAAGCAAGTGGAGACCGTGGACTGGGATATGAAGATATTGAATATGTCCGTAAAAACACCAGCCAGCTGGTCTGCGCATGCTCTGAGGATGCGGCTAGGGATGCCATCTGGGCCGGCAGCCATGCGAGGGTTAACACGCTTAAATGTCTTACTCATGTCCGCCATGGGGAGAACTAAAGCCCACAGTCCTTGGGAGCGGGCCGCTTCGTTGGCACTATGTTATCTTCAAAGAGGGCGAAGAAGATGTTTAGCTTGTCCGGGAGCAAGACATCGGTGTTTGGTGGCTGGTTTTCCCTTTGTAATCAGTGAATGTCTATAGAACCTACCACATACGTCTCGTGTCTGAGCCATTGAATAGCGACTCCACTTTGTCTCTGTACTGACATTTTGCCTGTTTACGGAGGGAATAACTACACTGTTTGTATTCAACCATATTCCAAGTCACCTTGCCATGGTCAAATTTGTATTTTTATTTTACCTTTATTTAACTAGGCAAGTCAGTTAAGAACAAATTCATATTTTCAATGACGGGCCTAGGAACAATGACGGGCCCCTGAACAACTGCCTGTTCAGGGGTAGAATGACATATTTGTACCTTGTCAGCTCGGGGGTTTGAACTTGCAACCTTCCGGTTACTAGTCCAACGCTCTAGCAACCAAGGCTACCCTGCCACCCCAGGGGTAGCCTAGTGGCTAAATGCGGTGGTTCACGGTTTCAATTTTGAGCGAATGCTGTCATCTGTCCACAGTTTCTGGATTGGGTAGGTTTTAATAGTGGATGAACTCATTCACTGTATCCATGTATAAGTCAATGTAATTCTCAGAGACTACCCAGAACACATCCCAGTCCGTGTGATCAAAAGAATCTTGAGCATGGATTCTTATTGGTCAGACCAGGGTTGAATAAACCTCAGCACAGGTACTTCCTGTTTGAGTTTCTGCCTATAGGAAGGGAGGAGCAAAATGGAGTTGTGATGTGATTTGCCGAAGGGAGGGCGGGGAGGGCCTTGTAGGCATTTCGAAAGGGGGAGTAGCAGTGGTCGAGTCGAGCGAATACTACAGTCAATGTGTTGATAGAACTTTGGTAGCATTTTCCTCAAATTTGCTTTGTTCAAATCCCCAGCTCCAATAAATGCGGCCTCAGGATATGTGGTTTCCAGTTTGTATAATGTCCAGTGTAGTTCCTTGAGGGCCGTAGTGGTATCGGCTTGAGGGGGAATATACACGGCTGTGACTATAACCGAGGTCGGGTGAACAAAAGGACTTGAGTTTCTGTTTGTTAACACAATCACACCATGAGTAGTTAATCATGAAACATACACCAGCGCCTTTATTCTTCCCAGAGAGTTCTTTATTCCTCTCTGCGCGATGTACTGAGAATGGCTGTATGGATGGGGACAGTGATTCCATGACACAGAGTATGTTACAGTCCCTGATGTGTCTTTGACAGGAGATCCTTGCGCTGAGCTCGTTTACTTTATTGTCCAGTAACTGAACACTTGCGAGTAATATACCTGGAAACAGTGGATGGTGTGCACACCTCCTGAGTTGGACTAGAAGTCCACGCCGAATACCTCCTCTCCGCTGGCAGTGTCTTGGAGCAACCTCTGGGATAATTTAATTTTCCCTGGTTGGTACGAACAAAGGATCCAATTCTGGAAAGTTGTATTCCTGGTCATCATGCTGGTGAGTTACCACCGCTATGATATCCAAAAGTTACTTCCGTCCGTATGTAATAACATAAAAAACATTCTGGGCTAATTATGAAATTAAATAACTCAGAAGAAAACAAATACTGCAAAGTTGCTTAGGAGCTAGAAGCAGAGCTGCCATGTCTGTTGGCACCATCGACCCTAAGCACACAGCCAAGACAACGCAGTAGTGGCTTCAGGACGAGTCTCTGAATGTCCTTGAGTGGCCCAGTCAAAGCCGGGACTTGAACCCGATTAAACATCTCTGGAGAGACCTGAAAAAATCTGTGCAGCAACGCTCCCCATCCAACCTGACAGAGCTTGAGAGGATCTGCATAGAAGAATGGGAGAAACTCCCCAAATATAGGTGTGCCAAGCTTGTAGCGTCATACCCAAGAAGACTTGAGGATGTAATCATTGCCAAAGGTGCTTCAACTAAGTACTGAGTAAAGGGTCTGAATACTTATGTAAATGTTATATTTCAGTATTTTATTTTACATACACTACCGTTCAAAAGTTTGGGGTCACTTAAAAATGTCCTTGTATTTGAAAGAAAAGCACTTTTAGGTTGTAACGATCGTTGTCCTCCTCAGATGAGGAATAAGAAGGCTCAGACCAAAATGCAGCGTGGTAAGTGTCCATGTTAATTTTTAAAAAAATAACTGAACACTGCAATAACCAAAAAACAAAGAGAGAGAGTGAACGAAATGAAACAGTTCTGTAAGGTGAAGACACACAAAACAGAAAACAACTACCAACAAACACAGGTGGGAACAGGCTACATAAGTATGGTTCTCAATCAGAGACAACGATAGACAGCTGCCTCTGATTGGGAAAGATACCAGGCCAAACACAGAAATACAAAACATAGAACAAAAACATAGAATGCCCACCCCAACTCACGCCCTGACCAAACCAAAAATAGAGACGTAAAAAAAGGAACTAAGGTCAGAACGTGACATATGTCCATTAAAATAACATCAAATTGATCAGAAATACAGTGTAGACATTGTTAATGTTGTAAATGACCATTGTAGCTGGAAACAGACCATTTTTTAAATGAAATATCTACAAAGGTGTACAGAGGCCCATTATCAGCAACCATCACTCCTGTGTTCCAATGGCACATTGTGTTAGCTAATCCAAGTTTATCATTTAAAAGGCTAATTGATCATTAGAAAACCCTTTTGCAATTATGTTAGCACAGCTGAAAACTGATGTCCTGATTAAAGAAGCAATAAAACTGTCCTTCTTTAGACTAGTTGAGTATCTGGAGCACCAGCATTTGTGGGTTCGATTACAGGTTCAAAATGGCCAGAAACAAAGAACTTTCTTCTGAAACTCATCATTCTATTCTTGTTCTGAGAAATGAAGGCTATTCCATGTGAGAAATTGCCAAGAAACTGAAGATCTCGTACAACGCTGTGTACAAGTCCCTTCACAGAACAGCACAAACTGGCCCTAACCAGATTAGAAAGAGGAGTGGGAGGCCCTGGTGCACAACTGAGCAAGAGGACAAGTACATTAGAGTGTCTAGTTTGAGAAACAGATGCTTCACAAGTTCTCAACTGGCAGCTTAATTAAATAGTACCCGCAAAACACCAGTCTCAACATCAACAGTGAAGCGGTGACTCCTGGATGCTGGCCTTCTAGGCAGAGCTCCTCTGTCCAGTGTCTGTGTTCTTTTGCCCATATTAATATTTCCTTTTTATTGGCCAGTCTGAAATATGGCTTTTTCTTTGCAACTCTGCCTAGAAGGCCAGCATCCCGGAGTCGCCTCTTCACTGTTGACGATGAGAAATGTTTACTTGCAGGTTAACCTCTGGACAATGCAATAACAATAGAAAAACAAGTAAGTAAGTGAATAAAAAGAGTAATACAAATAAAAGCTCAATTAAATTATTTCACCAGTTTTAAAAAAAATAAAACAATAGTTACATAGTATCACACAGCCTGGAGTGGTGGGTGCAGAGTCAAGCGCAGAGAGCAGAGGATAATGGGAGAAACCGGACAGAGGATAATGGGAGAAACCGGACTTTATTGCGGCATCCACAACATACGCCCAAAACAACAGGCGAATATCCAAAAGTGTCCAACCCAAAACAGGGAACAAACAGACAGGGAGCACAACACGCAACAACCTTGACTAACAGAAAACAAGCCCGCACAAAAACAGGCGGGCCTAACAGGCTTCAATAGTCCTGGATCAAAACTAAAACAAGAAACAGGTGCAAACAATAAGACATAACAAACAGAAAAGGAAAAGGGGATCGGTGGCAGCTAGTAGACCGGCAACGACGACCTCTGAGGGCTGCCCGAACAGGCAGGGGAGCCACCTTCGGGGCGAGTCGTGACACATAACCTATATAGACATAAGATACATGTGCCAAGCATGTTTACCTGTAGAATTGGTTATAAGACCTTTATAGACGTGGTTACACCTTGCATTAACATGTGGTTTTTGTCATCTGATCAAGATTTGTTGCATCTATACATGATAATAAAATGTGTCTCTTATCAGTCCACTTTGTCCTTATTGTGACTAGATTCCCTGGTCCCTCTCTGTATGATAATGTTTAATTAGACCTGACTAAAATTGATAATGGATTTATTGTGAAGGTATACTGTATATTAAATCGATTTATTCTACATTTTCCATCAAGACAGAACTGCTGAAGGGGGCGGAATTGCAATCTACTGTGGAGAGAGTCTGCAGAGTTCTGTCATACTATCCAGGTCTGTGCCCAAACAGTTTGAGCTTCTACTTTTAAAGATCCATCTCTCCAGAAATAAGTCCCTCACTGTTGCTGCTTGTTATAGAGCCCCCTTAGCTCCCAGCTGTGCCCTGGACACCATATGTGAATTGATTGCCCCCCATCTATTGCCAGAGTTCGTATTGCTTGGTGACCTAAATTGCTATGCTTTACACACTGGCCGTCCTACAATCTAAGCTAGATGCCCTCAATTTCACTCTAGACCCAAACTGTCACAGACCTATATTCATCCTGCCCTGCCTTTCTAAAGACTGCGAAAGCCAAGTTAACAAACAGATCACTGACCAATTTGAATCCCACCATAGCTTCTCCGCTATGCAATCTGGTTTCCGAGCTGGTCACACATGCACCTCAGCCACGCTCAAGGTCCTAAACGATATCATAACCGCCATCGATAAAAGACAGTACTGTGCAGCCGTCTTCATCGATCTGGCCAAGGCTTTCAACTCTGTCAATCACCATATTCTTATCGGCAGACTCAACTGCCTTGGTTTCTCAAATTACTGCCTCGCCTGGTTTACTAACTACTTCTCAGATAGAGTTCAGTGTGTCAAATCGGAGGGCCTGTTGTCCGGACCTCTGGCAGTCTCTATGGGGGTGCACACGGGGTTCAATTCTCGGGCCTACCTTTTCTCTGTATATATAAATTATTGTCGCTCTTGCTATGGGTGATTCTTTGATCCACCTCTATGCAAACAACACCATTCTGTATTCATCTTGCACTTCTTTGGACACTGTGTTAACAAACCTCCGAACGAGCTTCAACGCCACACAACACTACATCACTCCACTTCACAAAATGCATGCTCTTCAACCGATCGCTGCCCGCACCCACCCGCCCGACTAGCATCACTACTCTGGATGGTTCTGACTTAGAATATGTGGACAAGTATAAATACCTAGGTCTGGTTAGACTGTAAACTCTCCTTCCAGACTCACATTAAGCATCTTCAATCCAAAGTAAAATTTAGAATCGGCTTCCTATTTCGCAACAAAGCATCCTTCACTCATGATGCCAAACATACCCTCATAAAACTGACTATCCTTCCGATCCTTGACTTCAGCGATGTAATTTACAAAATAGTCTCCAACACTCTACCTAGCAAATTGGATGTAGTCTATCACAGTGCCATCCGATTTGTTACCAAAGCCCCATATATTACACCCACCACTGTGACCTGTATGATCTCGTTGGCTGGCCCTCGCTACATATTCGTCGCCAAACCCTCTGGCTCCAGGTCATCTATAAGTCTTTGCTAGGTAAAGCTCCGCCTTATCTCAGCTCACTGGTCACCATAGCAGCACCCCCTCGTAGCATGCGCTCCAGCCGGTATATTTTACTGGTCATCCCCAAAGCCAACACTTCTTTTGGCCGCCTTTCCTTCCAGTTCTCTGAAGCCAATGACTGGAACGAATTGCAAAAATCACTGAAGCTGGAGACTCATATCTCACTCACTACCTTTAAGCATCAGCTGTCAGAGCAGCTTACCGGTCACTGCAGCTGTACACAGCCCATCTGTAAATAGCCCATCCAACCAACTACCTACCTCATCCCCATATTTGTTTTTGTTTTTCTGCTCTTTTGCACACCAGTATTTCTTATTGCACATCCTCATCTGGACATCTATCACTCCAGTGTAAATTGCTAAATTGTAATTACTTCGCCACTATTGGCCTATTTATTGCCTTACCTACTTACTTCATTTTGCACACACTGTATACATATTTTTCTATTGTGTTATTGACTGTACGTTTGTTTATTCCATGTGTATCTCTGTGTTGTTGTTTTTGTCGGACTGCTTTGCTTTAAATTGGCCAGGTCGCAGTTGTAAATGAGAACTTCTTCTCAACTGGCCTACCTGGTTTAATAAAGGTGAAATGAAATGTAAATGTAGATGTTCCAAAGGCAGTGGTTAGTATGCGTGGAGGCCTGGTGATGCTAAAAGTGTTTATGTTAATTAACGGTCAATTAACTTGAGACCGGCAGGCTTTACATGACAATAACCGGCTGACAAAATGTAATGACAGCCATAGCCCTAGTCATGACTGCATCACAATGTAAATGAAGGGTGGATTTGTTTCAATCCTGCGAACACACACGAGACACCCACATCAAACTATACCCGAAAACAACTCACGTTTGAATTCAGTCATGGCCGCTAGCAACAGAATAATAGGTGTACAGAGTTGTGATGGAGAGCGACACAACCGACAAGACACAGCAACCGCAACAGAAGATTAGGTGATGGAGAGCGACACACCAGACAAGACACAGAGACAGCAACAGAAGAATATGATATGATGAAGAGAGACACCAGAAGCACAGAACAGGCCATAAGAGGATAGACAAATGATACAATAACAAACAAGACACAGACAACAACAGACAAGACACAGAGGGGGCAGATGGAGAGAGAACAAAGGTAGGTTGCGCACACAATGGCATTTTATTGCTTTGAAATGTATAGGAATGAAGGATGTAGTTAATGTTGTCAGTCTGGTGTAGAAGGATTGTTCTACTCAGTTATATCACCATCACCAGCTGGGTGTTCTGTGTGCAAGGAGTTCTGAATATTTGTTTGATTTGTTTGATTTATTGCTTCAAGCTGCTCTATATATTCTAATTTGTTTTGTTTATTTGCACAAATTATAACAGGTGAAATACAGACAGTGAAATGTAAAACATAGTTTACAAAAAAATATGCAGGTGAGGTGAAACAATATGTGATATTACTATTAAAACAATTGTTTACTTTTACACTTTTTCCAACCAGAACAGGAAGAGAGTGGAGGGTAGACAAGAGACAGGAACAGAAGAGAGCAGACAAAAGTGACAGCAACAGACAACACAGAGAAAGCTATGGAGAGAGACAGAGGAGGGAGGGAGCACACAGTAGACTGTATCAATTAAAGCTGCTCTATTAATATCAATTACTGCAAAGTTTGTGTGTGTGTGTGTGTGTGTGTGTGTGTGTGTGTGTGTGTGTGTGTGTGTGTGTGTGTGTGTGTGTGTGTGTGGGGGGGGGGGGGAACGTGTGTGTGTGTGTGTGGGAACGTGTGTGTGTGTGGGAACGTGTGTGTGTGGGAACGTGCACTTTTTAAAACCTCTACAGGATCGTTGGGTCCCCCGCTGGACGGTTGAGCTACTGTAGGCTAATGCGATTAACATGAGGTTGTAAGTAACCACAAAAATTCCCAGGACATAGACATATCTGATATTGGCAGAAAGCTTAAATTCTTGTTAATCTAACTGCACTGTCCAATTTACAGTAGCTATTACAGTGAAAGAATATAATGCTATTTTTGAGGAGAGTGCACAGTTATGAACTTGAAAATGTATTAATAAACCAATTACGCACATTTGGGCAGTCTTGATACAACATTTTGAACAGAAATGCAATGGTTCATTGGATCAGTCTAAAACATTGCACATACACTGCTGCCATCTAATGGCCAAAATCTAAATTGTGCCTTTGCTTGAATTATAGATTATGGCAATTCTCTTGCATTTTAAAGATGATGGTAAAAACAAATACAAAAGAAAGCATGTTTTTTTCTTTTGTATTGTCTTTTACCAGATCTCAAGTGTTGTGTTCTCCTACATTCATTTCACATTTCCACAAACTTCAAACTGTTTCCTTTCAAATGGTATCAAGAATATGCACATCCTTGCTTCAGGTCCTGAGCTACAGGCAGTTTGATTTGGGTGTGTCATTTTAGGCAAAAATTGGAAAAAAGTGGCGGATCCTTGGCTCATTGGACAGGTCAGAGTCTATGTTTGAAGTTATTAAGTGGTATGGAGGTTTTTGGCAATACACTGTAGATATATGCGTTCCAGAATAGAGAGTAGAGAGTGTTTAAGAGTAGAGAGACCCACAGTAGCTACTGTAATTGAATACTGGCAGTGTCTGCTGTGACAGGTGGGAAGGTGCAAGCTACTTGAAAAATATGAATTCTCTCAATGTACAGCTTCTACCCTCAAGCCATAAGACTGCTGAGCAATTAATCAAATGGCCACCTGGACTAATCACTTTACCCCTACAGTACTTACATGTACAAATTACCTCGACTAACCTGTACCCCCGCACATTGACTCAGTACCGGTACCCCCTGTATATAGCTTCATTATTGTTATTTTATTTTGTAACTTTTTATTTGTATAACATTTTTTTACTTTAGTTTATTTAGTAAATATTTTCTTAACTCAATTTTTAAAAATTGCATTGTTGGTTAAGGGCTTGTATGTAAGCATTTCACGGTAAGGGCCACACTTGTTGTATTCGGCGCATCTGACAAATACAATTTGATTTGATTTGATCTCTCAATGTTAATCTCAAATTGAACCAAATTCATGCATTTAGCTGTTGAAATTCCTAACCTTGTCTATAGATGTTTTCATTTTACAAGTCAACAGAAATACAACTGACGTGTTTGAGAGACTGTGCTGTAAAGAGAAATGATGATTGATGAATTGGGATCTCTAACCGTATGGATGCATTTCTAACTCTTCTCCACTAGATGGCAGAGTGGTACTCTTTATTAACATTTCTGGATCCATAGGCTGACTTGACCCTAACTGGCTTGTCTCAGATGCATACTGCTATGTAGTAGCAATTCAATTTTATATATGTATCCGCTCAAAATCTATTGATTTCATAGTTTGGACCAGTATTTGTCAGTGCACTGGCCCTTGAAGGGTTAAACAATGACTAGTCCACCTCCAGCCTCAGCAATTGAGAATCACTGTCACATTTCACCAGACAGTACCAAGTGTTGGAATAACTTGTCAATAATCAACTGACTGGCTTTCTTGATGTATATACTATAGTATGCAATCTGTTTTCCGCTCAGGTTATGGATGTGTCACTGCAACCTTAAAGGTCCTCAATGATGTCACCATTGCCCTTGATTCTGAGCAATATTGTGCTGCTATTTTTATTGACTTGGCCAAAGCTTTTGATAGGGTGGACCATTCCATTATTGTGGGCCGGTTAAGGAGTATTGGTGTTTCTGAGGGGTCTTTGGCCTGGTTTGCTAACTACCTCTCTTAAAGAGTGCAGTGTATAATGTCAGAAAATCTGCTGTCTCAGCCACTGCCTGTCACCAAGGGAGTACCCCAAGGCTCGAGCCTAGGCCCCACACTCTTCTCAATTTACATCAACAACATAGCTCAGGCAGTAGGAAGCTCCCTCATCTATTTATATTCAGATGACACAGTCTTTACTTAGCTGCCCCCCCCCCCCGGATTTTGTGTTAAATGCTCTACAACAAAGCTTTCTTAGTGTCCAACAAGCTTTCTATACCCTTAACCTTGTTCTGAACACCTCCAAAACAAAGGTCATGTGGTTTGGTAAGAAGAATGCCCCTCTTCCCACAGGTGTTATTACCACCTCTGAGGGTTTAAAGCTTGAGGTAGTCACCTCATACAAGTACTTGGGAGTATGGCTAGATGGTGCACTATCCTTCTCTCAGCACATATCAAAGCTGCAGGCTAAAGTTAAGTTAAGTTAGCCACCAATGCTCCTTATAGGACACATCACTGCACTCTATACTCCTCTGTAAACTGGCCATCTATGTATACCTGTCGCAAGACCCATTGGTTGATGCTTATTTATAAAACCCTCTCAGGCCTCACTCCCCCCTATCTGAGATATCTACTGCAGCCCTCATCCTCCACATACAACACCCGTTCTGCCAGTCACATTCTGTTAAAGGTCCCCAAAGCACACACATCCCTGGGTCACTCCTCTTTTCAGTTTGCTGCAGCTAGCGACTGGAACGAGCTGCAACAAACACTCAAACTGGACAGTTTTATCTCAATCTCTTCATTCAAAGACTCAATCATGAACACTCTTACTGACAGTTGTGGCTGCATTGCGTGATGTATTGTTGTCCTTACCTTCTTGTCCTTTGTGCTGTTGACTGTGACCAATACATTTTGTACCATGTTTTGTGCTGCTACCATGTTGTGTTGCTACCATGTTGTTGTTATGTTGTGTTGCTACCATGCTGTGTTGTCATGTGTTGCTGCCTTGCTATGTTGTCTTAGGTCTCTCTTTATTTAGTGTTGCGTTGTCTCTCTTGTTGTGATGTGTGTTTTGTCCTATATTTATATTGTATTTTTATTTATTTTTTAATCCCAGTGCCCTGTCCCTGCAGGAGGCCTTTTGCCTTTTGGTAGGCTGCCATTGTAAGTAAGAATTTGCTCTTAACTGACTTGCCTAATTAAGTAAAGGTTCAATTGAAAAAAAAATTAAAAGTACCAGACCGGGTCTGTATCAACACCAACCGACTCTGATATGGCAACAACAAGACATTTTAGGAAACACTTCAACGTCAATTGGCCATTTTTGTCTGACTGACTGAGATTTCTGACTGAATGAGAGAGTGAAATGAAGAGCAAAAGTCTGATGATGACAGTGGATGAGGTTGTGAGATGTTTGTCTGTAGCTTGTGTGGCTGTCTAAAGGCCAAATTTTGAGCTCAATAGAAGCGTCTGGTCTGGTGCCCTGTTATGAAACAATCTGGCAGATACTGGAGAGACAGAGAAAGAGAGGGAGAGACAAACACAGAGAGAGAGAGAGAGAGAGAGAGAGAGAGAGAGAGTGTAGTCCCACAGGCTGTTCCACAAATATGTCTGTTTAGTTCAAAATGTTCCCTCGGAGGAATGCCACTGGCCCATCTCTGCTGTTTCCTTCCATCGCAGTGAGGAGAGAGAGAGAGTAAACACCCACTGCTTGTCGCTCTCCTCGGTGTTAAGTGGCAGTAAATAGGTTACATAAACTTGGACCTATCAAATTTTCCCTGTTTATTATTTTGGGGAAACCATTTACGTAATTATAAGTCTGTGGGTGTCATAATCTTGGAAATGTGCGGACCAAGGCGCAGCGTGAGTATAGTTCCACATATTTATTTAAGTGAAACTAACAAAACAAAATAACAACCTTACAAAGACAGTGAGGCCGTAGTGCCCAAACACACTAACAAACAATCACACACGCACACAGGTGCGTAAAAATGATACCTAAATATGATCCCCAATTAGAGGCAACGATTACCAGCTGCCTCTAATTGGGAACGAAACCAAAACACCAACGAAGAAATGTTAAACTAGAACAACCCTTGTCACGCCCTGACCTACTACACCATAGAGAAACAAGGGTTCTCTATGGTCAGGGCGTGACAGTGGGAGAAATATTGTATGTTCTTATTACTGTTCTCCTGGAAACGTATTGGAGTCAACTCTGTTATTAAAATGTTTAAACTATTTAACCCTTGTGTGGTGTTCGGGTCTGTGAGACCCATTTTCAATGTTTACTGAAAGAAAAATGATACATACAATTAATATTTTTTTCAACCTGAGACTCAATGGCCTCATTTTCTGGACCCGAGGGTAATAAAAGTGTGGGAAAATGTGTGTGTGTAGGTGAAAACAAGTCAAAATGAAACAAAGGTTTGCTATGTGAATTGGCTTCCTATTTCGCAACAAAGCATCCTTCACGCATGCTGCCAAACATACCCTTGTAAAACTGACCATCCTACCAATCCTCGACTTCGGCGATGTAATTTACAAAATAGACTCCAATACCCTACTCAACAAATTGGATGCAGTCTATCACAGTGCCATCCGTTTTGTCACCAAAGCCCATATACTACCCACCATTGCGACCTGTACGCTCTCGTTGGCTGGCCCTCGCTTCATACTCGTCGCCAAACCCCCTGGCTCCATGTCATCTACAAGACCCTGCTAGGTAAAGCTCCCCCTTATCTCAGCTCGCTGGTCACCATAGCATCACCCACCCGTAGCACGCGCTCCAGCAGGTATATCTCTCTGGTCACCCCCAAAACCAATTCTTTCTTTGGCCGCCTCTCCTTCCAGTTCTCTGCTGCCAATGACTGGAACGAACTACAAAAATCTCTGAAACTGGAAACACTTGTCTCCCTCACTAGCTTTAAGCACCAGCTGTCAGAGCAGCTCACAGATTACTGCACCTGTACATAGCCCACCTGTAATTTAGCCCAAACAACTGTCTCTTTCCCTACTGTATTTATTTTATTTTATTTATTTATTTATTTTGCTCCTTTGCACCCCATTATTTTTATTTCTACTTTCCACATTCTTCCACTGCAAATCTACCATTCCAGTGTTTTACTTGTTATATTGTATTTACTTTGCCACCATGGCCTTTTTTTGCCTTTACCTCCCTTATGTCACCTCATTTGCTCACATCGTATATAGACTTGTTTCTATTGTATTATTGACTGTATGTGTGTTTTACTCCATGTGTAACTCTGTGTTGTTGTATGTGTCGAACTGCTTTGCTTTATCTTGGCCAGGTCGCAGTTGTAAATGAGAACTTGTTCTCAACTTGCCTACCTGGTTAAATAAAGGTGAAATAAAAAATAAATAAATAAATGTGCCTTCACTCTGTCTTCCTCTTCCCTGGGCCTGCTGTTTCAACATAGCACCAAGAACCTGTCTGTCTCCCTGCCTGTCTGGCTGTCTACTGCTTTTCTCCCAATCTTATAATTTGTATTGTGTGAAAGTACATAATATCTTGCTGGAACCTGCACAATGTTATTACATAACATTATTTCGATACTTTGTAAAAAAAAAATTCTGTATTTTCCCACACTCTACCCCAGCCAGGTGCAAATTGGGGAGAGACACAACAAATAAATAGCTTTTCATGTGTGGCTCCTTACCTCAATCAATCAGTATGGCAAAAATAGTCTCTGCTCAGAAAGCATTAGAAATCATTTTTGCAGAGAGAGAAGCTAGTATGGAAGGACCGTCTTCCACTTTAGAAGATGAAGAATTTTCAGAATTTGAGGATCATGTCTCTGTCAATTCGGAGTTTAACAGTGAGTTGGAGAGGATGAGATTGACCCTCAGCCAGCCCCAGGACCAGCCCATCAGCAACCAGCCCCAGGACCAGCCCATCAGCAACCAGCCCCAGGACCAACCCATCAGCAACCAGCCCCAGGACCAGCCCGTCAGCAACCAGCCCCAGGACCAGCCCATCAGCAACCAGCCCCAGGACCAGCCCATCAGCAACCAGCCCCAGGACCAGCCCATCAGCAACCAGATCATCAATAGCCTGCAGGAGGAAAAATATGGATGTAAAAATAATGTTAAATTGAATGGCCCAAGGAATGAGTCACCCCGCATGGCTGCCAATGTGATAAGGATGCAACCAGCGCCGACACAGATGGCGGTTACTTATGTGCAGGACATAAAGTCTTCTTTTGAACTGTTCATTCCAGACTCCATCCAGAAAGTAATTCTGGACTAATTTGGAGGGAAGGTGTGTTTTTTTTTTGTTCATTCCAGACACCATCCAGAAAGTAATTCTGCACTAATTTGGAGGGAGATGGAAGGAGAAGGACCAAACTCATTTACATACATACTTTGAGGTTCTTATCCTTGCTGGTGTTTTCAGATCCAATGGGGAATCCACAGAATCCCTGTGGGCTGCAGAACCTGGCAGAGAACTTTTCAGTGCAACAATGTCTCTGGAAAACTTCCACATTATTTCAAGGAATATCCACTTCGATAACCGAGACACCAGACCAGCAAGGCGGCAGAGAGACAAGCTAGCTGCAATCAGGTCAGTGTGGGACAAGTGGGTAGACCCGCTTTCCCCTGTTTTACAACCCTGGGCCCAACGTTACTGTTGATGAGCAACTTATGCCATTTAGGGGCCGCTGCCCCTTCAGGCAGTAGATACCTTCTAAACCCGCAAAATATGGAATCAAGATCTATGCTGCCTGTGATGCTTCATCATATGCATGGCACTTGCACGTGTATATGGGGAAGATAGATGGAGGAGTACCTGAGAAGAACCAAGGGATGCTGTAACTATATACAATTGAAGTTGAAAGTTTACATACACTTAGGTTGGAGTCATTAAAACCCGTTTTTCAACCACACCACAAATTTTTGTTAACAAACTGTATTTTTGGCAAGTCGGTTAGGACATCTACTTTGTACATGACACAAGTCATTTTTCCAACAATTATTTACAGACAGATTATTTCACTTATAATTCACTGTATCACAATTCCAGTGGGTCAGAAGTTTACATACACTAAGTTGACTGTGCATTTAAACAGCTTGGAAAATTCCAGAAAATGATGTCATGGCTTTAGAGTTTTGCCTACCTTCAAAATCAGTGCCTCTTTGCTTGACATCATGGGAAAATCTAAATAAATCAGCCAAGACCTCAGAAAGAACATTGTAGACCTCTACAAGTCTGGTTCATCCTTGGGAGCAATGTCCAAACACCTGAAGGTACCATGTTCATCTGTACAAACAATAGTATGCAAGTATAAACACCATGGGACCACGCAGCCGTCATACTGCTCAGGAAGGAGACGTGTTCTGTCTCCAAGAGATGAATGTACTTTGGTGCAAAAAGTGCAAATCAATCCCAGAACAACAGCAAAGGACCTTGTGAAGATGCTGGAGGAAACAGATACAATTGTATCTATATCCACAGTCAAACGAGTCCTATATCGACATAACCTGAAAGGCCGCTTAGCAAGGAAGAAGCCACTGCTCCAAAACTGGCATAAAAAAAGCTAGACTACGGTTTGCAACTGCACATGGGACAAATGTTGTACTTTTTGGAGAAATGTCCTCTGGTCTGATGAAACAGTAATAGAACTGTTTGGCCATAATGACCATCGTTATGTTTGGGGGGGGGGGGGGTGCTTGCAAGCCGAAGAACACCATCCCAACCGCGAAGCACGGGGGTGACAGCATCATGTTGTGGGGGTGCTTTGCTGCAATAGATGGCATTATGAGGTAGGAAAATGATGTGGACAATATTGAAGCAACATCTCAAGACATCAGTCAGGAAGTTAAAGCTTGGTCGCAAATGGGTATTCCAAATGGACAATGACCCCAAACATACTTCTAACGTTGTGTCGAAATTGCTGAAGGACAACAAAGTCAAGGTATAAAGGAGGCCTACAAACCTGACTCAGTAACACCAGCTCTGTCAGGAGGAATGGGCCAAAATTCACCCAACTTATTGTGGGAAGCTTGTGGAAGGCTACCCAAAACGTTTGACCCAAGTTAAACAATTTAAAGGCAATGCTACCAAATACTAATTGAGTATATGTAAACTTCTGATTTACTAGGAATGTGATGAAAGAAATAAAATAGGTGTGTGTTTTTCCAAATCATCTCCAAGCAATTTGATTTATTACGGTGGACTCCAATGAAATTGCAGAAACATCTCAAGGATGGATCAATGGAAACAGGATACACCTGAGCTCAATTTCGAGTCTCAAAAAAAACGGTCTGAAAACGTATGTAAATAAGGTATTTATGTTTTTTATTTTTAATGCATTTGAAAAAATGTGTAAAAACCTGTTTCGCATTGTCATTATGGGGCATTGTGTGTAGATTGATGAGGAACTGCTTTTATTTAATCTGTTTTAGAATAAGGCTTTAATGTAACAAAATGTGTAAAAAGGGTAGGGGTCTGATTACTTTCCAAATGCACTGCATTTAGCAGTCTTATTGCTTGGGAGTAGAAGCTGTTCAAGACTTGGTGCTTCAGCACTGCTTACAGTGTGGTAGCAGAGAGAACAGGAGGAAAGGTTATCTAGAGTTGTTTTGTCTCTAGTTGGACAGGGGACAAGCTGGTAGTACTAAGGTAAGACAGATTTCAGGTTCCCTGCATTAAAACCACCGGCCACTAGCAGTGCCGCCTCTGGATGAACATTTTATTGTTTGCTTATTGCCCTATACAGCTCGCTGAGTGTGGTCTTATTGCCCTATACAGCTCGCTGAGTGTGGTCTTTTTGCCCTATACAGCTCGTTGAGTGTGGTCTTATTGCCCTATACAGCTCGTTGAGTGTGGTCTTATTGCCCTATACAGCTCGCTGAGTGTGGTCTTATTGCCCTATACAGCTCGCTGAGTGTGGTCTTATTGCCCTATACAGCTCGTTGAGTGTGGTCTTATTGCCCTATACAGCTCGCTGAGTGTGGTCTTATTGCCCTATACAGCTCGCTGAGTGTGGTCTTATTGCCCTATACAGCTCGTTGAGTGTGGTCTTATTGCCCTATACAGCTCGTTGAGTGTGGTCTTATTGCCCTATACAGCTCGTTGCGTGTGGTCTTATTGCCCTATACAGCTCGCTGAGTGTGGTCTTATTGCCCTATACAGCTCGCTGAGTGTGGTCTTATTGCCCCATACAGCTCGCTGAGTGTGGTTTTATTGCCCTATACAGCTCGCTGAGTGTGGTCTTATTGCCCTATACAGCTCGCTGAGTGTGGTCTTATTGCCCTATACAGCTCGTTGAGTGTGGTCTTATTGCCCTATACAGCTCGCTGAGTGTGGTCTTATTGCCCTATACAGCTCACTGAGTGTGGTCTTATTGCCCTATACAGCTCGTTGAGTGTGGTCTTATTGCCCTATACAGCTCGTTGAGTGTGGTCTTATTGCCCTATACAGCTCGTTGCGTGTGGTCTTATTGCCCTATACAGCTCGCTGAGTGTGGTCTTATTGCCCTAGACAGCTCGCTAAGTGTGGAATTATTGCCCTATACAGCACGCTGAGTGTGGTCTTATTGCCCTATACAGCTCGCTGAGTGTGGTCTTATTGCACTATACAGCTCGCTGAGTGTGGTCTTATTGCCCTATACAGCTCGCTGAGTGTGGTCTTATTGCCCTATACAGCTCGCTGAGTGTGGTCTTATAGCCCCATACAGCTCGCTGAGTGTGGTCTTATTGCCCTATACAGCTCGCTGAGTGTGGTCTTATTGCCCTATACAGCTCGCTGAGTGTGGTCTTATTGCCCTATACAGCTCGCTGAGTGTGGTCTTATTGCCCTATACAGCTCGCTGAGTGTGGTCTTATTGCCCTATACAGCTCGTTGAGTGTGGTCTTATTGCCCTATACAGCTTTCTGAGTGTGGTCTTATTGCCCTATACAGCTCGTTGAGTGTGGTCTTGTAGCCCTATACAGCTCATTGAGTGTGGTCTTATTGCCCTATACAGCTCGATGAGTGTGGTCTTATTGCCAGCATTGGTTTGAGGTAGAATACAGAAAGATACAAAAAATATAGATCAAAACCTTCTTGGTAAATAGTATGATCAACAGCTTCATCATGAGGTATTCTAACTCAGGCAAGTAGAACCTCGAGAATTCCTTACTATTAGAGATCATGCACCAGCTATTGTTAACAAAGAGAGACACACCTCCCCCTTCAGCTTACCAGAAGAAGCCATTCTGTCCTGCCGATGCATGGAAAAAAATCTGTGGACACCTACTCGTTGAACATCTCATTCCAAAATCATGGGCATTAATATGGAGTTGGTCCCCCCTTTGCTGCTATACTCTTCTGCTAAGGCTTATCACTAGATATTGGAACTTGCTTCCATTCAGTCACAAAAGCATTAGTGAGGTCGTGCACTGATGTTGGGTGATTAGGCCTGGCTCACAGTCGGCGTTCCAACTCACCTCAAAGGTGTTCAATGGGGTTGAGGCCAGGGCTCTGTGCAGGCCAGTCAAGTTCTTCCACACTGATATTGACAAACCATTTATGTATGGACCTTGCTTTGTGCATGGGGGCATTGTCATGCTGAAACAGGAAAGGGCCTTTCACAAGCTGTTGCCACAAAGCTGGAAGCACAGAATCGTCTAGAATGTCATTGTATGCTGTAGCGTTAAGATTTCCCTTCACTGGAACTAAGGGGCTTAGCCCGAACCATGAAAAACAACCCCAGACCATTATTCTTCCTCCAGCAAACTTTACAGTTTGCACTATGCATTTGGCCAGGTAGCGTTCTCCTGGCATCTGCCAAACCCAGATTTGTGCTGTTGGACTGCCAGATGGTGAAGCGTGACTCCAATGGCGTAGAGCTTTACTCCACTCCAGCCAATGATTGGCATTGTGCATGTGTAACCGATGTGAAATGGCTAGCTAGTTAGCGGTGGTGTGAGCTAATATAACTCAAATTCCAGGGGTTCCCAACCCCATTTTGATATCTGAAAATTCTGAAAAATACGAGGTCAAATAATGATGCCAGTGATCTTTAGGTTGGAAAGTCAAAGCTCTAGAAAGAGTCCTGAGTTCCCGAGTTGTAATTCGGAGTTGGATGACTGTTCAAAACAATTTTTCCCAGTTGGAGCTAGTTTTCTTTCCCACTTATCTTGAACGCACTGAAGTCGGAGATTTCCGAGTTCCCAGTTGTTTTGAACGCGGCATTAATTAATGCTCAGAGGCAGATGGCAGGGTATTCCCTTGGAGTCAGGAACCAAATCTCCTCTGTAGTGTCCCATGAATGCATTCGGTCATATGACAACTCAAGCAACTGTTCAATTTCATTTACTGCCATGTCACAGTCAAACAGATTGGGAAGTAAGTTCCAAAGTGCTCTTCCATTGTGAATGACAACAGTTCCTCTCTCAATGCAAAAAATATTTCCAACACTCCCCCTCGATAACCACCAAGCCTCGGTGTGAAATAGAACATTGTCATGCTCTGATTCCATATCTCCACATAGTTTTACAAACAGGCATGCACGCTGTGGATGTGGTTTGATGTAGTTTACAATCTAAGTTAGCTGCTACAGTATATCTCAGAGTTCTGTGCCTCAGCTCTTTTCCTGCAGTGCCTTCGGTGTATCATACAACGCATCCATATGGCAGAGGGAGACACATTCATAACTAGAGTGCAGAGGCTGGCCTGCTGTCCCACCATAGATGGAGCCCCATCTGTGTAAAAGCCCGCCATTCGATCCCATGGAATCGTTTTTTCGTCAAAATATAGCCACGATCACACTGTCTCACCTAGCTATCTTAAGATTAATGCACTAATTGTAAGTCGCTCTGGATAAGATTGTCTGTAAAATGACAAAAATGTAAATGTGCGTACAGTATGCAAGGCAAATAGCTTTTCAGGACCATATTAAAGCTCAGGCCAGGGATGGGTAACTGGCAAGCCGCAGGCCTCACCAATTTGACAGGTCCTCAAATGATTCCTGACAATTAGAATAATAGCATACAGAAGGTGCAATTTTGAAAATGCGATTGTGCATCAGCAGTCACTCAACTAGCCCATGTCAGCAATTATTTTTTTTGACTGGTAAGTTAGTCTAGCGGCAAGCTATCTAAACTTGTAGCATGGTCGAATTACTGACTGGGGTATGGCCCATTGATCATCAGTTATCATTATAAAAAAACTGCAGACATTTGCCACCACCGAATGGTAAAATATATAGAATTGCAGGAAATGAGCTATAAACCTGCTAACGTTCCTCTCAGCCTGATTGCAAAATTAGTAGGGGGGGTGATAAGTACTAAATGAAGACAGTAGTAAGCACTTGTGATTAATACAACCATAGCAAGTTTCCTGTGCAAACATAATACATTTTAACCGATTTTAGGTGAATTGATTGAGGATACTCTTGGGTTAACTTAGTCCACTCCTTTAGGGGAAAGAAACATTATTTGGCCACCTGATGGGAAAGCTTTGAACTGGAACATGAACACAACTCATCTTTGGGACACAAGGTATGAAAAGAGCAGACAATGTTGATTTGATTGATTTAATTAATATCTCTCATTGCAAAGACATGATTTTGGGACATACATTACTGTAACACACTGTCTTGTGCTTATAGGCTATATGCTATGCAAACAGTTTTTCTAATGTGAGCCATTTTCTGAAAACCCCAGGTTTGTTCAGACAGAGATTCTGAGGTTCCAGTTTTTGATCATAACCACTTCACTTCCTAGACTGAACAAAAAGTCCTCTTGAAATGAATGAATTTTTCTCACAGCGTGTGGCCGCAGCTGGCAGTATTGTTGCCCACTCTCGTCCTCCGTCCAGAGAGACCGGGAGAGAAGGCCATG
This sequence comes from Oncorhynchus clarkii lewisi, assembly GCF_045791955.1. Lineage (NCBI taxonomy): Eukaryota > Metazoa > Chordata > Actinopteri > Salmoniformes > Salmonidae > Oncorhynchus > Oncorhynchus clarkii. Next base: position 24,803,583 of record NC_092156.1, read on the forward strand.
CTACAGGTACACACATGAAAGGAGTGCAATTATACCCACGTTTCCTTAAAACGTTGTGTTCACTGCTCTGCTTTGTACGGCGCTGTTTGGCTGTTTGAACGTTGTTGTTTATAGGTGTGATATTCAATTGCTATTTGTATAATTGAGCAGAAACAACTGATGATTACTGATTTTCAAGGTCTTGAGACTTGGCAACATTTTCAGTGATAACTTATGAACCAAAAATCAGACATTGTTTTTCTATTGGAACTTGTTTGTGCTTTTAGATGGTTGAAAGAAACCTGATGACACATTGGAAATTCAACTTAACTTTTGGCAGTCTTTTTGAGTGGGTGAATATAAGTTGTAATCTCATTGATCAACGTCTTAACCAAATATTACCCAATAATCCGCAGTGAAATGACGTAGTATGCCCAGTGGGTTGGATTCCAAGCTGCTGCTGATGCTGATTATGACGAAGATGGTGATGATAACGATGATGACAATGGTGATAATGTGGATGACGGTGGTGATGACGATGATGATGTCATTGATGACGACGCTATGATAGCAACCACAACAGAGAACTGCATATTCAGCCAACAGAAACTCTCCCAGCAGGCATGAGATCTTCCATCAACAGAAGTCAAATGTAAAGATCACCGATGTATCCATAAGCTGTTGTTGTGCGTAAAACAGATACTCTTATCACTAATATAATTTTCTAAACATGAGTGGTCTGTGTGCAATCCCACTACATTAAACACTGTACACTGCAGCCTCAGTCAAGCATACCATCCCTACACTGTCACAAAGGGTTTATGAATCACTACTAAACAGCATATGCCTCAGGAGGACAGCGGACATATGACATGACACACTATGATCAATGACATAACATCAGCTCCTGGGTAGTGGATGGGACATCACGTCATATCACATATTATATGCAGCTAACTGTCAGAAGGCAGTACTTTGTGAATGCAAATCATTCATATATGGCTCCTGTTGAGTGACTGTGACACCACATGGCTATAACAGATAAAGTGTGAGTTATATCTGGTGATTTTACATTTAAATGTAAGTCATTTAGCAGACACTCGTATCCAGAGCGACTTACAGTAGTGAGTGTATACATTTTTGTACTGTTTTTTTCATACTGGTGATGTTGACATACTTCAAAGACCGTAAATACTGTAAATTCTACATCAAATGGCATTTGGCTGTTTTGAATATGGAATGTAGTGGAGAAGTTTTGTCCTTCTCATTAGGGTAGATTTTGCACATATCATAACGGTTAAGAATGACAATGGTTACGAATGAGAAAACTGTTTGTCTCACAGTAAAGTATGTATGTGTCACGGCCGTTAAAAGAAGGACCAAGGTGCAGCGTAGTGTGCGTACATTTTCTCTTTGTTTGGAAAATGACGCCGAACAAAACAATAAACACTACAAAAACAAAACGTGAAGCTAAAGGCTATGTGCCATAAACAAAGTCAACCTCCCACCAAGACAGGTGGAAAAAAGGGCTACCTAAGTGTGGTTCTCAATCTACCTGGCCAAAACATAGAAATACAAATAATAGAGTATAGAATACCCACCCCAACTCACACACTGTCCAAACCAAAATAGGAACATAAACAGGATCTCTAAGGTCAGGGCGTGACAGTATCCCCCCCCCCCCCCCCCCCCTGGTGCGGGCCCCAGACTGGGCACCCTCGTTGCGGGCTCCGGACTGGAGACCGTCTCTGGAGGCTCCGGACTGGAGACCGTCTCTGGAGGCTCCGGACTGAAGGACGTCTCTGGAGGCTCCGGACTGAAGGACGTCTCTGGAGGCTCCGGACTGGAGACCGTCTCTGGAGGCTCCGGACTGGAGACCGTCTCTGGAGGCTCCGGACTGAAGGACGTCTTTGGAGGCTCCGGACTGAAGGACGTCTCTGGAGGCGCCGGACTGGAGACCGTCTCTGGAGGCTCCGGACTGAAGGACGTCTCTGGAGGCTCCGGACTGAAGGACGTCTCTGGAGGCTCCGGACTGAAGGACGTCGCTGGAGGCTCCGGACTGAAGGACGTCGCTGGAGGCTCCGGACTGAAGGACGTCGCTGGAGGCTCCGGACTGAAGGACGTCTCTGGAGGCTCCGGACTGAAGGACGTCGCTGGAGGCTCCGGACTGAAGGACGTCGCTCGAGGCTCCGGACTAGAGGCCGCCATTGGAGGATTCGTGCCATGACTCCTCACTGGAGGCTCTGTGCCATGGATCATCAGTGGAGGCTTTGTGCCATGGATCATCACTGGAGGCTTCTTGCCATGGATCATCACTGGAGGCTTCGTGCCATGGATCATCACTGGAGACTTCTTGCCATGGATCATCACTGGAGTGGAGAGACACACAGGAGGCCTGGTTCTAGGAGCAGGCACAGGACTCACCAGGCTGGGGAGACATACAAAAGGCTTAGTTCTAAGCGCAGGCACAGGACTCACCAGGCTGGGGAGACATACAAAAGGCTTAGTTCTAGGCGCAGGCACAGGACTCCCCAGGCTGGGGAGACATACAGGAGGCTTAGTTCTGGCAGAGGCACCGGATACCCCATCCAACATTACCCAATCCCCATCCAACATTTCCCAATCCCCATGCAACATTACCCAATCCCCATCCAACATAACCCAGTCCCCACCCAACATTACCCAATCCCCATCCAACATTACCCAGTCCCCATCCAACATTACCCAATCCCCATCCAACATTACCCAGTCCCCATCCAACATTACCCAATCCCTATCCAACATTACCCAATCCCCATCCAACATTACCCAATCTCCATCCAACATGACCCAATCCCCATCCAACATTACCCAGTCCCCATCCAACATTACCCAATCTCCATCCAACATTACCCAATCCCCATCCAACATTACCCAGTCCCCATCCAACATTACCCAATCCCCATCCAACATTACCCCATCCCCATCCAACATAACCCAGTCCCCACCCAACATTACCCAATCCCCATCCAACATTACCCAGTCCCCATCCAACATTACCCAATCCCCATCCAACATTACCCAGTCCCTATCCAACATTACCCAATCCCCATCCAACATTACCCAGTCCCCATCCAACATTACCCAGTCCCCATCCAACATTACCCAATCCCCATCCAGCATTACCCAATCCCCATCCAACATTACCCAATCCCCATCCAACATTACCCAATCCCTGTGTAACATATGGAGGATTGCATACCACTAAGTGCTTATCTAAACTGAGTGTATAATACATTAGGAACGCATTCCTAATATTGAGTTGCGCTCACGTTTGCCCTCAGATAAGCATCAATTCGTCGGAGTATGGACTCGAAAAGGTGTTGAAAGCATTCCACAGGGATGCTGGCCAATGTTGACTCCTATGCTTACCACAGTTGTGTCAAGTCGGTTGGATGTCCATTGGGTGGTGGACCATTCTTGATATCCATGGGAAACTGTTGAGCGGGAAAAAGCATTGCAGTCCTTGAAACACCCAAACCGGTGTTCCTGGCACCTTCTACCATACCCCGTTCAAAGGCACTTACATATTTTGTCTTGCCAAATCACCCTCTGAATGGCACACATACATAATCATTGTCTCAATTGTTTCAAGGCTTAAAAATCCTCCTTTAACCTGTCTCCTCCCCTTCATCTACACTGATTGAAGTGGATTTAACAAGTGACATCAATAAGGGATCACAGCTTTCACCTGGATTCACCTGATCAGTCTATGTCATGGAAAGAGATGGTGTTCCTAATGTTTCTACTCTCAGAGTTTATTATACTATTCAAATGTTTTATTCAGACATCTCGATTCTACTGTCATCTGTTTACAGTCTAATTACATCAGCATAGTGGCGAAGTTCCTGGCTGTGTTCCAAATCGCACCCTATTCCCTATGTAGTGCAGTACATAGGGAATAGGGTGCCATTTGGGATGCATGTCCTGAGTGTCACCCCCCTACCGCAGCTCCCCTTTGTTACAGTAGTTACAGTCTTCATAATGGCTATTGTTTATTATTCAGTCAGTGACTTCCTCATGTATATTTAATGAGCATCAGACTCATTTTATTATCACTGGAAATGGTTCAGGGGTGGTAAATCCACACCCGTGTTCTCCTAATGTATTTAATTCTGGGTGATTTATCATGGCATATTAATTATTGATAAAAAGGTGATGTGGTGTGCAGTCAATGAGGTGCAGAGAAATGGGGCCCAGGTGATGAAAGGACCCAAATATAATGGCAAATGACACATAGAGGGCACCGTCTCGCAGGAAATACATCCTTACCTGTCAGCACGCTCTGTGTGTGCGTGCACGTGTTTGTGGATGTGTGTGCGCATGGGTGTGGGTGTGGGTGTTTGTGTGTGCTCAGTCCTACAATGTATTTACAGTACAGTGTATTTGTGTACAGAAGTGTTTATGCAAATGTTTGGTGTATTTAGTCCAGCAGAGTGGCTACTACAAACATTACATCTTTGTTTTCACAGTGTTAAGTGAACATCAACCACCGCTATAGGTGCCGCTGGACAGACAGAGTTTATGTGGATTCTTACTGTATATTCCAGGGGGAATGCTTATGGAGGGGAGGGATCTGGGGTATCCGGGATCCGGGGTAGCGGACCTAACATCCTTGAGCAGCTAAAGGATCCTCCACCTCCAGAGCTGCTCTGAAAGGCGGACTGAAATGAAAAAGGGAGAGAGAGAAAATCCAGGGATTAGCCGAAGGAGCTTCCCTGTGGCTAGCTGTCCCTCTTTCCCAGGAACACTGTAATATAATTACTCTGTTGTTTGCCATCGGTCCAGTAGCTAAGCACTATGGAGAAGAAGGACAGAATACCTCCACTAATGGACAATGGGTCCAGAGAGAGAGAGATTTTCAAGGTCATTTTTGGAAATCTCCTCCACTGGGAACAGCTGGATTCTTACTGGGAGAGAGAGCTGTGGAGAGAGACAGAGTGATAGGGGTAAGAGAGAGACAGAGAGAGACAGAGACAGAGAGACAGAGTGATAGGGGTAAGAGAGAGACAGAGAGAGACAGAGACAGAGAGACAGAGTGATAGGGGTAAGAGAGAGAGAGAGAGAGACAGAGTGACAGAGTGATAGGGGTAAGAGAGAGAGAGAGAGAGAGAGAGACAGAGAGACAGTGTGACAGAGTGATAGGGGTAAGCGAGACAGAGAGACAGAGAGACAGTGACCGAATGATAGGGGTAAGAGAGAGAGAGAGAGAGAGAGAGAGAGAGAGAGAGAGAGAGAGAGAGAGAGAGAGTGACAGAGACAGAGTGACAGCTCACCAACCAAGACTTCACAAAATGGGACAAACACCAAATTGAGACTCTGCACACAGAATTCTGCAAAAATATCCTCCGTGTACAACGTAGAACACCAAATAATGCATGCAGAGCAGAATTAGGCCGATACCCACTAATTATCAAAATCCAGAAAAGAGCCGTTAAATTCTATAACCACCTAAAAGGAAGCGATTCCCAAACCTTCCACAACAAAGCCATCACCTACAGAGAGATGAACCTGGAGAAGAGTCCCCTAAGCAAGCTGGTCCTGGGGCTCTGTTCACAAACACAAACACACCCTACAGAGCCCCAGGACAGCAGCACAATTAGACCCAACCAAATCATGAGAAAACAAAAAGATAATTACTTGACACATTGGAAAGAATTAACAAAAAAACAGAGCAAACTAGAATGCTATTTGGCCCTACAGAATACCTGACCACTGTGACTGACCCAAAATTAAGGAAAGCTTTGACTACGTACAGACTCAGTGAGCATAGCCTTGCTATTGAGAAAGGCCGCCGTAGGCAGACATGGATCTCAAGAGAAGACAGGCTATGTGCTCACTGCCCACAAAATGAGGTGGAAACTGAGCTGCACTTCCTAACCTCCTGCCCATTGTATGACCATATTAGAGAGACATATTTCCCTTAGATTACACAGATCCACAAAGAATTCGAAAACAAATCCAATTTTGAAAAACTCCCATATCTACTGGGTGAAATTCCACAGTGTGCCATCACAGCAGCAAGATTTGTGACCTGTTGCCACGAGAAAAGGGCAACCAGTGAAGAACACACACCATTGTAAATACAACCCATATTTATGCTTATTTATTTTATCTTGTGTCCTTTAACCATTTGTACATTGTTAAAACACTGTATATATATAATATGACATTTGTAATGTCTTTATTGTTTTGAAACTTCTGTATGTGTAATGTTTACTGTTAATTTTTATTGTTTATTTCACTTTATAAATTCACTTTATATATTATCTACCTCACTTGCTTTGGCAATGTTAACACATGTTTCCCATGCCAATAAAGCCCTTGAATTGAATTGAATTGTCAGAGAGACAGAGAGACAGAGTGATGGGGGTAAGAGAGATAGAGAAACAGAGAGAGCGATATAGAGAGAGAGACATAGTGATAGGGGTAAGAGAGAGAGAGAGAGAGAGACAGAGAGATAGAGAGAGAGAGAGAGACAGAGAGACAGAGTGACAGAGAGATATAGAGACAGAGAGACAGAGGCAGAGAGACAGAGAGAGTGATATAGAGAGAGAGACAGAGAGACAGAGAGAGCGATATAGAGAGAGAGACAGAGAGACAGAGAGAGCGATATAGAGATTGAGACAGAGAGTGGCTCGAGGGAAAGGAAAGGTTATTTTCTTTTGGCTGAATAAAAGGCAGCTGTGCCCTTGGTCAGCAGAGATGGATCAAATAGAGTGGGAGGAGTGGATAGTGGCCCTCCACACACACTCAAGGATGTGTGTGAGTGCGCACACACACACACACACACGTACACGTACACCTACTGCTTTCACACCACCAATGAATACACAATACACAACCAACCACTCATCGGCTAATAGTCATTCTTAGTTTGGCCCTGGCTCCTCTCTCTTGGTCAGCCCAGCTGAAAGATTGGATGCACTCCTAGTGAATGGAGCTATGCAAGACATCCCACAGAAAAGTGGTCTCAAGTGGTCCAAGGGGGAAAAAACACATGGATGGACCCTACAGGCCTCCATAGTTCTAACTCTCCACACTGACATCACTCAGGGGCACTTGAGGCTAAGGTGGTGAAATGGACTCCCGGCCTTTGAAAGATGCACAGCCAGCACAGGATTGACCAGGGACAGCTCAGGGCAGTGTGTTAGATGTGATTGTGCGTGTGGGTGAGTTATATGTAGGTACAAAACAAGAGTATGTACACGACCATGTCAGTGATTTATGTCTGTGTGCGTTCGGTGGTTCCTGTCATGCAATGGCATATTGACATGGCACATAATTTACAAACTCAAACACAAACTGCAGCATATTCAACCTGTCCCTATTGGATCCCTATTGTGATGAGGGGGGATACATTTTAGTTTTAGGGGACAGGAACACTGGTGGAGGAAAAAAGCCACACTCAGCAGTGTTTGTTTGGCGACGCCATCATTGATCATCATTGCCTTTGTCTTAACTTAACTGACTGGTCCAGGATCTGTTCAGAGAGAGGACAATGGCCACTCAGAGCAGGGGAGACACGTGAAAGAAAGTTTATAAATTTTTGTCTGAAAGGGAACTGCAGGGAACCGCCTTTTATGCATTGGTCCTCTGACCAGGCAGGGGACCCAGGGCTCCTTCTTTGAAAGGCTGCACCACTCCTAAAAGGACCTCTAAACCTCATTAGCCAACAGAGGAGAATCTCTGAGATACGAGAGGTTGGTTGGCCATGTGGAAAGGGATAGGTGAGGTAAAGGAGAGAGAAGGGAGGGAGAGGGAGAGAGAGAGACAGAGAGAGACAGAGAGAGAGAGAGAGAGAGAGAGAGAGAGAGAGACAGAGAGACAGAGAGAGCGATATATATATATATATATATATAGAGAGAGAGAGAGAGAGAGAGAGAGAGAGAGAGAGAGACAGAGAGACAGAGAGACAGAGAGAGCGATATATATATATATATATATATATATAGAGAGAGAGAGAGAGAGAGAGAGAGAGAGAGAGAGAGAGAGAGAGAGAGAGAGAGAGAGAGAGAGAGAGAGAGAGAGAGAGAGAGAGAGAAATGTTTACAGTTCATTTTTATTGTTTACTTCACTTTTGTTTATTATTTACTTCACTTGCTTTGGCAATGTTAACATATGTTTCCCATGCCAATAAAGCCCCTTGAACTGAATTGAATTGAATTGAGAGAGTGAGTACATGCATGAGGGCACTCGGAGAGTGGTGTCAGGAAAACAACCTCTCACTCAAAGTCAACAAAACAAAGGAGATGATTGTGGACTTCAGGAAACCGCAGAGAGAGCACCCCCCTATCCACATCGAATGGACAGCAGTGGAGAAGGTGGAAAGTTTTAAGTTCCTAGGCGTACACATCACAGACAAACTGAAATGGTCCACCCACACAGACAGTGTGGTGAAGAAGGTGAAACAGCATCTCTTCAACCTCAGGAGGCTGAAGAAATGTGGCTTGTCACTCAAAACCCTGACAAACTTTTGCAGATGCACAATCAAGAGCATCCTGTCGTGCTGTATCACCGCCTGGTACGGCAACTGCACCGCACCTCAACCGCAAGGCTCTCCAGAGGGTAGTGAGGTCTGCACAACGCATCACGCATCACCGCACAACCTGCCCTCCATGACACCTACAGCACCCGATGTCACAAGAAGGCCATAAAGATCATCAAGGACAAAAACCACCCGAGCCACTGCCTGTTCACCCCGCTATCATCCAGAAGGCGAGGTCAGTACAGGTGCATCAAAGCAGGGGCCGAGAGACTGAAAAACAGCTTCTATCTCAAGCCCATCAATCTGCTTAACAGCAATCACTAACTCAGAGAAGCTGCTGCCTACACTGAGACCCAATCACTAGTCACTTTAAACAATGCCACTTTAAATAACGCCACTCTAATCATGTTTACATATCTTACATTACTCATATCACTGTATATATTTATACCATCTATTGCACCTTGCCTATGCCGCTCGGCCATCGCTCATCTATATACTTATATGTACATATTCTCATTCACCCCTTTAGATTTGTGTGTATTAGGTAGTTGTTGGGGAATTGTTACATTACTTGTTAGATATTACTGCACTGTCGGAACTAGAAGCACAAACATTTCGGTACACTTGCATTAACATCTGCTAACCATGTGTATGTGACCAATAACATTTGATGTGATATGATGTACTGTTAATGTCTCTCTATGATTACCTGACAGAAATAACTGGCCTTGAGGACAATGGATGTTTTTGTGTATGTAAGAAAGAAAGAGTTTCGCATTATAGTGGTAGAAATTAAATTGTGAGATAATTACTTAATGATTACTATTTGGTGTCTTTGTAAATCAGTGAATCACGCATAATTACTGTACTATCTGAAATAGGATTGTGAAGAAAGTGCCCCTGAGATTGTCTTAATTTCTAAATGCATGTTCTTTTTCACAAGTAGATCTGATGAATTTTTACTCACATGTCAATTTAACATTGAACCCCATTACTGTGATGTTTTGCATGTAGATGATCATCCACACAACAGAAGCAACAAGTGGCTAATTTTCAGGTAGATCATAACAAATAATCAATTGACTACCTTTCTCTCTCTCTTTCTCTCTCTCTCTCTCTCTCTCTCTCTCTCTCTCTCTCTCTCTCTCTCTTTCGCTATAACTTCAATATGGGCATTACTCTAGTGTGGAGCTCTCACTAAAAAAGTAATTAGTATATTGCAACACTAGTGGGCACTTACAAGGCCCATGCCATCACTGAAATAGCATAACTACAATGAGAAACCATTGGTCCATTTATTGTCATATTTGGTCATAAAAATGCAACTGTAGTTATAGATATATATAACCACTGCAGGCTCCGGGCCATGGATCATCACTGGAGGCTTCGTGCCATGGATCATCACTGGAGGCTTCGTGCCATGGATCATCACTAGAGGCTTCATGCCATGGATCATCACTGGAGGCTTCGGGCCATGGATCATCACTTGAGGCTTCGTGCCATGGATCATCACTGGAGGCTTCGTGCCATGGATTATCACTGGAGGCTTCGGCCATGGATCATCACAGGAGGCTTCGCACGTGGAGCCGGAACAGGTCTCACCAGACTGAGGAGATGTACTGGCAGCCTAGTGAGTGGAGCTGCCACAACACATCCCGGCTGGATACCCACTTAAGCTCGGTGAGTGTGGAGAACTGGCACAGGACACACTGGTTCTATGAAGTCGCACTAGAGGCATAGTGCGTAGAGCCGGCGCAAGATACACTGGACCGTGGAGGCACACCGGAGGTCTGGAGCGCAGAGCTGGCACAATGCGTCCTGGCTGAATAACCCCTGTAGCACTGCAAGTACGGGGAGTTGGCACACTGGGTGGTGCTGGCAAACTGGGGATACCGTGCGTAGAGCTGGCGCAGGATATCCTGGACCGAGGAGACGAACTGGAGACCAGGACCGCTGAGCTGGCACAATCCGTCCTGGCTGGATTCTCACTCTAACTCGGCAACTGCGAGGAGCTGGCACCTGTTTCTTGTTTAAGTTTTGATTCAGGACTATTTAAGCCTGTTAGGCCCGCCTGTTTTTGTGCGGGCTTGTTTTCTGTTAGTCAAGGTTGTTGCGTGTTGTGCTCTCTGTCTGTTTGTGCCCTGTTTTGGGTTGGACACTTTTTGATATTCGCCTGTTGTTTTGGGCGTATGTTGTGGATGCCGCAATAAAGTCCGGTTTCACCCATTATTCTCTGCTCTCTGCGCTTGACTCTGCACCCACCACTGCAGGCTGTGTGACAGAATCAAATCAAATCAAATCAAATGTATTTATATAGCCCTTCGTACATCAGCTGATATCTCAAAGTGCTGTACAGAAACCCAGCCTAAAACCCCAAACAGCAAGCAATGCAGGTGTAGAAGCACGGTGGCTAGGAAAAACTCCCTAGAAAGGCCAAAACCTAGGAAGAAACCTAGAGAGGAACCAGGCTATGTGGGGTGGCCAGTCCTCTTCTGGCTGTGCCGGGTGGAGATTATAACAGAACATGACCAAGATGTTCAAATGTTCATAAATGACCAGCATGGTCCAATAATAATAAGGCAGAACAGTTGAAACATGAGCAGCAGCACGGCCAGGTGGACTGGGGACAGCAAGGAGTCATCATGTCAGGTAGTCCTGAGGCATGGTCCTAGGGCTCAGGTCCTCCGAGAAAGAGGAAGAAAGAGAGAAAGGGAGAATTAGAGAGAGCACACTTAAATTCACACAGGACACCGAATAGGACAGGAGAAGTACTCCAGATATAACAAACTGACCCTAGCCCCCCGACACATAAACTACTGCAGCATAAATACTGGAGGCTGAGACAGGAGGGGTCAGGAGACACTGTGGCCCCATCCGAGGACACCCCCGGACAGGGCCAAACAGGAAGGATATAACCCCACCCACTTTGCCAAAGCACAGCCCCCACACCACTAGAGGGATATCTTCAACCACCAACTTACCATCATGAGACAAGGCTGAGTATAGCCCACAAAGATCTCCGCCACGGCACAACCCGAGGGGGGGGGGGGCGCCAACCCAGACAGGATGATCACATCAGTGACTCAACCCACTCAGGTGACGCACCCCCCCCCAGGGACGGTATGAGAGAGCCCCAGTAAGCCAGTGACTCAGCCCCTGTAACAGGGTTAGAGGCAGAGAATCCCAGTGGAAAGAGGGGAACCGGCCAGGCAGAGACAGCAAGGGCGGTTCGTTGCTCCAGAGCCTTTCTGTTCACCTTCCCACTCCTGGGCCAGACTACACTCAATCATATGACCCATATGACAGAAGCCCGCACCAGTTCCCATGAGGTCAGCAGGAGCAGCTGCACCCCCTCTCCCATCAATGGAGGAGCGAGTCCTCCATCATAAGGCCATTCTCCACTGAATCGGGTCAGCAATGGACCAAATGATGGATAGAATGGACCGATGGGATAGGAGTGGCCTCCCTACCTCACCCCCAGCTCCTCCTCCGCCAGCACAACCTACCCCTCCTACGACGTCCGGATCCAGTGCTCTGCGCCTGACGCTCCCCAGGGAGTACGATGGGACGGCGGCTGGGTGCCAGGGGTTCTTACTACAGCTTGAGCTGTACCTGGCTACCGTTCATCCGACTCCCTCTGGTGATGAGAGTGTCAGCGTACTCGTCTCCTGTCTGACGGGTCGAGCCCTGTAGTGGGCCAACGCAGTGTGAAATAGCCCAGACTCGGCGAGGGACCGCTACCCCGAGTTCACCCGCCGGTTCCGGGCCGTGTTCGACCACCCACCCAACGGCTTTTTCACCTGCGACAGGAGCCGAGGAGCGCGCAGGACTTTGCTCTGGAGTTCCGGACCTTGGCCGCTGGAGCGGGGTGGAACGACAGGGCCCTGATGGACCACTATCGTCATAGCCTCCAGGAGGACGTCCGCAGGGAGCTAGCTTTTCGGGACACCACCCTCTCCCTCGACGAACTCATTGACATGTCGATCCGACTGGACAACCTGCTGGCTGCCCGACGGTGTCCAGAACGGGCCCTGTTAGTTCCACCTCCTGGCCCTCCTGCTCCAATCCCTATGGAGTTAGGGGGGGCCGCATCGAGGGGGACCAGAGGAGTAGACTCCTCCTGCACCAGGTGTGGAGGACACACTGCCGATCGGTGCTGGAGGAGCTCGTGTGGGAGTCGAGAGGGCAGGCAGAGCACTTCTCGGTCACCCCAGGTGAGTCAGCACCAGACTCACCCAGAGCTCCATGTTGGTCACATGTTCTTACTAATTTCTTTCTCAGAGTTTTCTTCTTCTCTCCAGCATAAGGCGCTAGTCGATTCAGTTGCAGCTGGAAACTTTATGGATCGTGGAGTCGCGTTAAGGCTAGGGATTCCACTAGTGCCGCTAGACCAACCCTTCCCGTGCACTCCTTAGATAGCCGACCATTAGGGTCAGGGCTGGTCAGGGAGGCCACGGTTCCACTGGACATGGTAACGCAGGGGGATCATAAGGAGCGGATTAGTCTCTTCCTTATTGATTCACCTGCGTTTCCAGTGGTGCTGGTGATTCCCTGGCTGGCTAATCACAATCCTGAGATTTCATGGAAATGGGGATCTCCGAGGGTGGTCAGAGGAGTGTTCAGGTAGGTGCAGAGGAGTTTCCATCGGTGCGACGACAGTGGAGAGTCCAGACCAGGTTTCCACTGATAGCATTCCCTCTAAATATGCCGATTTAGCTATCGCTTTCTGTAAAAAGAGGGAGACCCAATTACCATCTCATCGACGAGGGGATTGCGCAATAAACCTTCTGGTAAACGCTACACTTCCCAGGAGTCACATGTACCTGTTGTCCCAGGAGGAGACAGTGGCTATGGAAACATATGTCACTGAATCTCTGGGAAAGGGGTACATTCGGCCCTCCACGTCACCCGTCTCCTCGAGTTTCTTTTTTGTGAAGAAAAAGGAGGGAGGTCTGCGTCCGTGCATTGATTATAGAGGTCTAAATGCCATCACAGTGGGGTTTAGTTACCCGCTACCTCTAATCGCCACGGCGGTGGACTCATTTCACGGGGAGCATTTTTTCATAAAGCTGGACTTTAGGAGTGTGTATAATTTGGTGCGTATCCGGGAGGGAGATGAGTGGAAGACCGCGTTTCGTACCACATCTGGCCATTATGAGTAACTCGTCATGCCGTATGGGTTGAAGAATGCTCCAGTCGTCTTTCAATCTTTCATAGACGAGATTCTGAGAGACCTGCACAGGCAGGGTGTGGAGGTGTATATCGATGATATACTGATCTATTCTGCCACACGCACCATGCATGTGTCTCTGGTGCATAAGGTACTTGGGCGACTGCTGGAGCATGACCTGTACGTCAAGGCTGAGAAATGTGTGTTCTTCAAACAAGCCATTTCCTTCCTGGGTTATCCACCTCTGGGGTGGTGATGGAGTGACCGTGTTATAGCCGTGCGTAATTGGCCGACTCCGACCACCGTGAAGGAGGTGCAGCGGTTTTTAGGGTTTGCCAATTACTACCGGAGGTTTATCTGGGGTTTTGGTCAGGTAGCTCCAATTACCTCACTGCTGAAGGGGGGTCCGACCCGCTTGCAGTGGTCAGCGGAGGCGGACAGAGCCTTCAGTCGTCTGAAGGAGCTGTTCACCAAAGCTCCCATGCTGGCTCATCCGGACCCCACTTTGGCGTTCATAGTGGAGGTGGACGCGTCCGAGGCTGGGGTTGGAGCTGTGCTGTCACAGCGCTCGGGCACGCCACCAAAGCTCCGCCCTTGCGCTTTCTTCTCGAGGAAACTCGATCCGGCGGAGCGGAACTATGACGTGGGGGACCGGGAGTTGTTAGCTGTGGTCAAAGCTCTGAAGGTGTGGAGACATTGGTTTGAGGGGACCATGCACCCTTTCCTCATCTAAACTGACCATCGTAATCTCGAGTATATCCGGGCAGCAAGGAGATTGAATCCGCATCAGGCAAGGTGGGCATGTTTTTTACCAGATTTCGGTTCACAATCTCCTATAGGCCAGGCTTCCTTAATACTAAGGCTGACGCGCTGTCCCGTCTCTATGACACAGAGGAGCGGTCCATCGATCCTACTCCCATCCTTCCAGCTTCATGTCTGGTAGCACTGGTGGTATAGGAGGTGGACGCAGAAATCGAGCGGGCGTTACGTTTGGAACCTGCACCTCCTCAGTGTCCCGCGGGTGTTCAGTACGTGCCGCTTGGTGTTCGTGATCGTTTGATTCGATGGGCCCATACGCCCTCTTCGGGTCATCCTGGTATTGAGAGGACAGTGCGGAGTCTTAGGGGGAGGTACTGGTGGCCCACTTTGGCCAAGGACGTGAGGTTTTATGTCTCCTCCTGCTCGTTGTGCGCTCAGAGCAAGGCTCCTCGACAGCTGCCTAGAGGGAAGTTACAGCCCCTCCCCGTTCCACAACGGCCGTGGTCGCATTTGTCGGTGGATTTTTTTACTGACCTTCCCCTGTCCCAGGGAAATGATCCTGGTCGTTGTGGATCAGTTTTCTAAGTCCTGCAGTCTCATCCCGTTGCCCGGTCTCCCTACGGCCCTACAGACTGCGGAGGCCCTGTTTACCCACGTCTTCCGGCACTACGGGGAGCCTGAGGACATCGTTTCAGATCGGGGTCCCCAGTTCACGTCCAGGGCGTTTGGAGGGCGTTCATGGAACGTCTGGGGGGTCTCGATCAGCCTGACCTTGGGTTTTCACCCGAGAGCAATAGGCAGGTGGAGAGAGTGAACCAGGATGTGGGTAGGTTTCTGCGGTCGTATTGCCAGGACCGGCCTGGTGAATGGGCGAGGTACGTCCCATGGGCGGGGGTGGCTCAGAATTCCCTCCGCCACTCCTCCTCTAACATGTCACCATTCCAGTGCGTGTTGGGCTACCAGCCGGTCCTGGCCCCATGGCATCAGAGCCAGACCGAATCTCCTGCGGTGGAGGAGTGGGTGCAGCGCTCGAATGAGACCTGGAGAGCCGTCCAGGAATCACTTAAACAAGCTGGTGGACGGCAGAAGAGGAGCGCTGACCGTCACCGCAGTGAAGCCCCCATGTTCGCACCGGGGGACCAGGTCTGGCTCTCGACCCAAAACCTGCCCCTCCGCCTGCCCTGCCGGAAGCTGGGGCCGCAGTATGTGGGGCCATTTAAAGTCCTGAGGAGGATAAACAAGGTGTGTTATAGGTTACAGCTTCCTTCTTACTATCGTATTAACCCCTCGTTTCATGTGTCTCTCCTCAGGCCGGTGGTGGCTGGTCACCTGCAGGAAGATGAGGTGCCAGAGGTCCCTCCGCCCCTTCTGGACATCGAGAGGTCTCCGGCATACACTGTACGTTCCATTCTCGATTCTAGACGCCGGGTGAGGGGCCTACAGTACCTCGTGGATTGGGAGGGGTACGGTCCGGAGGAGAGGTGGAGGACATCTTGGATCCATCACTACTGAGGGAGTTCCACCGCCTCCATCCGGATCACCCTCGAGGCCCTCGAGGCCGGCGGCGGCGCGCAGCAGGAGCCGCGCGTCAGGGGTGGTACTGTCACGACTCCCACCGAAGGTGGCTCCCTGCCTGTTCGGGCAGCCCTCAGAGGTCGTCGTTGCCGGTCTACTAGCTGCCACCGATCCCCTTTTCCTTTTCTGTTTGTTATGTCTTATTGGTTGCAACTGTTTCTTGTTTTAGTTTTGATCCAGGACTATTTAAGCCTGTTAGGCCCGCCTGTTTTTGTGCGGGCTTGTTTTCTGTTAGTTGAGGTTGTTGCGTGTTGTGTTCCCTGTCTGTTTGTTCCCTGTTTTGGGTTGGACACTTTTTGATATTCGCCTGTTGTTTTGGGCGTGTGTTTTGGATGCCGCAATAAAGTCCGGTTTCCCCCATTATCCTCTGTCCGGTTTCTCCCATTATCCTCTGCTCTCTGCGCTTGACTCCGCACCCACCACTCCTGGCTGTGTGACATAAATACTCCTGCTTTTATAGTTTCCATGTGCCCAACATGGTCAAAACATGCACTAATCATGTTTTAGCAAAATTATTAGCTCTCTTAAGAATACTTCCTCAACCACTGGAGGGGCCCTTTAAGATAATGATACTTGTTACCTTAACTGACCAAGCAGCCATGTTGGTCCAACTGCCATTGACTTGGAATACTCTTAACTGGGACACTTTGTTTACTGACCAGCCAGGTGAAGGCTTGGCTGAAGCCTTGGAATGGTGGGGTAAATATACACTTGGTAAATAAAACACCTAGGTCAACATAGCTATTTCACCCATTAACCTAGTCCACTCTTATAGGAAGGACAGTGAATAGCCTACAAGGAATGGGGAAACTGCAACCAACTCGACAAACGATTATCAGTTTTGAGTGTTTGTTGTTTTATATAGTGCAACATAGGACAAAATGAATAATTTAGTAATATCTCAGTTTACCTATGTACTTATGGACCTGCCTACATCGAATGATTTGTCTTTTAAGTTATTTGAGCAAAAAATATTTCCCTTTATTTGTAACAGCAAGCCAGACAAAATGAAATGTGCTTATTCATATAATTAATATGAGATCAGGGGGCTCAAATGATTAAATATTAAAGCGTTACCTCTCACTAAAAGCATCAGTCATGTAAAAACTTGAACTGGTTCTCCAGTAGATTAGTAAGAATGGATCACCCCTTTTTCAAAAATGGCCTTTTTCCTTTTATCCAGATTACAACCTCTCACTTTCAGTTAATTGAAAATGAAACTTTTTTCAAAATATTGCCCTTTCTAAAACAAGCCATACAAAGCCAATACCCCTTTCATCCTCCAGAAAAGACTAAACAAATTACAACAAATATTATGTTGAAATATGCTAATTGATTAAATCACTTTTTTTTATGGAATTAAAAAAAGGAATTATCTGGCCTCCCGGGTGGGTCAGTGGTTAAGGGCGCTGTACTGCAGCGCCAGCTGTGCCACCAGAGACTCTGGGTTTGCGCCCAGGCTCTGTCGTAACTGGCCGCGACCGGGAGGTCTGTGGGGCGACGCACAATTGGCCTTGCGTCGTCCAGGTTAGCGAGGGTTTGGCCGGTAGGGATATCCTCATCACGCACCACGCGACTCCTGTGGCGGGCCGGGCGCAGTGCACACTAACCAAGGTTGCCAGGTGCACGGTGTTTCCTCCGACACATTGGTGCGGCTGGCTTCCGGGTTTGATGCACGCTGTGTTAAGAAGCAGTGCGGCTTGGTTGGGTTGTGTATCGGAGGACGCATGACTTTCAACCTTCGTCTCTCCCGAGCCCAAATGGGAGTTGTAGCAATGAGACAAGATAGTAGCAATTGGATACCACAAAATTGGGGAGAAAAAGGGGTAAAATAAAATAAAAAAAATATTTTTTCTTTTTAAGGAATTATCTTTGTTAAAGATAAGGTAGAGTTATGTCACATGTGCAGTTAAAAATAAATGGAAAGGTTTGCTCAATCCAAAATTACAACCAACTGATTGCAGCATTACCGCAAAAATGTAGGAGGCAAGTGGAAGAGGAAGAAGGATGGGAACTTGTCTGCCCTTTATTAAAGACCAAAATTGGCAAAAAAAATGTAGTTCTTGTCATAAAGAAATAAATATGGCAGTTTTGCTTGAGGACCAAAATGTTGACAGCAGCGCAATACAGGTTGCAAAATAGTTGGGAAGACATTTTCAATGTGTCGATTCCATGGGACATGGTTTATGAATTGATCAATAAAAGAATGCTTGATTCAAAACGGAGAGTTTTTCTATTTAAATCATCATACTAAATTATTGCCACAAACAGAATGTTATGTACAGCGTATTCTGAAAGTATTCAGATCCATTGACTTTTCCCACATTTTGTTAAGTTACAGCCTTTTTCTAAAATTGATTCAATATTTTTGTCTCATCCATATACACACAATACACCATATTGACAAAGCAAAACAGTTATTATTTTGCACATTTATTAAAAATAAAAACAGAAATACCATATTTACATAAGTATTCAGACCCTATGAGACACAAAATTGAGTTCAAGTACATCCTGTTTCCATTGATCATCCTTGAGATGTTTCTACAACTTGATTGGAGTCCACCTGCGGTAAATTCAATTGATTGGACATGATTTGTTAAGGCACACACCTGCCTTTATAAGGTCCCACAGTTGACAGTGCATGTCAGAGCAAAAAACAAGCCATGAGGTCGAATAAATTTTCTGTGAAGCTCCGAAACAGGATTGTGTCGAGGCACAGATCTGGGGAAGGGTACCAAAACATTTCTGCAGCATTGAAGGTCCCCAAGAACACAGTGGCCTCCATCATTCTTCCATGGAATACATCTGGAATCACCAAGACTCTTCCTAGAGCTGGCCGCCCGACCCAACTGAGCAATCGGGGGAGAAGGGCATTGGTCAGGGAGGTGACGAAGAACCTAATGGTCACTCTGACAGAGGTCCAGAGCTCCTCTGTGGAGATGGGAGAACCTTCCAAAAGGAAAACCATCTCTGCAGCACTCCATCAATCAGGCTTTTATGGTAGAGTGGACAGACGGAAGCCACTCCTCAGTAAAAAGCACATGACAGCCCGCTTGGAGTTTGCCAATTGCGAAGCATGACGGTGGAGGCATTGTGGTTTTACTATGTTTTTCAACAATAGGGACTGGGAGACTAGCCAGGATAGAAGGAAAGATGAACAGAGCAAAGTACAGAGAGATCCTTGATAAAAACCTGCTCCAGAGCGCTCAGGACCTCAGACTGGGATGAAGGTTCACCTTCCAACAGGACAACGACTCTAAGCACACAGCCAGGACAACGCAGGAGTTGTTTTGGGACAAGTCTCTGAATGTTCTTGAGTGGCCCAGCCAGAGCCTGGACTTGAACCCGATTGAACATCTCTGGAGAGACCTGAAAATAGCTGTGCATTGACTCTCCCCATTCAACCTGACAGAGCTTGAGAGGATCTGCAGAGAAGAATGGGAGAAACCCCCCAAATACAGGTGTGCCAAGCTTGTAGCGTCATACCCAAGAAGACTGGAGGCTGTAATCGCTGCCAGACAGTGCTTCAACTACAGTGGGGCAAAAAAGTATTTAATCAGCCACCAATTGTGCAAGTTCTCCCACTTAAAAAGATGAGAGTGGCCTGTCATTTTCATCATAGGTACACTTCAACTATGACAGACAAAATGAGAAAAAAATCCAGAAAATCACATTGTATGATTTTTAATGAATTTATTTGCAAATTATGGTGGAAAATAAGTATTTGGTCAATAACAAAAGTTTATCTCAATACTTTGTTATATGCCCTTTGTTGGCAATGACAGAGGTCAAACGTTTTCTGTATGTCTTCACAAGGTTTTCACACACTGTTGCTGGTATTTTGGCCCATTCCTCCATGCAGATCTCCTCTAGAGCAGTGATGTTTTGGGGCTGTTGCTGGTGTACCTATGATGAAAATTACAGGCCTCTCTCATATTTTTAAGTGGGAGAACTTGCACAATTGGTGGCTGACTAAATACTTTTTTGCCCCACTGTAAGTACTGAGTAAAGGGTCTGCATAGTTATGTAAATGTAATATTTCCCCACAAAAATTAAATACATTTGCAAACATTTTGAGTTCTGTCACACATTCAGTTAACAAAAACATATGGAAATATCTGCTCTACCCAAAATTGGAACTCGGGTCTCTTTCTTGAGCTCTGACCTGAAGATCACTGACGTCATGATTCAACCTTGTTTTTTCAGAGTTCCCAGCTGTTTTGAAATCACCACAAATCCAGAGAATGTCAGACTTTGATGACATAGTTAGATGACAAAATTTTCCCATGATGGACTGCCGCGCCACCTTCCTGTTCAAGTGAGCACAGCACAACAAGGTGAGTCCAAAAATTAATTGTATGCTGCTGCAGAAATCATGTAGTATGCCAGGGAGTAACTTAACTTAGCCTACTGTTCTGACTTGGTGGTGCACATGTAGCCATTAGCATGTTTAAGAGAGATGTCATCATTGAATTCTGTCGCTGTACATTTCAAAAGTGCTGAAAAAATATTATATTGACTACGTTCATCCTAACTCGCTCATTAATGTCTTAATAAAAATGACTAAGTGCCTCTTGTCTGCTCATTGTCCCCACATTTCAAAAGTGCTGAACAAATAATGATATTGACTACGTCTGTCCTTGCTCGCTCATAATTGTCTTAATCAAAATTAATAATTGCCACTCGAATACCATAGTTTGTGCATCTCAAATGTCAGTTGAAACCACATTTGTTTAAGAAAGTCTGCCATTTCAGCAATGTTTTTATGAAAGGCAGTGAATGAGGCTGAATTAATTGTTTCAGTGCCAGACAAGGCTCCGCTGATAGCAAGTTGCAGCAGTGGTAAGGTGTAGGGACTCCGCTGTTAGGACAGCTGTTGGGACTCTGCTGTTGGGACAGCTTTATCTAGGCCCTAACAGTTTGTGGGCACCGTTTGTCACCGTTTAGTGCAATTAATGTATTGTTTAGTGTTGTGTTGTGTAGTGTAGTGGCTTTGCTGTCATGCATCTAAAACAATTGGGGGAGTTTGCCCCACCAAGATTTATATGCTAAAATCGCCACTGCATCTATCTAAAATTATCCCTTCAAATAGCAGTGTTGGGAGATATGGAAAGCATAATCAATCAATCAACAATATAATAATACTTTTAGTAAAAATATTTGTCTTTAAATTACAATCTGTAGATACTATGCGATGAGAAAGGTTCCGAATTTCTGTGAAATATCACAGCACAATTTAAATATATACTGTGTGTTACATGAAAAACATACCAAAATCTTTATTGATTTGAAAAGTAAATCAATGCATGTAAGATCTGTTGCTCATAACTTTTTTATATCATACTGCCATTGGTTTTAGAGAAGAGTCACTGACAAACAGTAGTTGGCCTGAGCACATGGGGACGGTAATGTGTTCAGGACTAAATCCACTAGAGGTCAGAGGTTAGGGCCAGAGGTCAGAGAGGCAGGCTCCTGTCCCAGAGACGCCCAAGATTTACACAAGTGTAAAAAGAGTCTATTCAGACCCAGTGTATGGACATAGTTTTACAAAGATCTACTGTGGGCCCCATACATACCACTCTTCCCCCCTGCAAAGCAAGCCTGTAGAGGACACAGACAATGCCTGTGATTCTGGTGATTATGGCTGTGTGTGTGTGTGTGTGTGTGTGTGTGTGTGTGTGTGTGTGTGTGTGTGTGTGTGTGTGTGTGTGTGTGTGTGTGTGTGTGTGTGTGTGTGTGTGTGTGTGTGTGTTCACCTCAAATACTTTCTGATGTTGAAACAATGATGGTCCTCAGTCATATTGATCCTGACTCAACAAACAAATGCAAGAGAAAATTGGAAGGAGGGAAATGAATGACAACCATCATTCTAGTGATCTCTTCAGGGCAAATCTGATATTTATTCTGTGTTCAATGGTTCTGATGGCTCTGATCATCTCTGTATGCTAACTGGGATTTGGGTTTATCACCCGTAATAAACCCAATAATTTGAATTAAAAAACTAGTAATTACTTGGTAAATCCGACCACAATTCTGCTTATAAGCAAAAATTAAAGCAGGAAGCACCAGTGACTCGGTCTATAAAAAGCTGTCAGATTGAGCAGATGCTAAACTACAGGACAGTTTTGCTATCACAGACTGGAACAGGTTCCAGGATTCTTCCAATGACATTGAGGAGTACACCACATCAGTCACTGGCTTCATCAATAAGTGCATCGAGGACGTCGACCCCACAGTGACCGTACGTACATACCCCAACCAGAAGCCATGGATTACAGGCAACATTCGCACTGAGCTAAAGGGTAGAGCTGCCGCTTTCAAGGTGCGGGACTCTAACCCGGAAGCTTACAAGAAATCCTGAAATGCCCTGAGACGAACCATCAAACAGGAAAAGCGTCAATACAGAGCTAAGATTGAATCATACAACACCGGCTCCGATGCCCGTCATATGTGGCAGGGCTTGCAAACTATTACAGACTACAAAGGGAAGCACAGCCGAGAACTGCAGTGACATGAGCCTACCAGACGAGCTAAATCACTTCTATGCTTGTGTCGAGGCAAGCAACACTGAGGCGTGCATGAGAGCATCAGCTGTTCCGGACGAGTGTGTGATCACGCTCTCTGTAGCCGACGTGAGTAAGACCTTTAAACAGGTCAACATACACAATCCTGTGGGGCCAGACGGATTACCAGGACGTGTGCTCCGGGCATGTGCTGACTAACTGGCAGGTGTCTTCACTGACATTTTCAACATGTCCCTGATTGAGTCTGTAACACCAACATGTTTCAAGCAGACCACCATAGTCCCTGTGCCCGAGAACACAAAGGCAACCTGCCTAAATGACTACAGACCCGTAGCACTCACGTCCGTAGCCATGAAGTGCTTTGAAAGGCTGGTCATGGCTCACATCAACACCATTATCCCAGACACCCTAGACCCACTCCAATTTGCAAACCGCCCAAACAGATCCATAGATGATGCAATCTCAATTGCACTCCACACTGCCCTTTCCCACCTGGAAAAAAGGAACACTTCTATGAGAATGCTATTTATTGACTACAGCTCAGCATTCAACATCATAGTACCCTCAAAGCCCATCACTAAGCTAAGGATCCTGGGACTTAACACTTCCTGACGGGCCGCCCCCAGGTGGTGAGGATAGGTAGTAACACATCTGGCAGGCTGATCCTCAACACTGGAGCCCCCCAGGGGTGCGTGCTCAGTCCCCTCCTGTACTCCCTGTTCACCCACGACTGCATGGCACGACTCCAACACCATCATTAAGTTTGCTGACGACACAACAGTGGTAGGCCTGATCACCGACAACGACGAGACAGCATATAGGGAGGAGGACAGAGACCTGGCCGGGTGGTGCCAGAATAACAACATATCCCTCAACGCGATTGTGGAGGTGATTGTGGACTACAGGAAAAGGAGGACCGAGCACGCCCCCATTCTCATAGACAGGGCTGTAGTGGAGCAGGTTGAGAGCTTCAAGTTCCTTGGTGTCCACATCAACAACAAACTAGAATGGTCCAAACACATCAAGACAGTCATGAAGAGGGCATGACAAAGCCTATTCCCCCTCAGGAAACTGAAAAGATTTGGCATGGGTCCTGAGATCCTCAAAAGGGTCTACAGCTGCAACATCGTGCAACAGTGTTTTTCACTGTCTTTCTACTGTTGTTTTTATTTCTTTACTTACCTATTGTTCACCTAATACCTTTTTTGCACTATTCGTTAGAGCCTGTAAGTAAGCATTTCACTGTTATATTTGCCGCACGTGACAAATAAACTGTGATTTCACTTGATTTGAGAGTAACTATTACTCACCAATCTTGTAGTAACCACGTTCTGCTAGTGAAATGAAAATGAATTAATTTATCAATGCTGAACTGGGTTAAAGAGCAGGTTGCAATATTCTTTATATATTTTTTCTTTCAGCTTTTTCCCCACAGACTATCTCTGAAGATAAATATTCACACTCTATCCCATGTTCTTAACAAGTCCAAAAATGCTAATATAGGTACAGTGTCTTGCCAAAGAAATCATCCCCCTTCGCGTTTTTACTATTTTGTTGCATTACAACCTGTAATTTAAATGTATTTTTATTTGGATTTCATGTAATGGACATACACAAAATAGTTCAAATTGGTGAAGTGAAATGGAGATTTTTTTTTATTTTTTATGAAAAACTGAAAAGTGGTGCGTGCATATGTATTCACCCCCTTTGCTATGAAGCCCCTAAATAAGATCTGGTGCAACCAATTACCTTCAGAAGTTACATAATTAGTTAAATAAAGTCCACCTGTGTGCAATCTAAGTGTCACATGATCTGTCACATGATCTCAGTATATGTACACCTGTTCCCAAAGGCCCCAGAGTCTGCAACACCACTAAGCAAGGGGCACCACCAAGCACCATGAAGATGAATGAGCTCTCCAAACAGGTCAGGGACAAAGTTGTAGAGAAGTACAGATCAGGGTTGAGTTATAAAAAAATATCAGAAACTTTGAACATCCCACGGAGCACCATTAAATCCATTATTTAAAAAATTGAAAGAATATGACACCACGACAAACCTGCCAGAGAGGGCCCCCCACTGAAACTCACAGACCAGGCAAGGAGGGCATTAATCAGAGGCAACAAAGTGACCAAAGTTAACCCTGAAGGAGCTGCAAAGCACCACAGCGGAGATTGGAGTATCTGTCCATAGGACCACTTTAAGCCGTACACTCCACAGAGCTAGGCTTTACGGAAGAGTGGCCAGAAAAAAAGTTATTTGCTTAAAGACAAAAATAAGCAAACATTTGGTGTTTGCCAAAAAGCATGTGGGAGACTCCCCAAACATATAGAAGAAGATACTCTGGTCAGATGAGACTAAAATTGAGCTTTTTGGCCATCAAGGAAAATGCTATGTCTGGCGCAAACCCAACACCTCTCATCACCCCGAGAACACCATCCCCACAGTGAAGCATGGTGGTGGCAGCATCATGCTGTGGGGATGTTTTCATCGGCAGGGACTGGGAAATTGTTAGATTTGAAGGAATGATGGATGGCACTAAATACAGGGAAATTCTTGAGGGAAACCTGTTTCAGTCTTCAATAGATTTGAGACTGGGACGGAGGTTCACCTTCCAGCAGGACAATGACACTAAGCATACTGCTAAAGCAACACTCAAATGGTTTAAGAGGAAATATTTAAATGTCTTGGAGTGGCCTAGTCAAAGCCCAGACCTCAATCCAATTGAGAATCTGTGGTGTATGACTTAAAGATTGCTGTAAACCAGCGGAACCAATCCAACTTGAAGAAGCTGGAGCAGTTTTGCCTTGAAGAATGGGCAAAAATCCCATTGGCTAGATGTGCCAAGATTATAGAGACATACCATAAAAGACTCTACAAAGTATTGCCTTTGGGGGGGGGGGGTGAATAGTTATGCTCAAGTTTTCTGTTTTTTGTCTTATTTCTTTTTTGTTTCACAATAAAACATAAAGTGGGAGGCGTGTTGTGTAAGTCAAATGATACAAACCCCCCAAAAATATATTTTAATTCCAGGTTCTAAGGCAACAAAATAGGAAATATGCCAAGGGGGGTTAATACTTTCGCAAGCCACTGTACCATTGATTTGCATTGGATTTGTGCCACAAATGCTAAAAGGTTAGCATTTGAAAAGTGGCTAGGTCAACAAAACCAAAACATGGATTGATGTCATACCTCGTCCATAGACTGCTTACAGGGTAAGAAAATCAATATGTAATTTTGTACTTTGGGGGAACTATTCCTTTAAGTTACCACAACACCATATGCTATGGACAGTTGCACAGTCACACCAGAGTTACAAAGGCAGCCTTCAACAGCAACCTCTGTATTGTTTTAGTTGAGTGATAATAATAAAGTGTTGTAATGGTCTTGGTATTGGAGAGGGTGTGACTGGTCTTTCTTTCCCTTGGTGAAATGGGGATTAAATGGAGATTGGGGCAATGCCTTTTTTCTTTCTCCCTGGGTAAGCCAGCACAGCATGCAGCTCAAAGGTAATAAAGCACTCTGTGATCCTGACTTGGATGGAGCTAAAAACTCGCCATGCACCGCTGCATATTAAGACTCCACATCTATCTCATGTTTTCCATCTTAATATACACTGCTCAAAAAAATAAAGGGAACACTAAAATAACACATCCTAGATCTGAATTAATGAAATATTCTTATTAAATACTTTTTTCTTTACATAGTTGAATGTGCTGACAACACAATCACACAAAAATTATCAATGGAAATCAAATTTATCAACCCATGGAGGTCTGGATTTGGAGTCACACTCAAAATGAAAGTGGAAAACCACACTACAGGCTGATCCAACTTTGATGTAATTTCCTTAAAACAAGTCAAAATGAGGCTCAGTAGTGTGTGTGGCCTCTACGTTTCTGTATGACCTCCCTACAACGCCTGGGCATGCTCCTGATTAGGTGGCGGATGGTCTCCTGAGGGATCTCCTCCCAGACCTGGACTAAAGCATCCAACTAAAGCAGCCAACTCCTGGACAGTCTGTGGTGCAACGTGGCGTTGGTGGATGGAGCGAGACATGATGTCCCAGATGTGCTCAATTGGATTCAGGTCTGGGGAACGGGCGGGCCATAGCATCAACTGCTGACACACTCCAGCCACATGAGGTCTAGCATTGTCTTGCATTAGAAGAAACCCAGGGCCAACCGCACCAGCATGTGGTCTCACAAGGGTCTGAGGATCTCATCTCGGTACCTAATGGCAGTCAGGCTACCTCTGGTGAGCACATGGAGGGCTGTGCGGCCCCCCAAAGAAAAGCCACCCCACACCATGACTGACCCACCGCCAAACCGGTCATGCTGGAGGATGTTGCAGGCAGCAGAACGTTCTCCACGGCGTCTCCAGACTGTCACGTCTGTCACATGTGCTCAGTGTGAACCTGCTTTCATCTGTGAAGAGCAAAGGGCGCCAGTGGCGAATTTACCAATCTTGGTGTTCTCTGGCAAATGCCAAACGTCCTGTACGGTGTTGGGCTGTAAGCACAACCCCCACCTGTGGACGTCTGGCCTTCATATCACCCTCATGGAGTCTGTTTCTGACCATTTGAGCAGACACATGCACATTTGTGGCCTGCTGGAGGTCATTTTGCAGGGCTCTGGCAGTGCTCCTCCTGCTCCTCCTTGCACAAAGGCGGAGGTAGCGGTCCTGCTGCTGGGTTGTTGCCCTCCTACGGCCTCCTCCATGTCTCCTGATGTACTGGCCTGTCTCCTGGTAGCGCCTCCATGCTCTGCACACTACGCTGACAGACACAAGCAAACCTTCTTGCCGCAGCTCGCATTGATATGCCATCCTGGATGACCTGCACTACCTGAGCCACTTGTGTGGGTTGTAGACTCCGTCTCATGCTACCACTAGAGTGAAAGCACCGCCAGCATTCAAAAGTGACCAAAATGTCGGCCAGGAAGCATAGGAACTGAGAAGTGGTCTGTGGTCACCACCTGCACAACCACTCCTTTATTGGGGGTGTCTTGCTAATTGCCTATAATTTCCACCTGTTGTCTATTCCATTTGCACAACAGCATGTGAAATGTATTGTCAATCAGTGTTGCTTTCTAAGTGGACAGTTTGATTTCACAGAAGTGTGATTGACTTGGAGTTACATTGTGTTGTTTAAGTGTTCCCTTTATTTTTTTGAGCAGTGTATGTTTCAAATGTAACCATTGGTCAGTATGAAATTACAGACTTGTTGCTTATGAATTTTGTGTGAGGGGGATTCAACATGCCAGCTAGATGTTAAATGGGGAAACTATACTGAACAAAAATATAAATGCAACATGAAATAAATAGGTTTTGTCGTGCCCTCTTCACGACTGTCTTGGTGTGCTTGGACCATGTTAGTTTGTTGGTGATGTGGACAATAAGGAACTTGAAGCTCTCAACCTGCCCCACTGCAGCCCCGTCAATGAGAATATGGGGGTGTGCTCGAACCTCTTTTTCCTGTAGTCCACAATCTCCTTTGTCTTGATCACGTTGAGGGGAGGTTGTTGTCCTGGCACCACACGGCCAGGTCTCTGACCTCCTCCCTATAGACTGTCTCATCGTTGTTGGTGATCAGGCCTACCACTGTTGTGTTATCGGCAAACGTAATGATGGTGTTGGAGTCGTGCCTGGCCGTGCAGTCATGAGTGAACAGGGAGTACAGGAGGGGACTGAGCATGCACCCCTGAGGGGCCACTGTGTTGAGGATCAGCGTAGCGGATGTGTTGTTACCTACCCTCACCACCTGGGGCGGCCCATCAGGAAGTCCAGGATCCAGTTGCAGAGGGAGGTGTTTAGTCCCAGGGTCCTTAGCTTAGTGATGAGCTTTGAGGGCACTGTGATGTTGAACGCTGAGCTGTAGTCAATGAATAGCATTCTCACATAGGTGTTCCTTTTCTCCAGGTCATCATCTGCATCATCTGTGGATCTGTTGGGGTGGTATGCAAATTGGAGTGGGTGTTGATGTGAGCTATGACCAACCTTTCAAAGCACTTCATGGCTCCAGACGTGAGTGCTACGGGTCGGTAGTAATTTAGGCAGGTTACCTTAGTGTTTGGGCACAGGCACTATAGTGGTCTGCTTGAAACATATTGGTATTACAGACTCGGACAGGGAGAGGTTGAAAATGTCAGTGAAGACACTTGCCAGTTGTTCAGCGCATGCTCGCAGTACACGTCCTGGTAATCCGTCTAGCCCTGCAGCCTTGTGAATGTTGACCTGTTTAAAGCTCTTACTCACATCGGCTGCGGCGAGCGTGATCACACTGTCACTGATCACACAGCTGGTGCTCTCATCCATGTTTCAGTGTTATTTGCCTTGAAGCAAGCATGGAAGTAGTTTAGTTCGTCTGGTAGGCTCGTGTCACTGGGCAGCTCTCAGCTGTGCTTCCCTTTGTAGTCTGTAATGATTTGCAAGCCCTGCAACTTCCGACAAGTGTCAGAGCCGGTGTATTACGATTCGGTCTTCGTCCTGTATTGACACTTTGCCTGTTTGATGGTTCGTCAGAGGGCATAGCGGGATTTCTTGTAAGCTTCCGGGTTAGAGACCCGCTCCTTGAAAGCGGCAGCTCTAGCATTTATTCAGTGCGAATGTTGCCTGTAATCCATGGCTTCTGTTTGGGGTATGTGGTTGGGGGTAACATGCAACAATTTCTAAGATTTTACTGAGTTACAGTTCAAAAGGAAATCAGTCAATCGAAATAAATCCATTAGGCCCTAATCAATGGATTTCACATGACTGGGAATACAGATATGCATCTGTTGGATACCTTAAAAAAAGATAGGGGTGTGGATTATAAAACCAGTCAGTAGCTGGTGTGACCACCATTTGCCTCATGCAGTGCGACACATCTCCTTTGCATAGAGTTGATCAAGCTGTTGATTGTGGCCTGTGGAATGTTGTCCCACTCCTCTTTAATGGCTGTGCGAAGTTGATGTACATTGACGGGTACTGGAACACACCGTTGTACACATCAGTAGAGGCTGCTGATGGGAGGACGGCTCATAATAATGGCTGTAATGGCGCAAACGGAATGGCATCAAACCATGTGTTTGATGTATTTGATACTATTCCACCAATTCCGCTCCAGCCATTACCACGAGTCCGTCCTCCACAATTTAGTTGCCACCAACCTCCTGGAACACGTCGATCCAGAGCTCAATGGGTGACATGTCTGAGTATGCAGGCCATTCAATTTTTTTGACATTTTCAACTTCCAGGAATTGTACAGATCCTTGCGATTTGGAGCTGTGAATATAATTCTGAAACATTAGGTGATCGCGCCGGATTAATGGCACGACAATGGTCCTCAGGATCTCGTGACAGTGAATACAATTGTGTTCGTTGTCCATAGCTTATGCCTGCCCATACCATAACCCCACCACCACCATGGGGCACTCTGTTCACAATGTTGACATCAGCAAACCGCTTGCCCACACGACACCATACACATGGTCTGCATTTGGGAGGCCAAGTTGGACATACTGCCAAATGATCTAAAATTATGTTGGAGGCGGCTTATGGTAGAGAAATTAACATTAAATTCTCCGGCAATAGTTCTGGTGGACATTCCTACAGTCAGCATGCCAATTGCATGCTCCCTCAAAACTTCAGACATCTGTGATGTTGTGTGACAAAACTGCACATTTTAAAGTGGCCTTTTATTCTCTCCGGCACAAGGTGCACCTGTGTAATGCTTGTGCTGTTTAAATTAGCTTCTTGATATGCCACACCTGTCAGGTGTTTGGAACAATATACTCTACAAGTACATCAAATTTCCAGTGGGTTCTGCTAATTCTGAACTCCTTCTGCTGCTGACTATCTGAATGTGCAATCCTAAAGGAGGACTGTGATTGGTTAATTACCTATAATGTCCATCTCTATGTATAAAATGGGTCATAATTAAAAGTGCCATAGAGCCCACTCTGGAAATGTGACCTGTTTAAAGAGTATATTGTTATAAACAATATGTCTAAAAGTAAGCTACATTTAAAAAGGGTAGTTTTGAGATATTGTAATGTTGAATAAATGAATGTGAAAATGTGTATTTCAGAATATAATCATACCCCATATTTGAGAGAACACTATGAGGAGTATAATGACACGAAGATGTTGTCTGTATCGTGTACAGTTCACAGATCATATGGTCTAAAATTGTCAATTTCATCATAATTTTAAGGAAATTGGTTGTGATACAAATGTAAAAAGCATGTTAAACATCCTTCTTCCCAATTAAATTCATATGTGAGAATTGCTAGAACAATCTGCAATACCAAAAATATTTTTCTGCTCCCGCTGGCATGGAATTATAGCCTAGGGGCTAATATAAAACAAGTTTTTAAACACAACTAGCCGGTTATCATTATTGTACTGATACAGTAACTGTGAGTGTGGCTTAGGAAATACAGTATCCCAGTGGTAGGAAACCCTGTTCCTGGAACAACTAGGCACCCCACCTGTCCAGCTGAGCCAAATGATCAGTTCAGTGATTGCCTAAATTCAACATACCTGGTCTTCCAGGTTAGTTAAATGTAAAAACATAAGTGCCTGCGGCACTCCAGGACCAGGGTTGCCTACCCTTGCAGTAACATATACCTCCTACCTCCCAATAGGTCTACTGTACACAGCTCAACGCCTGTTGGCTACAAGCAAACAAGTTGTAAAAAAACAACATGAAGCCAAGTGACCCTGGTGGGGCAAAATAAAAGCCCTATAAATGTTAGGCTATATTTTGATAAGTGATAGAGTAGGCCTAAATATGGGGATTTGTTTAAATATCTATTTTTAAAGTAGCATATTAATCTGTTATCTTTTTTTATGTGTTATTCAAAAACTTTCTTGGACAATTATCTTCAATATTAGGCATCTTTCTTAGTTTTTCTTACTATGTGCGATAAGAAA
The DNA here is from genome assembly GCF_045791955.1 of Oncorhynchus clarkii lewisi. Taxonomy (NCBI): domain Eukaryota; kingdom Metazoa; phylum Chordata; class Actinopteri; order Salmoniformes; family Salmonidae; genus Oncorhynchus; species Oncorhynchus clarkii. The sequence goes on from NC_092156.1 coordinate 24,835,039, forward strand.
AAAACTACAAGAAGAAAGTATTTTTAAAACCTCCCACTTTTGGCTGGAGTGTCAATGTGTAGTTTGTACATGCAGAATTGTTTTCTTGAAGCTGTACCACGCCATTTTTCCTACATTTCCCCCACATGGGCCAACTCCTTAGCAATTTGAGTTTGAGCCAATGAGCTTCAGCCCCTGGTATTTGAGTGACAGCCAGCAAAAGGCCTGCCCAGCATTAACCAATGAGGTTGCAGGGCAGGCCCAATGGCTCAGTGGACACAGCAAAGAGAGCTGGTCTTTGTATCCTAAACCACACCCTCTCCAATACCAACCTCGCTTGGAGGGCCCTCGGTTGTCACATGTTGCTGATGAAACTCTGGGTGACTTCCAGAGAGTGGCAATGGGATCAGTAGACCCGCCAACTGCATGACACACTCCTGTCTTGAATTATGCAATTCATGTTCCACTTTTAAATAATAAAACAAACATGATATTCTAATTAACAAATCCCCCCTGTAGTTTTACAATATATAAACCTCAGTAACAGTTAAACATTTAATTTGGGAGATATTTAATCTGTTATATGTGTCAAGTCTCGAAATCATGCGTAAAAAGAAGCAATGATATATAATTAGGCGCACCGATCCATTGTTTGTATTAAATTGTGCACCTCCAAACATATTGCAGTGTGTGTCTGGATGTTCTAAAGCCTGCAGCCTTGCTGGCTAGGTAGAAGTGGCTATCTGATGGTCTAATTAGCCCCTTCACCCGTAATAATTTTCCCTTCCTCAGCTTTGGGACACCTGTGCAAATGGCAGAGGTGCACGTGCACATGAACATGCAATTTTCGGGGACCACTTTTGGATTGTGAGTGTTATTTTCAGAACTTCTGGCTAAAAAGTATACAAAAGTATCAGATAATCTCTTTAAACATTCGGCAGCCCCCTAGGTGTCTCACTTTCGCACTGTTTGCATGGATTCAAGGGAAAGAAGAGTGACTCGGTGCGTTGACGTCACCGTTGTGTTGATTTGCTAACACGAAAGAAGAGAGGAGTTAGTGCGTGTGAGAGCGGGTACTGTGAACTGCATTGCTATGCTGTAGCCCAATAACCACACATTCGGAATCAAAACTTGCAATTTAGGTGAGTACTGATATGGGTGCGCAGCTTTCGTGTTACAGTGACAGACCCGCTTTTCTGCATGCTTACAGTTGTTGTTTGCCTGTGTACTCTCGCACTATGAATGATTTAATAGTATGTTTGTTATCATCATTTTAAACCCACATTAAGTTACAGTAGCCCATAGGGAGTTGCGGCGCAACAGTGTGGCAAGCAAAGTTCAAATATCAATTTCTGTGTGCGCTGAAGTGTTTTAAATTGAAAGTGTTTGGGTGTCAGATGAAGCCACAAGTCTGAGCGCATGAAAGGTGTTGAAGTTAACATAAACACAACATTGGGCATGTAAAGATGTTAGGTTGACGTAACCGTCTGTCAACGTATTCGGGAGATCGCAGCACGAGAACGTGAGGTCTGGGTTTAGGCTACATTGCAAATTAGACAGTGTGACGTTCTTCCATGTGGTTTATTCTGAGAATCGTGTTTTCCTGTTGAAATGAGAATACAGTAAACGCTGATACCTCACTCCGCTGTTATTTTCCTGGAAGTTTAAAAAACGAATAATGACGCACTTGAGGTGCTCGTGCAGGAGTGATCACAAATCATCACGAACACAGGAGCAATAGTCTGAACTGTGTCCATCTATTTTAGCTGATGTAGGCTACATTGTACAGTAGGGACCCGCATAGTAAATTGATAGACTGCTGCTAATTCCTGGATTCGCAATCACGTTGCCTCCGCTTGATGCAAATAATTTTAGTATAATTGTTTTTATAGATGGAATGGCGAGTTGAATTGCTATCGATATGGGTTATATCGCTCTTCCAAGCTCGAGCATGACATGTCCAATTAAAATGCTATCAACTGCAACGATAGCACTTCAATGATATCACTTCAGACGATTCCACCTGTGTGTTAATCAGAATAGCAAGCCAGTGAATTTAATCATTGTTGCAACCAGTCCCCGCTGAGATCATGTATTTGTGTCTCATTCGCCCGTATGTCACGTTACTTTAGTAGACTCTGCTGAGATAAGTGTGAGTACTGTTTGTTATTGAGCTAAATGTGTCTGGACACAATTTCCACGAGCATAGGTTTTTATCGTTTCGGCTTTAAACATCAGGACTCTTGAGTATAGACTGCATTAAAGAGATGCGCGCCTTGGACAGACAGCTGACTGGCTACAGTTGGTCTTTATAGGATTCTCGATCTGATTGCATTATGTTGGCGTTGATATGCGCTCAATACAGCATTTTGACTGAAACTAATAATTAATCCTTCGAATGGTATCTTCTGCACGTATCACACGATTGCGTTAAATTATTTGGTGACATTAACGCACTGTCTCAAACCTGGGGTGTAATCATTAGTCCAAACAGTTGCAAAACGGAACGATTTCCAACTAAAACGAGTTGGACAAATTGGAGGTAGGCACCCCTCCGTTTTGTTCTGTTTGCTTCCGTTTAAGAAACGTTTTGCAACAGAGTCGGTTTAATGAATACGTTTTCTGGGCTTTACATTACTGATCCTCATTAGACAACTTTCGATTGTTTAAATGGTAAACCTGGGACACTTAGGCTGCGTTTACACAGGCAGCGCAATTCTGATCTTTTCCCACTAATTGGTCTTTTGACCAATCACATTCATTACGTCCTGCAACGGAAACCGTTTTACCGTTTAAGAAGCAAACAGAACAAAGGGAACGAAACAGGTAAGGACCTACCTGAATTTGTCCAAAAAACATTGTTTTCGTTACAAAACGTTTTATTTTTTTGGCTTAAAATAAAAGTTTTGCAACATATTTGAGGTAATGAATACACCCCAGACCTTTTCACATCAGATCTTTTTCAGAGCGAATCTGACTAGTCAAAAGACCAATTAGTGAAAAAAATGTCAGAATTGGGCTGCCTGTCTAAATGCAGCCTAACTTATTATGCAACGCTACAGACATTGACCTATTTACTAGGTCATAAATTAGAGCTAAATTGGCATTTGTGTCTTAAAGAGAAAAAACAATTTTTTACGCCACCACATTTGTTGGACAGCCACTACTAATATACAGTCTCATCAATACCAGATTTATACAGCCTTGATGAACTGCTCAACAATATATCTGATGACTGCAAACTGTTGACTTTTTTTGAGAGCCACTCTGATGAGCCTAGGTATTGCTAATCTAGTATAACTGTTTAGGAAATGTGGATGCAAAATTAAGGCATGAATTAATATATTATCTGCTCTTTATCAATCTCATTTCAGGGAACATATAAATATATGTAGCCTACATTTTTTGATTTACTGATTTATAATGGAATATTTTTAATTTGTTCAATTATAAAAGGATTTGCCTAAAATAATGATACATATCATATTAATTGTTAAAGGTTACTAAAATAACATTGGTAGATGGGTAAAAAAACAACCAGACATTGAATATCCCTTTGAGCATGGTGGAGTTCTTAATTACACTTTGGATGGTGTATCAATACACGCAGTTACTACAAAGATACAGGCGTCCTTCCTAATGCAGTTGCCGGAGAGAAAGGAAACCGCTCATGGATTTCACCATGAAGCCAATGGGGACTTTAAAACAGTTCAATGGCTATGATAGGAGAGCACTAAGGATGGATCAACACAATACTAACCTAATTGACAGTGAAAAGAAGGAATGTTGCAACAACAACAAAAGTGACATATGTCATGGAAACAGCAGATATAGGAGACATAAAGAACATTTTTCTAAAGATCAACTAAATGTTTATCCATTCGACAGGTGGATTTTCCTTCTGTCAAACTTCATTTATTGGGATGAATTAGGGAACAGTGTTTTTATAATGAATTGTGATTGCGTAATCATTTTGAAGGTATCTGGGGCACGTGATTTCACCGCGTAACTATAAAGCTCCATTCCACATTTTATTCTAAATGCGTACGTCTTGAAAAAAATAAAAAAAAATTTGAACTATAAAGTATTTTCTTTGCAAAACAAAGATTGTCCTGACTTTCAAAAATGCCTGAATTGCTTCGCCTTGCTTTCTGGTTGGCTGGCAAGTTTCCCCATCCAATTATTTCAGATCAACATGAGTACAAGTTTCCCCATGGCACGGTCCGTAACGATACGTTGGCACATGAGAATTATTAGGACATGGCAAATAATAGTAAATTATTGCATTCTATCTATGCTGGCTTTAGCGGGCTGAAACCGATTAAACCCGATAGGTGTGAGGGAATACAGGCCAATTTATTAATGTGCAATTTGCCTAAATGGGTCATGGAAACACTTCAACCATTTTGATTTAACACTCTATATTTTATTCAAAAAAACATTTTTTTTAGGTTAGTGACATCATTACGTCCAGCTGTTTTCATCAACATTATATTTTAAATGGAAATGCACCCCTGCAGGCAATTTGTTTTAATCAAACTTTGTAAATGTCGACAAACAAACAATCACTGGACAAGTTTAATGGAAACGTAGCTAGTGAATGATCCTGAGTGGCCAAGTTAGTTCTGACTTAAATCTGCTGAAAATCTAAGGCAAGACCATAAAATGGTTGTCTAGCAATGATCATCAACCAATTTGACAGAGCTTGAAGAATTAAAAAAATAATAATAGGCAAATCTTGCACAATGCAGGTGTGCAAAGCTCTTACGCTTATCCAGAAATACTCACAGCTGTAATCACTGCCAAAGGTGATTCTAACACTTATTGTTCTCGAGGTTGAATACTTATCTAATCAACATATGTTTGTTTGATTTTCCACACTTTTGATTTTATAAAGATGTTCGAATTTGTCTTCTACTTTGACATGAGAGTATTTTGTGTAGATTGTTGACAAAAAAAGTCTAATCCATTTTAATCCCACTTTGTAACAGTCAAGGGATGTGAATAATTTCTGAAGGCACTGTACAGAGCCAACGTGTGTTCAAGTCATTGATCTCACAGCCTAGCCTACTTCCCGCCTTTAGTATGCATCTGACCTCACTCTTCCGAACCAAGTAAAAGCAGTATATGGAAACTATTCTGTCCATGTATAAACCTGCACTTTTGGCATATGGACATGTAATGCATACAATACAAGCATTTCGCTACACTTGCATTACCATCTGCTAACCATGTGTATGTGACCAATAACATTTGATTTGATATCATCTTGTGGTGCTGCATGGTGTTTGGTTTGTGCTTTTGCGACATCCTCTGTTCCAACTCTTCCTGGCAGCCGCTCGCTGCTCGCTCCCTCCTCGGCTCACTGCTCCTCTCTGTGATGAGAATACTGAATAAGATGCCATTTATTTTCAGAATGGGTGTTGATGGTCTTTGTGAACCAAGCACCAATGCGTTCTAACAAAGACTAGGGTGTAGCAAGGTTCTCATGGGTCCTTATTTTTCGCTGTTCATGTGCTTCCACCTGTCAAATAACTATAAATTGAGGGGCAAAATATATTATTAAAAATACATATTTATCTTTGGGTTATTAGGTCTGCTTGGCTTTTGACTTCTGTTATTTATCAATTGATAATTTGCTCTATGTTCACCCATTTCAAGTATGATGTTTTTGCATTACATTTTTACAATCCTAGCAGGGTTGTGTCCATAGTTGTATTTCTTATGAAAAGAACAGCTCAATGTCATGTTCATATCATTTCCCCCCTTTTTTATGAAGTGTCCCATGTTATTGTATAGCCTATTTGAATGAGCACAACTGAATTTAAAATGCCCAGAAAATAAGGATAAATTGCTGGTCTTTATCAAATTGAAATACAAGCCAAGTACAGTTGAAGTCGGAAGTTTGCATACACTTAAGTTGGAGTCATTAAAACTTGTTTTTCGACCACTCCACACATTTCTTGTTAACAAACTATAATTTTGGCAAGTTGATTAGGACATCTACTTTGTGCATGACAAAATACATTTTTCCAACAATTGTTTACAGACCGATTATTTCACTGTATCACAATTCCAGTGGGTCAGACGTTTAAATACACTAAGTTGACTGTGCCTTTTAAACAGCTTGGAAAATTCCAGAAAATGATGTAATGGCTTTAGAAGCTTCTGACAGGCTAATTGACCTCAGTTGAGTCAATTGGAGGTGTACCTGTGGATGTATTTCAAGGTCTACCTTCAAACACAGTGCCTCTTTGCTTGACATCATGGGGAAATCAAAAGAAATCAGCCAAGACCTCAGAAATGTTTTTTGTAGACCTCCGTCAGTCTGATTTATCCTTGGGAGCAATTTCCAAATGCCTGAAGGTACCACGTTCATCTGTACAAACAATAGTATGCAAGTATAAACACCATGGGACCACGCAGCCGTCATACCGCTCAGGAAGGAGACGCGTTCGGTCTCCTAGAGATGAACGTACTTTGGTGCGAAAAGTGCAAATCAATCCCAGAACAACAGCAAAGGACGTTGTGAAGATGCTGGAGGAAACAGGTACGAAAATATCTATTCCACAGTAAAATGAGTCCTATATCGACATAACCTGAAAGGCTGCTCAGTAAGGAAGAAACCACTGCTCCAAAACTGCCATTAAAAAAAGCAAGACTACGGTTTGCAACTGCACATGGGGACAAAGATTGTTCATTTTGGAGAAATGTCCCCTGCTCTGATGAAACAAAAATAGAACTGTTTGGCCATAATGACCATCATTATTTTTGGAGGAAAAAGGGGGAGACTTGCAAGCCGAAGAACACCATCCCAACCGTGAAGCACGGGGGTGGCAGCATCATGTTGTGGGGGTGCTTTGCTGCAGGAAGGACTGGTGCACTTCACAAAATAGATGACATCATGAGGTAGGAAAATGATGTGGAATATATTGAAGCAACATCTCAAGACATCAGTCAGGAAGTTAAAGCTTGGTCGCAAATGGGTCTTCCAAATGGACAATGACCCCAAGCATACTTCCAACGTTGTGTCAAAATGGCTCAAGGACAACAAAGTCCAGGTATTGGAGTAGCCATCATAAAGCCCTGACCTCAATCCTATAGAACATGTGTGGGCAGAACTGAAAAAGCGTGTGCGAGCAAGGCCGCCTACAAACCTGACTCAGTTACACCAGCTCTGTCAGGAGGAATGGGCCAAAATTCACCCAACTTATTGTGGGAAGCTTGTGGAAGGGTATCAGAAACGTTTGACCCACGTTAAGCAATTTAAAGGCAATGCTACCAAATACTAATTGAGTGTATGTTAACTTCTGACCCACTGGGAATGTGATGAAAGAAATAAAAGCTGAAATAAATCATTCTCTCTACTATTATTCTGACATGTCACATTCTTAAAATAAAGTGGTGATCCTAACTGACCTAAGACAGGGAATTTTTGCTCGGATTAAATGTCAGGAATTGTGAGAAACTGAGTTTAAATGTATTTGGCTAAGGTTTATGTAAACCTCTAATTTCAACTGTAACAATTACGGTTTGAAATTGCTTTTATAATAAACTGCATTAATTAACACAACAGCAATTTTATTATTTTAACTAAACACTGCAGAACTATGTTTGGATTTTTTTAAATCTAAAGTGTAGGTTTATATATTGGTCTGTTCTTATTCAACAGTTATTAGAAGTTTATTGGACTTAGAAAAAATATGGTATCTAGTTAAGAAGTCAACAATTATTTAGATATATTTTTAAACTGCTTTTCCTAAAATATTCAGTGCTTTTTCTTTTTCTCTATCCATTCTCTCCAGATTGGCCTTATCTTGTTTACAAAGATACCGGTAAGTGAACAAACTGCTGAGGAGTGAAAGCAAGCCTCATGAGTTGGCCTGGCGGATCTCAGCGACGTTATGGACTTGACTAAAATGGGTATGATCCAGCTCCAGAACCCTAACCACCCCACGGCCCTGCTGAAGAAGGCTAACCAAATGCGTCTGGCCGGAACCCTCTGCGATGTGGTCATCATGGTGGACAGCCAGGAGTTCCATGCTCATCGGACCGTGCTGGCCTGTACCAGCAAGATGTTTGAGATCCTGTTTCACCGCAACAGCCAGCATTACACCCTGGACTTTCTTTCACCAAAGACCTTCCAGCAGATACTGGAGTATGCCTACACTGCCACACTCCAGGCCAAAGTGGAAGACCTGGATGACCTACTGTACGCAGCAGAGATCCTAGAAATTGAGTACCTGGAGGAGCAATGCCTCAAGATCCTGGAGACAATCCAGTCCTCAGACGACAATGACACGGAGGTCAACATGAACGAGGAAGGCACGGAGGAAGACGATGAGCGCAATTGCAGGCAAGGAGGGAAGAACGCCAAGAAGCATTCCATGGAGGGGAGCTACCATTCAGCCGTCCAACAAGCCTCGGCCCTGGCCAGTATGGTGGACCAGAGCCCCTCTGTCTCCACATCCTTCGGGCTTTCCACCATGAGCCCAACCAAAGCTGCCGTGGACAGCCTGATGAGCATAGGCCAGTCCCTCCTGCAGCAGGGCTTTGGGGGCGAGCACCTGACTCAAGGAAACTCCCACCACCAATTGATGACCGAGATCAAGACTGAGATGATGCAAGTGGATGAAGGCGGAGGACATGGGAGCCCCAGAACCATGGAGTCCAGCGCCTCCAGCAATGGCAAAAGGAGCGGCGAGTTGGACAAGAACCGCGATGGCCCCGGGACTCCAACCAGGAGCAGTGTGATCACGAGCGCCCGCGAGCTGCACTACGTCCGGGAGGATGGCATGGGCGACTCCCAAGCAGATGGCGGCCAAATGGGTCTGGAAGCCATGGCGGGTATGACCGGCATGACCGAGAAACACCTGGCCTCCTTGTACTCGCTGCCTACCAATCATAAAAATGAGACCATGCTATCCATGCCAGCCTCCATGGCCTCTTCTCTTCATCTGTCCCCTGCCCTGGCCATGACCATGGACTTCAGTGCCTACGGGGGACTTCTGCCCCAGAGCTTCATCCAGAGGGAGTTCTTCAACAAGTTGGGGGAGCTGGCAGCCGGTATGAAGCCAGACGGTAGGAACCAGCATGAACGCTGCAACGTGTGTGGCGCAGAGCTACCAGACAACGAAGCTGTGGAGCAACATAGGTAAGCTCAACTTTGTTTAACTTCATGTCACTGAGTTGGTTCCATTTAACATGTGTAAACCTATTAATTTTTGCCCAAATCTATCTTTCTTTAAATCAACGTTAAAATGCTATTTTAAGTCATCTCTGTACAATAACTTAATTTAAGGGTGCTGATATACAGTGCCTTCGGAAAGTATTCAGACCCCTGGACTTTTTCCACATTTTGGTATGTTACAGCCTTATTCTAAAAGTGATAAAATATTTTTTTTTTCTCTCAGCAATCTATACACAATACCGCATAATGACAAAGCAAAAACAGGTTTTAGACATTTTTGCAAATGCATTACAAATAAAAACAAGATACCTTATTTACAGAAGTATTCACATCCTTTGCCTTCAGACTCGAAATTGAGGTCAATTCAATTGATTGGACGTAATTTGGACAGGCATACACCTGTCTGATTATAAGGTTTCACAGTTGACAGTGCATGTCAGAGCAAAAACCAAGCCATGAGGTCGAAGGAATTGTCCGTAGAGCTCCGAGATAAGATTGTGTCGAGGCACAGATCTGGGGAAGGGTGCCAAAAAATGTCTGCAGCATTGAAGGTCCCCAAGAACATAGTGGCCTCCATTTCTTAAAGCTAGCCACGTGGCCAAACTGAGCAATTGGGGGAGAAGGGCCTTGGTCAGAGAGGTGACCAAGAACCCAATGGTTACTCTAACAGCGCTCTGGAGTTCCTCTGTGGAGATGGGAGAACCTTCCAGATGGACAAGCATCTCTGCAGCACTCTACCAATCAGGCTTTTTATGGTAGAGTGGCCAAACAGAAGCCAAAAGACACCTAAAGGGCAAGATTCTGGTCTGATAAAACCAAGATTGAACTCTTTGGCCTGAATGCCAAGCATCACGTCTGGAGGAAACCTGGCACCATCCCTACGGTGAAGCATGGTGGTGGTAGCATCATGCTGTGGGGATGTGTTTCAGCGGCAGAGACTAGGTAGACTAGTAAGGATCAATGCAAATGGAGCAAAGTCAAGAGGTCCTTGATGAAAACTTGTTCCAGAGCGCTCAGGACCTTAGACTGAGGGTGAAGATTCACCTTCCAACAGGACAACGACCCTAAGCACACAGCCAAGACAAACCAGGAGTGGCTTCGGGACAAGTCTCTGAATGTCCTTGAGTGGCCCAACCAGAGCCAGACTTGAAACTGATCTAACATCTTTGGAGAGACCTGAAAATAGCTTTGCAACAACGCTCCCCATCCATCCTAACAGAGCTTGAGAGGATCTGCAAAGAGGAATGGGAGGAACTCCCCAAATACAGGTGTACCAAGCTTGTAGCGTCATACTCAAGACGAGTTGAGGCTGTAATCGCTGCCAAAGGTGCTTCAACAAAGTACTGAGTAAAGGGTCTGAATACTTATGTAAACGTGATATTAATAAAATTAGCAAACATTTCTACAAATCTGTTTTTGCTTTAGGATTTTGGGGTATTGTGTGTAGATTGAGGGGACAATTTAATTCATTTTAGCACAAGGCTGTAACGTAACAGTGGAAAAAGTCAAGGGGTCTGAATACTTTCTGAAGGCACGGACATGTAATATAGGCCTAAAATTTTCAACCTTAAATAATTCTGGAATCTACCTATCAAAAGTTGTGATTGTCTTTTTTTAAATCTCAAATATGTTTGGTTTTTTGCTCATATACACTGAACAAAAATATAAACCCATCATGTAAAGTGTTGGTACCATGTTTCATGAGCTGAAAAAAAAAATCCCAGAAAATGTCGATATGCGCAAAAAGCGTATTGCTCAAATTTTGTGCACACATTTCTTTACTTCCCTGTTTGTGTGCATTTCTTCTTTGCCAAGATAATCAATCCACCTGACAGGTGGGGCATATTAAGATGCTGATTAAACAGCATGATCATTACACAGGTGCATCTTGTGCTGGGGAGATTAACAGGCGACTTTAAAATGTGTGACAAAACTGCACATCACAATGCCACAGAAGTCTCAAGTTTTGAGGGATTGTGCAATTTGCATGCAAGAATGTCCACCCGAGCTGTTGCTAGATAATTTAATGTTAATTTCTCTACCATAAGCCACTTCCAACGTCATTTTAGAGAATTTGGCTGTACGTCCAACCAGCCCCACAACCGCAGACCACCTGTTAATCCTCTAGCTTCTTTCTTCTCACTTTGTCATTTAGGTTAGTATTGTGGAGTAACAAAAATGCTTTGATCCATCCTCAGTTTTATCCTATCACAGCCATTAAACAATAACTGTTTTAAACTCACAATTAGCCTCTTGGAGAAATCCCTGTGGTTTCCTTGCTTTCCGGTGACGGCGTTAGGAACAAAGCTTTATCTTTGTAGTGTCTGGGTGTATTTATACAGTATTCAAAGTGTAATTAATAACTTCAGCATGCTGAAAGGGAAATTCAATGTCTGCTTTTTTTTTTACCTGTCTTCCAATAGTTGCCCTTCTTATTTTGGCTTGCCATACTAAAGGGGTTGAATACTTGTTGACTCAAGCCATTTCAGTTTTCATTTGTAAAAATATCTAAAAACATAATTCCACTTTGACATTAGGGGTATTTTGTTGTGTTACATACACAATGTTGAAAAGTCTAAAGGGGGTGTGAACTTTCTGAAGGCACCGAAGTTTTACATACACTTAGGTTGGAGTCATTAACTTGTTTTTCAACCACTCCACTGTTCTTGTTAGCAAACTATAGTTTTGGCAAGTCGGTTAGGACATCATTGCATGACACAAGTCATTTTTCCAACAATTGTTTACAGACAGATTATTTCACTTATAATTCACTGTATCACAATTCCAGTGGGTCAAAAGTTTACGTTCACTAAGTTGACTGTGCCTTTAAACAGCTTGGAAAATTCCAGAAAAGGATGTCATGACTTTAGAAGCTTCTGATAAGCTAATTGACCTCAGTTGAGTCAATTGGAGGTGTACCTGTGGATGTATTTCAAGGCCTACCTTCACACTCAGTGCCTCTTTGCTTGACATCATGGGAAAATCAAAAGAAATCAGCCAAGACCTCAGAAAAAAAATTGTAGTCCTCCGCCAGTCTTGTTCATCCTTGGGAGCAATTTCCAAATGCCTGATGGTACCACGTTTATCTGTACAAACAATAGTATGCAAGTAAAAACACCATGGGACCACGCAGCCGTCATACTGCTCAGGAAGGAGAAGCGTTCGGTCTCCTAGAGATGAACGTACTTTGGTGCGAAAAGTGCAAATCAATCCCAGAACAACAGCAAAGGACCTTGTGAAGATGCTGGAGGAAACGGGTACAAAGGTATCTATATCCACAGTTAAACGAGTCCTTTCTCGACATAACCTGAAAGCCGCTCAGCAAGGAAGAAACCACTGCTCCAAAACTGGCATTAAAAAAAGCTAGACTATGGTTTGCAACTGCACATGGTGACAAAGATCGTACCTTTTGGAGAAATGTCTTCTGGTCTGTTGAAACAAAAATAGAACTGTTTGGCCATAATGACCATTGTTATGTTGAAGGGGGAGGCTTGCAAGCCAAAGAATATCATCCCTACCGTGAAGCACGGGGGTGGCAGCATCATGTTGTGGGGGTGCTTTGCTGCAGGAGTGACTGGTGCTCTTCACAAAATAGATGGCATCATGAGGTAGGAAAATTATGTGAATATATTGAAGCAACATCAGTCAGGAAGTTAAAGCTTGGTCGCAAATGGGTCTTCCAAATGGACAATTACCCCAAGCATACTTCCAAGCAAAGTTTTTGGAAAATGGCTCAAGGACAACATAGTCAAGGTATTGGAGTGGCCATCACAAAGCCCTGATCTCGATCCCATAGAAAATGTGTGGGCAGAACTGAAAAAGCGTGTGCGAGCAAGGCCGCCTACAAACCTGACTCGGTTACACCAGCTCTGTCAGGAGGAGTGGGCCACAATTCACCCAACTTATTGTGGGAATGTGATGAAAGAAATACAAGCTGAAATAAATCTCTCTACTATTATTCTGACATGTCACATTCTTAAATAAAGTGGTGATCCTAACTGACCTAAGACAGAGACTTTTTACTAGGATTAAATGTCAGGAATTGTGAAAAAGTGAATTTAAATGTATTTGGCTAAGGTGTATGTAAACTTCTGACTTCAACTGTAGATTACTCTTTGGATAATATCCTTGATTTCAATTTTAATGTTTGAGATTTTAAAACTCATTGTCTGTTTTCTTAGCTTTTCTTATCACAATTCTGATGCAACAAATTTTAAGCCTGATTTTGAATACATTTATTTGAATTAGTAAATGCGAAATGAGCTTATTGTGGTCTATCACCTGCTTTTGAAACATTGCTGAGAAGAGTTTAACTGATTTTAATATGCCTTTTACTGGACATATTTCAAATCATTGTCTATTTTTGGTTAATAAAATGCATTCCTTAATTGGAATAAGTAATGTATTTTCCCTTATACTGCTGGCAATGGCATTGGATCTTATGTTTGTCAATTTTCACCCAGAATTGGGTAGGATTTACTTTCTTGTGTACTAAAGTCAATAATGTAGGCATTTTAAGGCAGTTGTATTGCAATGCCACCAGGCTACTGCTCACTTGTTGCTGATACTACATGATACTTGCATATCTGTATTCATATTGTTTAAAGTAGGCTATCATAGCAATACTATATCTACAAACTCAACAGCTAAAGTGTTGTCGATCTCTGAAACAAAAGCAGTAGTCTATTGTAGGTGACCGAGTCAGAGGTTCTTTACCCTGATGACTTCCAGGCCTGTCCGGGTGACTACCGAGCCGTCCTGCCGCGGCGCTGGCTGAGCCCATTAGTTGCACCTGGCGGAGGAGGTCGACTAATGGGAAGCAGCCCCCTCCCCCTCTTCTCACACCCACCCCAGCACACCCCTGAACCCTGCGGTGTGGCCAGTGATGGAGTGTCCCAGGCCGGGGCTCCCAGCCACCTGGGGGACAAGGAGGGCCTTATTAGCTTTATGAGTGGAGCAGACTGTCCAGGCCAGGAAATGAGGGCTGTGCACAGGACCCAGGCCCTGCCCTCTGCAGCCTAACCTTTGGACCGCTCGGCTGGCCTCTGCTTCTCGTCAGCAGAGCTGGAGGGTGGGGTAGTCGTGGTGTGGATGGAAGTCTGAAAAGAGGGGGTGCAGCGAGTAAATCCATGCCAGGCAAGCACTGCTGTTTAAATCCCACCATGCACTTCTGTTGTAGACTACACAGCATGCTGTTGTCTGCGTCCTGAGAAATATTTGCGCAACTTCCAAAACTGTGAAGGAACTGTACTAGTTTGTCTAAAGTTGGGAAATAGGCCATAAGAAACACTCAAACACTCACTCAATCTGTTTCTGCTAATGGCCTGACACTCACACAGCCCAACACCCCATGAAGCTTGTAGGAGTTGGAATTTGGGACTGACTCAGTGTGTCAGCATTGATTGAGAGCTCACATTTCCAGTTGTTTAAGATTATAGTGAGACAAGGAGTGGGAGGGGAGGGGGCGCCCCGGGGGAGTTTCCAGGTCCTAGGTCATGTCTGGAGATTCAAGCTTTTATGCAACTGAAAAGAGTTGGATGACATTTTTAAAGACGACTCATGCTTGTTTTGCTGAAAAGTTGTACTCTGTACCCTGATCTTGTACAACTTCCTGTGTTTTCAGTGGTTGAATTGGGAGCTGTGGGGTCCCTAGTTCAGCGGCGATTGTTTACCCCATTTCTTCACAGCATGTGATTTCTGTGTAATGCTCAAATTACATTCCAGTGGAGTGACTTTTCATTTTTAAGCATACAGCTTAAAGCACTCTTGTCATTTGATTTGTCCATCATTCAACAACTAAAACATCAAGGGTTGGTCTAGAAAGGCATGCCCCTACAAATCGATGGTTGTATTTAGACAAGGCTTTTTTAGGCCCAGTGCTACTCTGATATGTGAAAATATATAAGATCAGCAAGTGATCTCTGCTAAACTGTGGACCCATCCAAGTTCTTATTTATTATTACAATGTGCATTCAATTCTGGAATAGAATGTCTCTAACTGAACGACACCATTTCCAGAAAATGACCTCTGTTGAACTGGAATATAATGTCTTATAACTTAAACAACACTTCCAGTTCACCCAAGGTACTTTTATTGAAATGGTGTCACTAACTTGAACACCATTTCCAGCCTCCGCCCTACATATATCATTTTTATTTGAAGCGTAACAGTGTTTTGTTTACAATTCTATTATTTATTTATTTATTTTTAATACAAACAGAGTGAAACATGCTCATGTTTTGTGTTGTGAGGGGGTAAGACCGTTGAATGTAGCTCCTTTAGCACACAATACCCCATAAAGACGACAATATATTTACATAAGTATTCAGACCCTCTACTCAGTACTTTGTTGAACCACCTTTGGCAGTGATTACAGCCTCAAGTCTTCTTGGATATGACACAAAAAGCTTGGCACATCTGTATTTGGGGAGTTTCTCCCATGCTTCTCTGCAGATCTTCTCAAGCTCTGCCAGGTTGGATGGGGAGTGTTGCAGCACAGCTATTTTCAGGTCTCTCCAGAGATGTTGGATCGGGTTCAAGTCCGGGCTCTGGCTTAGCCACTCGAAGACTTTGAGAGACTTGTCCCAAATCCACTCCTGCATTGTCTTGGCTGTGTGCTTAGGGTCGTTGTCCTGTTGGAAGGTGAACCGTCGCCCCAGTCAGAAGGAGAGAGAGAATGTTATTAAAGTGGCCAATGATTTCCAGTTTAACGGTAATGGTCTTGAGAGAGAAGCTAGTCTCTTGGTCCCAGCTTTGATGCACCTGTACTGACCTCGCCTTTTGAATGGTAGCGGGGTGAACAGACAGTGGCTCAGGTGGTTGTTGTCCTTGGTGATTTTTTTTGGCCTTCCTGTGACATCGAGTACTGTAGGTGTCATGGAGGGCAGGTAGTTTGCCCCCGATGATACGTTGTGCAGACCGCACCACCCTCTGGAGGAGAGCTCTGCGGTTGCGGGTGGTGCAGTCGCCGTTCCAGGCGGTGATGCAGCCCGAAAGGATGCTCTCACTTGTGGATCTGTAAAAGTTTGAGGGTTTTAGACAACAAGCCAAATTTCTTCAGCCTCCTGAGGTTGAAGAGGCGCTGTTGGGCCTTCTTCGCCACACTGTCTGTGTGGGTGGACCATTTCAGTTTTCAGTTTGTCCGTGATGTGTACGCAGAGGAACTTAACTTTCCACCTTCTCCACTGCTTTTCCGTTGATGTGGATCAGGGGGGGGGGGGGGACTCTAGGAAGAGTCTTGGTGGTTCCAAACGTCTTCCATTTAAGAATGATGGCGGCCAGTGTGTTCTTGGGGACCTTCAATGCTGCAGACATTTATGGTCCACTTCCCCAGATCTGTGCCTCGACACAATCCTGTCTTGGACCTCTACAGACAATTCCTTCGACCTCATGGCTTGGTTTTTGCTCTGACATGCACTGTCAACAATGGGACCTTTTTATATAGCCTTTCCAAATCATGTCAAAGTGGTGATCCTAACTGACCTAAGACAGGGAATTTTTACTAGGATTAAATGTCAGGGATTGTGAAACTTAGTTTAAATGTATTTGGCTAAGGTGTATGTAAACTTCCGACTTCAACTGTATATGCAGATCTCCATCTTATCACAGATGTTAATTTACAGCTGATTGCCAGAATTGTGAGTCATGATTTGATTGAATATGATTTTTTGATTCCCTTTTTGTTTATTATCAGCAAACCTGTACATTATTTTGTCCCAAAAATGTTTTATATCTGATCAATTGACAGAAATTGCGGTTCCCCTGTTGATAAACCTACGTGTTTTTCTAAAGACTTGTCAAATGCTTTGATTGTTGATAGCTCACAGAGCGATGGTTCTGGTTGACTAATTACAAATTATATCCCAGCAGCCCTGTGCTAGGGTCGCCGCCATCTCCAATTACAAACGTGAAGAAAATTTCAGTCGGGAGTTCATTTGGTTCAAACAGGTCAAGTTAACTGGCCCTAATTGTTTCCAGAAGTTGCACAGGTCCTTTGTGTGTGTGTGTGTGTGTGTGTGTGTGAATGAATTCATCAGTAAGTGCTCACTTCCTGTATACTTTTAGCCTGCTCCATTCATTCGCCTGTGTCCTGGGTTCTGTCATAAAGCCTCAAAACAACTGGATGTGATGTGGATTGGCTCCACAAATGGGTGGGGGTGTTGTATCTCTTGAAGTAGCCCTCCAAAGTCATGTATTGATATCTCTCAGAGATTTATGAGTGAGGGATTGGTAAATGAAGCGCTGTGTTTTATTTTTCAATAGCCCTAGGTTTTGCTACAGGGGCCAAATCAACGCTCCATCTCACCACAACAATATGTTTTTTTTTCTGCTCCAAAGCCGGGACATATTTGACAAGCTCAGATTTATTATTTCTTAAAGCCTGGGTGAGTTTACTTGTGGCTTCAGGGAGACAAGATTAAAGCAATATTTTAGTAACCCCCGCAATAGGAAAATAATCAGCTGGCAAGGCTGAGGGATTATTTAACAAATGCATCGGGGGCTAACTCTAAGGAAGAGAACTCTGTTTGATATTCCAACACCGCTTCTGATTCAAAGGCCCATAGCTTTGGGTTTATCGCTTTCACTTAACACCCATTATCATGAGGATGACTGACCTCTAATGCACTTACAACCTTCCAGAACCCTTTCAGAATATAGCTGGTAAACATAACTAACCATCAATGTTTAAACCATTTCTCTCAAATCCTAGCCTCATGGTGTATGAATGAAACCCTATCAATGATTGTCCACTTCGTGTCGGCCATCTTTGAGATCGAGAAACCTTTTCATCAATGACATTCGGATATTCAATTTCCTCCCTTGTGTCGAGGGTGGATAGAGAGGGCAGAACGGAGCTTAGTCGGCGTGTTCTAATACCCAGGGTCCCTTGGTATGCTGGGGACCTTATCTGTGCATATCAGGGGGACTGATAAGACAGATACACCACAACCTTATTTCTATCACATTTTGTGCACACAGGTGGATGGATTATCGAGAAGCTGATTAAACAGCATGATCATTACACACGTGCACCTTGTGCTGTCACAAAACACAATGCCACAGATGTCTCAAGTTTTGCATTTGGCATGCTGACTGCAGGACTGTCCATCAGAGCTGTTGCAAGAGAACTGAATGTTAATTGCTCTACGATAAGCCGCTTCCAACGTACAGCTGATGAAACTGGGGTTTTGCACAACCAAAGAATTTCTGCACAAACTGTCAGAAACCATCTCGGGTAAGCTTGTGTGTGCTTGTCTTCACCAAGGTCTTGACCTGACTGCAGTTTGGCTTCGTAACTGACTTGTTCACATTTGATGGCCCCTGGCATGCTGAAAAGGTGTGCTCTTCACTGATGAATCCCGGTTTCAACTGTACCGGGCAGATGGCAGACGTTGTATGGTGTCGTGTGACTGGCGGTTTGCTGATGTCAATGTTGTGAACAGAATGCCCCGTGGTGGCGGTGGGGTTATTGTATGGGCAGGCATAAGCTATGGACAACAAACACAATTTGCATTTTGTCGATGGCAATTTGAATGCACAGAGATACCGTTACGAGATCATGAGGCTTATTGTTGTGCCATTCATCCACAGCATGATAATGCACTGCACCATGTTGCAAGGATCTGTACACAATTCCTGGAAGCTGAAAATGTCCCAGTTCTTCCATGACCAGCATACTCACCAGACATGTCACCCATTGAACATGTTTGGGATGCTCTGGATTGATGTGTACGACAGCGTGTTCCAGTTCCTGCCATTATCCAACTTCATAGATGTACAGTGGGGCAAAAAAGTATTTAGTCAGCCACCAATTGTGCAAGTTCTCCCACTTAAAAAGATGTGAGAGGCCTGTAATGTTCATCATAGGTACACTTCAACTATGACAGACAAAATTAGAAAAAAAAATCCAGAAAATCACATTGTAGGATTTTTTTGGGATTTATTTGCAAATTATGGTGGAAAATAAGTATTTGGTCACCTACAAACAAGCAAGATTTCTGGCTCTCACAGACCTGTAACTTCTTCTTTAACCTGTTGCGACGACCAAACCCGGATCCGGGATTCTATTTATAGACCTAAGCTCATTACCATAACGCAACGTTAACTATTCATGAAAATCGCAAATGAAATGAAATAAATATGCTATCTCTCAAGCTTAGCCTTTTGTTAACAACACTGTCATCTCAGATTTTCAAAATATGCTTTTCAACCATAGGAAAACAATCATTTATGTAACAGTAGCTAGCTAGCGTAGCATTTAGCGTTAGCATTAGCGTTAGCATTTAGCAGGCAACTATCACAAAAACAAGTAAAGCCTTCAAATAAAATAACTTACCTTTTGAAGAACTTCTGATGTTTTCAATGAGGAGACTCTCAGTTAGATAGCAGATGCTCAGTTTTACCAAAAAGATTCTTTGTGTATTAGAAATAGCTCCGTTTTGTACATCACATTTGGCTACCAAAAAAAAAAAAAAAAAAAAAAAAAAAAAAAAAACGAAAATTCAGCCCTCAAAACGCAAACTTTTTTCCAAATTAACTCCATAATATCGACTGAAACATGGCAAACGTGGTTTAGAATCAATCCTCAAGGTGTTTTTCCACATATCTCTTCGATGATATATCCTTCGTGGAAGCCTGGTTTCTCCTTGCTCTCAAATGGAAAAATAATTGGACCTGGCTTTGCGCTCCAATTTCGACGCAGGGACACCAGGCGGACACTTGGAAAATGTAGTCTCTTATGGTCAATCTTCCAATGATATGCCTACAAATACGTCACAATGCTGCAAACACCTTGGGGAAACGACAGAAAGTGTAGGCTCATTCCTTGCGCAATCACAGCCATATAAGGAGACAATGGAAAACAGAGCTTCAGAGATTCTGCTCATTTCCTGGTTGACGTATCATCTTGGTTTCGCCTGTAGAATGAGTTCTGGGGCACTTACAGACAATATCTTTGCAGATTCTGAAACTTCAGAGTGTTTTCTTTCCAAAACGGTCAATAATATGCATAGTCGAGCATCTTTTCGTGACAAAATCCAAAAATTTATCCAAAAATGAAATGGCGCCCCTAGAGATCCAAGAGGTTAAGAGGCTCCTCTGTCCTCCACTCGTTACCTGTATTAATGGCACCTGTTTGAACTTGTTATCAGTATAAAAGACACCTGTCCACAACTTTAAACAGTCACACTCCATACTCCACTATGGCAAAGACCAAAGAGCTGTCAAAGGACACCAGAAACAAAATTGTAGACCTGCACCACGCTGGGAAGACTGAATCTGCAATAGGTAAGCAGCTTGGTTTGAAGAAATCAACTGTGGGAGCAATTATTAGGAAATGGAAGACATACAAGACCACTGATAATCTCCCTCGATCTGGGGCTTCACGCAAGATCTCACCCCGTGGGGTCAAAATGATCACAAGAACGGTGAGCAAAAATCCCAGAACCACACCTAGTGAATGACCTGCAGAGAGCTGGGACCAAAGTAACAAAGCCTACCATCAGTAACACACTAGGCCGCCAGGGACTCAAATCCTGCAGTGCCAGACGTGTCCCCCTGCTTAAGCCAGTACCATGTCCAGGCCCGTCTGAAGTTTGCTAGAGAGCATTTGGATGATCCAGAAGAAGATTGGGAGAATGTCATATGGTCAGATGAAACCAAAATATAACTTTTTGGTAAAAACTGAACTCGTTGTGTTTGGAGGACAAAGAACGCTGAGTTGCATCCAAAGAACACCATACCTACTGTGAAGCATGGGGGTGGAAACATCATGCTTTGGGGCTGTTTTTCTGCAAAGGGACCAGGACGACTGATCCGTGTAAAGGAAAGAATAAATGGGGCCATGTATCGTGAAATTTTGAGTGAAAACCTCCTTCCATCAGCAAGGGCATTGAAGATGAAACGTGGCTGGGTCTTTCAGCATGACAATGATCCCAAACACACCGCCCGGGCAACGAATGAGTGGCTTCGTACGAAGCATTTCAAGGTCCTGGA
Source organism: Oncorhynchus clarkii lewisi (assembly GCF_045791955.1). NCBI lineage: Eukaryota > Metazoa > Chordata > Actinopteri > Salmoniformes > Salmonidae > Oncorhynchus > Oncorhynchus clarkii. The sequence continues at coordinate 24,856,203 of NC_092156.1, forward strand.
GTGGCCTAGCCAGTCTCCAGATCTCACCCCCATAGAAAATCTTTGGAGGGAGTTGAAAGTCTGTGTTGCCCAGCAACAGCCCCAAAACATCACTGCTCTAGAGGAGATCTGCATGGAGGAATGGGCCAAAATACCAGAAACAGTGTGTGAAAACCTTGTGAAGACTTACAGAAACGTTTGACCTCTGTCATTGCCAACAAGGAGTATATAACAAAGTATTGAGAAACTTTTGTTATTGACCAAATACTTATTTTCCACCATAATTTGCAAGTAAATTCATAAAAATCCTACAATGTGATTTTCTGGATTTTTTTTTCTCATTTTGTCTCATAGTTGAGGTGTACCTATGATGAAAATGACAGGCCTCATCTTTTAAGTGGGAGAACTTGCACAATTGGTGGCTGACTAAATACTTTTTTGCCCCACTGTATATCTGTATTCCCGGTCATGTGAAATCCATAGATTTGGGCCTGATGAATTTATTTAAATGGACTGATTTCCTTATTTGAACTGTAAAAATGTAGAGATTGTTGCACGTCTTATATTGTTGTTCAGGATACATCGTTTTTTAAATTTATTTTTTTAAAGATGAGCTTCAAAAGGGAATAATCTAGTTCACTCAGCAAGCACCTAAATTTAGCATTTTTAATGAAGAAATTGTGTGGTGTTTATGGTTGTTCATCTAAGTTAGCTAGCTAACTCATTGATCCTGGATTGTAGTATACCCCTCTGATATCCTATCCACCACCAACAGCCGGATGGCGGATTATTTTACCATATTTTATAGATGGGCTTTTATGTGCCCTTGAACTCTTTTTGTTGCTCATTTTGTTGTGCTTGCTTTGTCATAGTCTACATTATTGGGGGAAAGAAAGAGATTTACCTAAGCTTGGCTAAATGTAGAAGCTTTTTATTACAAGTGAAACTGGCAGAACTCCATTACAAGGAGCAGGATTATCACCCCCATTTGAAATCACGCAGTGAGCAAATCCCCTGGAGAGCACTTTACACAGGTACAGTAGTACATCATGGGGTAATATCCAAATAGCTACACAAAAGCTTTTTGAAAAGGGCACACATGCCAGGAAGTTTTTCTGCAAAGGGACCAGGACAGACCAAATTTGAGGACTGGGGCAAGCCATGAGGCATTATGTTATCCTTCCTGACTGCCTCCTTTTCATAGTCGCCAAGCCTTGATGCCTTGTTGATGTAGTGCCTGGTGTCTGTTTGTTTATGCATCTGAGGATCAGCCTTTGGCCGGCAGGCGCGAGAGCAGAGCCGAGGCAGCTGGCTGAAACCCAATTATAGACAGGCTCTAAAAGGCCCTGGTCGATTTACACCGCCATCTCTCTGATCTCAGATCTGTGCTCTGTCCTCACTGTCAGGCCGGGAGATGTATCGATTAAAGACTTAACATGGGGTTACATCATGTGGAATGTACTGCACACCCCTCTGTCAGAAGGAGCGTTTCCCCCCCCCAAAACACAATCGCCATCGGATTTGAAAATCTGCTCATACCTGTCATTACTTCATGCTGTTTTTTTATGATTGATTGAATTATGTCGTACACAGCAACACAAACACCCTTTTCATCCAAATACAATAAAAAAAATGTTTTTTATATATCACCCCAAAAAGCGCCAGACCACACACACTTATTAACCAGATAAGCATCATTCAGTGCTGGGTGCATGAGACGTTACTGCTGCACAAGCCTCCTTTCTTCAGTGCTGCGGCTCCCGTTATCTCACCACTGCAACTGGAGATGGCCGGATTACGGTCCGGGGAGCGTGGTGCAAAGTCTGTACGGAGCCAGGTGGCTCACCACCTCATGGCTAACATCTAAAAAATAACTTTTTTGGACCAGGGAGATGAAAGAGAAAAAAAAATCAACTAAATCTTATTTCCAGACAGTTGAGAACCGAGAGCAGGGCTGTTGTGTAACAACATTAGCTTCTTGTCACAACTCCTGCCCTGCCTCACCTGTCTCTGCATGGTTAAACCTAGCTAGTGCTGAGAGTGCTGCGCCTGGCCTCTTGTGGTTAGGCAGGCTGTTAGGGGCCTTGGCTCGCACATTTCATATATTTTGTGCTTCTGGGGAGCCTGTGGTCAGAGGGGGGAGGGAGGTGCTGGGGACAGCCTATACTGCTTTACACTGCCTGGCTGCCTGTCTAGGTGAGGATGAAAGCACACCAGTGGTTAGCAGTTACAGCCAGATATCAAGTGACATGTAAGTGACATGTATTGTCTGGCCTACCTTCTTGATGGCTATTTCTCACTCCAAGTAGAGCAGCTGCACTGATGTTTGCGTAAAACACTGGTTGGGATGAAATGTTATAGAAGTGTCTGATTCTTTCATTTCAGAATAGGTTTGTTTTTATTTTTATTTTGATAAAAGGAAAAACAATTCTATTTACCACTTTTCTCAGGCTGCCGTTACACTAAGCAATTTTACATTTAAATAACTTTTAAATAAGCTTTACATTTAAATAACTTCACCAATCATTACTTATAGAACAGCTTGCTATGGCGGGGGCAAGCTTATTTACATGCATTGGACAAACAAGTGTAGGGCACAAGATTCCACTGACATTTTGCAGGTGGAGGAGGAGGCTTGGCTTGAAGTGCTGGGCATCTTGTTGTTATGACATGCATCATCTGAATTAGGCCCACAGAATTATATATATATATATATATATGGAGGAGTGGCTTCTATGAAGGAACTTTGAATGTCTTTGAGCTTCAGAAAGTTGGCTTAATGTTGGACAAGCTAGCTAGCTTACAAGCTTGTGTGTGCAGAGTGGCACCAGAATTAGAATAAAAACACATCTTACTTTTTTGTAGTTAATAAATCCAATGTGAAACTTGACAGACAGACACTGGTTTAAGTTTCTGAGTGACAGCGTGAGGGCTTTGCATAGGCACTTTTGTTTTTTGTGGGACTGGAAAAAAATGCCCAGAAGGTAAAAGGTTATTAACTGGTTCCCATGCTCTGGTTTTCAGTTCTGTTCCCTGAACCAGTTCTGACCCCTTCTTGCAACTGAGTTGCTTTGTGAAACACCTCCTGCAACTAATCTGCAACTTGGTTGCATCTAGTTGAAATGTTTCAACTTTGCAACTAACAGCCAATCAAAACAAACATGATCCATTAGAAAGTTCGGAATTCTGACCCAGTTGCCATGTCAACACAGCTATCAGTGCTGCGCAGCACAACCCGTGATCAGGGTTGACAGAACAGAGACTAGCACAACAGGAAATGTGTACAGGTTATTGTACATGCTTTAGCATTAAAATTTCATTTCAAAGTGAAGCTAAATCTCTCCCTGACCAGTTTCAACTGAAATGATCCACCATGAACTGTGGTAGCTAGCTTAGTTTGTTGCTAGCCTAGTAAAATTGTTGCTAGCTAGCTAGCTGTGCTGGTGTTTGCTATGTCGTTTTGGCTACCTAACTAAATTGTACAGGCTGCATTTTGTCTTCATCCATGCTGTTACTATAACTAAACGGTTAGATAAACAAACAAATAATTTGTGACACCATGATGTAATGAAGCAGATGACATGGGGTGAGTTGAATTTGATTGGCTGCTGCATGCAATTTTAAGGATGTTTGAGTTGCTTCGTGTAACAGCAAAGTTGATTGAGATATCCCTTACAACTAAAATTGTGTGAAAGTTGATTAGTGTAACTGCAGCCTTACTGTAAGCACACCACAAGCAACTTTTCCATTAAAAGCCAAATGAATTACAATGATGCCCCCTTAAAGCCCGGTTTTGATTTCATGTTTATAGAGCTGCTCCCTCGCTGCCCCCCATTCTTCAGGTCCCGAATGCCGGTGTTTTAATTCTGTCGATATCCCATTAGCATCTCCTCTCCGGGTCCCGCCACATGAAAGATGATGTCGGTTCCCCCTTGGTGGTTCTAACGCGCTGCCGAGCGCGGGGGCACAATGAGTGTGGTCCCGAGCCAAAGGGCCAACCCAAGCGTGCACAAGACCTGTGTGAATGCTACCGCCACGGCTCCCAGCCTCCCCTGGAAGTATCAAATCAGAGCCCTCCGCGGGCTTCCACCGAGAGAGGCTCTAATTAGCTTCTTTGTTGCCGCCTGAATGGGGTGCCAGAGATTGGCAAGGGGCCCCAATGGAGTGATATGAGAGTGCTAAGAATGGGGTCATAAAACTCCCATCACAAAGGAGCACTCAGGTTGGGGACTGGGCTGGGCGATAGGCTGGACGGCACCGTACAGGTCCTGTTTACTACCCAACCATCTCACTCCTCTCAGGACCCCAGCCAGGGTATGTCCTGGAACATACACACAAATCTAATCTGGCAGGTTGTTAGACAGCTTTTTGCCTGTCTATATTCCTGCCTCAGAATTTTTGGTTGAAGCAGTTTGTTTTCTTGTGGTTTTATTGACTGGCTGTTGGGTCACACATTGTTTAGTTTTTCTCTGTTTTTGCAAGTGAACCAACAATTTGGCTCTTGGAGCCACACTATTTTATGTGTCTGCCCCTCTTTGACTGCTACTACCAGGGAGCACCAAGTGCGGGCCGGAGCGGTTTAGCTCGTGCAACACGTTTAAATTCTTACTGTAATCCAGGGGGGGATCAGTTGAGTAAATCATGGTATAAAGCTTAAAAACCATAATTGATTTATGTATTTGCTGAATGAAGACGGGCTGAGAGATTAGCAGCGGCAGACAGCTGACGATGATGGATAGCATGGTGCTTTGAGAGCCGCGTGTCCGATACGGCTGTGACAATACCAGTATCGCCATTATTTTCCATTGCAAAAATGAAATCAAGAAGCAAACAACTCTTCTGGTCCTTCTAAAAACCGGCTGTATGAAATATATTGTGTGCTGTAGCTTGGAACATAAATACATGTGACTTTGGATGACATAATGTTTGTTTCCAACATTAGGGCTGTTTTTCTAAGGAAGTTAAATCTGCTTCGTGTTTTGTTTCCGTGCCGTGATAGTAATGAGTATCGCTTTACTGATACTCGTCCCGGCCCTGATGTCAGCTAGATTCAGTTGAAGGGAGTTGATATGTTGGATCTCTCCTAAAATGAGTGAAGTTGATCAAGGTTTATTTTGACAGAATGAGAAGATATTTCTGGCCTTTTTGGATTAGATGACTTTCAAATTTGGATAGAGATTCATGGTTGTCTTTTACATACATTCTTTGAATATGAAGGTGTATCAAATAGATTTTACTGGTTTACGATCTTGCTGTCAGTATCCCTCGTCTTTTTTTAGCCTCATCGAGATTGTTTTGGGTTTTTGTCTGTGGTCCTCAAATGTGGGAAAAAGCCTTTTTCATTTTCCTGGACCGATCACTGACATGTCATGAGTCAAACAGCATAATTTCTGTCGCACCTGTCTCAGCCAGAAAGTTACTGATGATGCTGTCAGGTCTCGCCGAAAGCAATTAAGCATAGGGTGGGGGTACATGCCTATTTTACACTATCACACAGACCTCCCTTCCAAATAAAGGTTTGCTTGTCCAGCCAGGAATGTTACACCCCATTCTCCTCCTTTGAAATTCCAGCAAAGGAGACACCCATTGATTCTCTTTTTTGTTTTATTTAACCTTTATTTAACCAGGAAGGGCTCATTGAGAATTAAAATCTCTTTTTCAAGAGCTTCCTGGCCAAGATAGGCAACACCAAGTCATTACAAAAAATTACAGACAAACAACATGAAAAACTACACGTAATCTAGTAAAAACCATAGAATTCACAAGAGAATAACAAAATCAAAAACAGCAAATTAAAAACATTGACATGTCAGGGAATCAGTCTCAAGGTCCCGATTGGTATTTTTAAATCACTGATGAATGACAAGTTCTTCCAGTTTAAAAGTATTTTGTAAGGTGTTCCAAGACGATGGCGCAGAGTACATAAAAGCCCTTTTACCAAATTCAGTTTGAACATTTGGAACAGTTAGCAGGATAAAGACCAGCGAACGAAGAGGGTACCCACCACATTTCTGAACAATAAAAATGCCCAAATTAAAAAGGTACTAAACCCAAAATGGCTTTGTAAATAAAAGTATACCAGTGCCTGAGCCTACGAGTGACTAAAGAAGGCCAGCCAACCCTGGCATACAAAGTGCAGTGGTGCGTAAGGGTTTTGCAGTTTAAAATAAATCTCAAAGTGTCATGGTAAAGGATGTCAATTGATCTCAAGCACTGAGTGGAAGCATTCATATATAAAATATCCCCATAGTCTAGTAAAGGCATAAATGTAGCTGATACTAGCCTCCTTCTGGCTTCAAAAGAAAAACAGGCCTTATTCCTAAAATAAAATCCCAATTTCAGCTTCAATTTTTTTGTAAGTTGTTGAATATGCAATTTGAGAGAGAGGCCGTCATCAATTAAAATTCCAATATATTTACATGAGGTTACAACCTCAATCTCCTTGCCCTGACGGGTAGTAATAGGTGAAAGGTTCAGAGGTCTATTTCTTGTTTTAGAAATCCCCATTAGTTTAGTTTTGTCAGTATTGAGGATAAGCTTCAATTGACGCAAGGTATGTTGAACAGTATAAAAAGCAGTTTGCATGTTCTGGTAAGCTTGTGTAAGATAATAGGCACAGTAAATAACAGTATCATCAGCATAAAAATGAAGTTGCGCATTTTGGATTTTTTTTTGTCATTTATATAAATAGTGAATAAGAGTGGACCAAGTACAGAGCCTTGGAGCACACCATTTAAGACAGACAATTTAACAGACATAAGCCCATCAAATTGAGTGCACTGAGTTCTATCAGACAGATAGTTAGCAAACCATGCAACTGCATGCTCTGAAAGACCTACACTCGACAATCTCTGCCTTAGTATAGCATGATCAACTGTATCAAAAGCCGTAGAGAGATCAATAAAAAGTGAGACACAGTGCTGTTTTTTGTCAAGGGCTTCAGTGATATCATTTTAAACCTTCATGGCTGCTGTAATTGTGCTATGCTTCTTCCTGAAGCCCGATTGGTACATTGATAAAATAGAGTTGGTAAATAAAAACTATTTTAGCTGTTCACTCACAAGTGTTTCAAGTCTGTCTCCGGGTTCGTTCTGGTGTCCTTTCTCGGAGCGACCCAGATTTGTACTTTATTTATTTTTTCCTTCCTGGCCTCTGGTGCACTGTCTATGGCCACAGTATGCGAGGGACTGGAGTCCTAAACAGTTCTTTGGGTCCTTAACCCCATGTCACACCTTATCTCAGGCCCTCACCTTCCTGCATCCCTCCAATATTTAACTTAGCTTTTTACCCGACACCACACCACCACTCTACTCTACGCTCACACATACACTGGTCAGCAAAGAAACAGGGCTGTGAGAGTTTCGCCATGAACGATACCTATTTTCCATAGTGTACGGTTTAGTGCAAAACTGTTTTTTATTTCACTTGTAGTATCTTACACTGAACAGAAATATAAACACAGCATATAAAGTCTTGGTTCTATGTTTCATGAGCTGAAATATAAGATCCCCAACATTTTCCAAATGCACAAAAATTGTATTTATCTCATTCTGAGCACACATTTGTTTACATCCCTGTTAGTGAGCATTTCTCATTTGCCAAGACCCACCTGACAGGTGTGGCATATTAAGAAGCTGATTAAACAGCATGATCATTACATAGGTAAACCTTGTGCTGGAGACAATGTGCAGTTTTGTCACACAATGCCACAGATGTATCAAGATTTGAGGGAGTATGCAATTGGAATGCTGACTGCAGAATTGTCAACCAGAGCTGTTGCCAGAGAAGCCATCATTCTGGAGAATTTGTCAGTACGTCCAAGCAGCCTCACAACCACAGACCATGTGTAGACCATGGGGTAACCACGCCAGCCCAGGACCTCCACATCTGTCTCCTTTACCTGCATGATCGTCTGAGACCAGCCACCCGGATAGCTGATGAAACTGTGGGTTTGCAAAACCAAAGAATTTCTGCACAAACTGTCAGAAACCGTCTCAGAGAAGCTCATCTGCATACTTGTCATCCTCACCACTGGTTTTTGGTGTCGTAACCAACTTCAGTGGGCATATTTTCACTTTCGATGGCCACTGGCACGCTGGAGAAGTCTTCAATGTCTTCCCTTCACTGATGAATCCCGGTTTCAACTGTACCGGGCAGATGGCAGACAGCGTGTCGTGTCGGCGAGCTGTTTGCTGTTCACAACGCTGATATCAGAGTGCCCGATGGTGGTGGTGCGGTTATGGTAGGGGCAGGCATAAGCTAATGACAACGAACACAATTGATTTTTATCAATGGCAATTTGAATGCACAGATATACCATGACGAGATCATGAGGCTTATTGTTGTGCCATTCATCCACCGCCATCACCTCATGTTTCAGCATGATAATGCACAGCTCCATTTCGCAAAGATATGTACACAATTCCTGGAAGCTGAAAATGTCCCAGTCCTTCCATGCATACTCACCAGACATGTCACCCATGTAACATGTTTGGGATGCTCTGGATCGATGTGTATGGCAACGTGTTCCAGTTTCTGCCATTATCCAGAAACTTCCCACAGCCATCCAGGCTCTATCACAACCGACAGTGATTGGGAGTCCCATAGGGCAGCACACAATTTGGCCCAGCGTCGTCCAGGTTTGGCCAGTGTAGGCCGTCATTGTAAATAAGAATTTGTTCTTAACTGACTTGCCTCGTTAAATAAATAATTGACGGAGTTGGACAACATTCCACAGGCCACAGTCAACAGCTCAGATCAACTCTATGCGAAGGAGACACGCTGCATGAGGCAAATGGTGGTCATACCAGATACTGACTGGTCCATGCCCCTACCTTTTTTTCAGGTATCTGTGACCAACAGAAGTATATCTGTATTCCCAGTCATGTGAAATCCATAGATTAGGGCCAAATTAATTTATTTCAATTGACTGATTTCCTTATATGAACTGTAACTCAGTAAAATCGTATTTATTTTGTTCAGTGTTGTATGAGTTACTACTCTTGGGATTGAAATACTGTAGTTCTATATGTATTTGTGTGTGATTTATTTGATCACTTTATACACATCTTCAGAGCATCATGAAAAGGAAGATCAAATGGTAAAGTTATTTCCCCATGCCCTACTCTGTTAGATTCAGATTTTGTTTGGATCTGTCAATTTGATCTGCCCTATTGCCCATTTCCTGAGACTGAGGATCCCAGGGTTTAGTGTCCTCCTCGCTCCCAATCCCTGGTCTTGCACAGGGGAGGCAGAGGACAAAGGCCAATGTGTATCTGAGCTGGGGGGGGGGGACCCGCTTGGAGAATCTGACAGGGGCTCTTTTTTGTTTTGTTTTTTTTGCCCTCGGTGGGTGTAGCGGCAGGAGGCTGGGGGTCTATAAGCCATGAGAGCCACCATTATGAGAGGTGGGCTCTGTTACTGTAGAGTGGATGCAGGGGTCTTGGCCCAGACAAAGGCAGGGTCAAACAGGCCCCCATTATTTACAGTAGTCCCTTTGATTGCCCAAGTGAAACAGGAGCCTCCAGGGGCCTCATGGGAGGACCACTGTTTTTGCTCGGTCAGGCCTCCAATAAGGTCAAAGAGCATCGGGGGTGGGGTGTGTTTGGGGGGGTGGCTGACTTCCAAGGAGGCTGCTTCATAGTGAAAAGTAGTCTTTTTTTATTGATCAGCAAATAATTTTGGCACACAGACAATGTTTTAGAACAACAGCTGTGTGTCCGTGACATGGTGGGCATGAGGAAAAGTGCAGCATGGATGAAAAAGACAGGAGGACCTCACTGTCTGTCAACCACCTCAGAGAGACAAAGGAGAGGAGTAATGCTCAAAACAATGGAGGGTGTTATTTGGACAAGTACAATTCTACACCTTTGTGGACACCCCAGCTCCGTTGTACATTATTTATGAAACCACTTTGACTCACAGTAGTGCAATGAGCGAGAATTTGACCCCAAGTATGAATCTTCAACAAAAACTGTTGCATGTAACCTAATTCTGGGGATCCAGTTAGGTCATTGTTGATCCCATGCAAAGAGATACCATGCTTAAGAATAAGCTCATTACTTGGCACAATCAAGGCATGAAAGAACTGGAATTTAGTCCAAGCAGTTTGATTTCAGTGTGCTTGATACGTATATTTAGCTTAATCCCAATACTGCTGCATCAATATCATATACCGTCTTATGGGACTCAATTACCAAATCCTCTTTGGATAGGCAGTCCTATTTGTTTTCTTTCATTAAGAAATGGAAAGTCACCCGAGCTCCGGGCATGAGGGGACAAGGCACCATCTGCCGGAGTATCCTCTGTAATCTTCACGTAATTTTGCCTTCAGTGGCAGTGATGTGAAACGGACACTGGTTGAAGAAAGAGAGTAACGGCCATACAATATGAATAACTCAACAGTCTGCTGGAACAGATTTGATTGTTTTTAGGGGCACAATGACTCGAGGGTCAGAGTTTTCCTGGCCTGGGCATTAACGGGGAGGGGTGGAGGTCAGGGGAGGTCCTGGGGTCCGGTTTGACCCCCACCTCTCACCCCATTGTCTTTAAGAACACAAAGGGACCTGCCATCTTACTGGTCAGTCCTCTCCTCAACCCAATCCGAGTTTGACAGAGGCTTTGAATGTGGCCGACTGAATACCAGTAAGTGACCAATCAAAGAAAAAAGAGACGTTTTGCAGTGCCTTCAGAAAGTATTGGACTTATTCCAAATTTTGTCGTTACAGCCTGAATTCCAAATGGATCAAAACACTGTTTTAAATCACCCATCTACACAAAATACCCACATAATGACAAAGTGAAAACAACATGTTTTAAGACCTTTTTGCAAATTTATTGAAAAGGAAATACAAATCTCATTTGGAAAGGATTCAGACCTCTACGGACAATTCCTTTGACCTCATGGCTTGGTTTTTGCTCTGACATGCACTGTCAACTGTGAAACCTTATATCGGACAGGTGTATGCCTTTCCAAATCATGTCCAATCAATTTAATTTGTAATATATTTGCAAACGAAGCAAAAACAGGTTTTTAGAAATCCATATTAGAATAAGGCTATAACCTAACTGTGGAAAAAGTCAATGAGTCTGACTACTTTTCGAATACACTGTATATACAAAAATATGTGGACACCCCTTAAAATTGGTGCATTTGGCTATTTCAGCAACACCCGTTGCTGATAGGTGTGTAAAATCGAGCACACAGCCATGCAATCACAATTGACAAACATTGTCAGTAGAATGGCATTACTGAAGAGCGCGGTAACTTTTAACATGGCACCGTCATAGCGTGCTACCTCTCCAACATCTAAGTTTGTCAAATATATGCCATGCTAGAGCTGCCTCGGTCAACTGTAAGTGCTGTTGTTGTGAAGTTGAAACGTCTAGGAGCAACAACAGTTAACCTGCAAAGTGATAGGCCACATAAGCTCGCAGAACGGAACTACCGAGTGATGAAGCGTCAAGCGCGAAAAATCGTATGCCCTCAGTGGCAACACTCACTACCGAGTTCCAAACTGCCTCTAGAAGCAAAGTCAGCACAATAACTGTTTATCGGGAGCTTCATTAAATGGTTTTCTAAGTAGCCGCACAGAAGCCTAATATCAACATGCGCAATGCCAAGTGTCAGCTGGAGTGGTGTAAAGCTCGTTCGCCATGGTCCAGTTTAAACACATTCTCTGGAGTGATGAATCACGCTTCACCATCTGGTAGTCCGACGGACGAATCTGGGTTTGGCAGATACCAGGAGAATGCTAACTGCCCCAATGCATAGTGCTAACTGTAAAGTTTGGTGAAGGAGGAATAATGGTCTGGGGCTGTTTTTCATGGTTTGGGCTAGGCCCCTTAGTTCCTGTGAAGGGAAAACGTAATGCAACAGTGTACAATGACATTCTAGACGATTCTGTGTTTCCAACTTTGTGGCAACAGTTTGGGGAAGGCCCTTTTCCAGTTTCAGCATGACAATGCCCCTGTGCACATAGTGGGGTCCATACAGAAGTGGTTTGTCCAGATCGGTGTGGAAGAACTTGACTGGCCTGCACAGAGCCCTGACCTCAACCCCATTGAACACCTTTGGGATGAATTGGAACACTGACTGCAAGCCAGGCCTTATCCTCCAATATCAGTGCCCGAGTGCAAGTTCACGCAGCAGTGTTCCAACGTCTAGTGGAAAACCTTCCCAGAAGAGTGGAGGCTGTTATAGCAGCAAAGGGGGACCAACTCCATATTAATGCCCATGATTTCGGAAAGAGATGTTTGATGAGCAGGTGTCCACATACTTTTGGTCATTTAGTTTAAGTATTCACACCCCTTTGCTATGACACTCCAAATTGAGCTCAGGTGCATCCAATTTCCTTTGATCATCTTTGAGATGTTCTTGATTGGATCACCTGTGGCCAATTCAATAGTTTGGACATGATTTGGGTAATGGTCACTATCATTGGGTAATGGAAAAAATATGGAACTACCCAGACTGTCTAGATCTGGTCGTCGGACCAAACTGAGCAACCGGGCAAGAAGGACCTTTGTCAGGGAGGTGACCAAGAACCCAATGACCACTCTGACAGAACTACAGAGTTCCTTGGCTAAGATGGGAGAACCTGTCAGAAGGACAACAGTCTTCACAGCACTTCACCAATCTGGGCTTTATGGGAGAGAAGCCAGACGGAAGCCACTCCTGAGAAAAATCTACAGATGGCAGGCTTGGAGTTTACAAAAAGGCAGATGAAAGACTGAGCGCGTAAGGCAAAATATTCTGTTGTCTGATGAGACAAAGAATGGACTCTTTGGCCTGAATGCCAAGTGCTATTTCTGGAGAAAAACAGGCACAGTTAGACCGGTGTCAAACACCATCCCTACCATGAAGCATGGTGGTGGCAGCATCATGCTATGGGGATGCTTTTCAGTGGCAGGAGCTGGGAGACTGGTAAGGATAGAGGGAAAAATGAATGGAGCCAAATACAGGCAAATCCTTGATGAGAACCTTCTTCAGCGTGCAAACAACCTTAGAGGACAATGACCCCAAGCATACAGCCAAAGAAACACTGGAATGACTTAAGATCAAGAATATGAAAGTCCTTGCATGACCCAGCCAAAGCCCATACTTTAATCCCATTTGAAAATCTGCATAAAGACTTGAAGATTGCTGTTCACCGCCACTTCCCATCTAACTTCATCTGCAAGGAGGAATGGGAGAAATTCCCCAAATCCAGATGTGAAAAGCTGATAGTCACACCCAACATGACTTAAAGCTGTAATCGCCATGAAAGGTGCTTCTATGAGGTATTGATTTAGGGTGTGAATACTTAAGTAAATGAGATTTCTGTATTTCATTTATTACATTTGGATTTAATTAATTTATGAAAACATGTTTTCAGTTTGTCATTATGGGGTATGTCAAATCAAAACTAAATGTTATTTGTCACTTTCGCCGAATACAACCGGCATAGAGCTTAATGTGAAATGCTTACTTACAAGCCCTTAACCAACAATGCAGTTTTATGAAAATATTTACTGAATAAAATGAAAAAATAACACATTAACAATGAGGCTATATTCAGGGAGTACTGGTACAGAGTTGGTGTTTGGGTGTACAGGTTAGTCGAGGTAATTTGTACATGTAGATAGGGGTAAAGTAACGTTGCATAGATAATAAACAGCGAGTAGCAGCAGTGTAAATCAAGGGGAGGGGGTGTCAATGCAAATAGTCTGGGTGGTCATTTGATTAACTGTTCAGCAGTCTTGTGGCATTGGGGTAGAAGCTGTTAAGGAGCCTTTTGGACCTAGACGTGGCGCTCCGGTACCGCTTCCCGTGTGGTAGCGGAGAGAATAGTCTATGACTTGGGTGAATGGAGTGTTTGACCATTTTCTGGGCCTTCCTCTGACACCGCCAATTATATAGGTCCTGGAAGGCAGGAAGCTTGGCCCCAGTGATGTACTGGGCCGTACGCACTACCCTCTGTAGCGCCTTACGGTCGGAGGCCAAGCAGTTGCCATACCAGGCGGTGATGCAACCGGTCAGGATGCTCTCGATGTTGCAGCTGTGGAACTTCTTGAGGATCTGGGGACCTATGCCAAATCTTTTCAGTCTCCTGAGAGGGAAAAGGTATTGTCGTGCCCTCTTCACGATTGTCTTGGTGTGTTTGGACCATGATAGTTTGTTGGTGATGTGGATACCAAGGAACTTGAAGCTCTCAACCTGCTCCCCTACAGCCCTGTCGATGAGAATGGGGGCGTGCTCGGTCCTCCTTTTCCTGTAGTCCACAATCATCTCCTTTGTCTTGATCACATTGGGAGAGGTTGTTGTCATGGCACCACACGGCCAGGTCTCTGACCTCCTCCCTATAGGCTGTCTCATCATTGTCTGTGATCAGGCCTTTCACCGTTGTCATCAGCAAACTTAATGATGGTGTTGGAGTCGTGTTTGGCCACGCAGTCGTGGGTGAACAGAGTACATGATGGGACTAAGCACGCACCCCTGAGGGGCCCCAGTGTTGAGGATGAAGGTGGCAGATGTGTTGTTGCCTACCCTTCAATGAACAGCATTCTCACATGGGTGTTTATTTTGTCCAAGTGGGAAAGGGCAGTGTGGATTGCAATAGAGATTGTGTCATCTGTGGATCTGTTGGCGCTATGCGAATTGGAGTGGGTCTAGAGTTTCCGGGATGGTGTTGATGTGAACTATGACCAGCCTTTCAAAGCAACTCATGGCTACCAGAGCGGTTGTCATTTAATCAGATTAACTTTGCTTTCTTGGGCACAGGGACTATGGTGGTCTGCTTGTAAAATGTAGGTATTACAGACTCGGTTAGGGAGAGGTTGAAAATGTCAGTGAAGACCCTAGCTAGTTGGTCCGCACTTGTTCTGAGTACACGTCCTGGTAATCCGCCTGGCCCCTCGGCTTTGTGAATGTTGACCTTTTTTAAAGGTCTTGCTCACATCTGCTATGGAGACCGTGATCACACAGTCCGGTACAGCTGGTGCTCGCATGCATGCACGCTTCAGTGTTGCTTGCGTCAAAGCGAGTATAAAAGGCATTCAGCCCATCTGGTAGGCTCGTGTCACTGGGCAGCTCGCGGCTGGGTTTCCCTTTGTTTGTGTATTGTGTGTAGAAATCAATTTTGAATTAAAGCAATATCACAACAAAACGTGGAATAAGTCAAGGGATATGAATGCCTTTTGAAAGCACTGTATTTCATTTATAACCATGACAATATGAACCATGACAAAACAGCTGCCGCCGATATTCAGAGAAATGTCCACTGATCATGCAGTGTCAACATTTTAGAAATTGGAAATGTTCTGAACTAATATATAAAAAAAATCTGAAAATTAACCTAGAATATAAAATAAATGTTTCTCTCTGCAAATGGATGCGCTGGATATATTATTTCCGTCCTTCTCCTCCCACAGTATTTGGTGACCCTGTTTCCTACCAAATTCTGCATACATTGGCTCAACTTCATTCTCTAGATGTCAGCCGGTCACTGTTGTCCGCCATGGTAGAATGTTTCAAAATTAACTTTTTTGAAATTTACCACAAGAAGAAAAAACACAGGCACACACACCGCTTTAAATCATCCAACTTATGTTATTAACTGGGACACACACACACACTAGTGAATTGGATAACTGTAAATGGGAGCGAATAGATGCACTTTGCGTGCAGGAATGTTATCCAATACAGTACATACAAAGTATGACCAACCATCTCACAGATTAAGGCCAAGGGAACCATGACAAAACGCTATTCATGTAACATGACCATGAAATGCATTTTGTTTTGTAACATTTCATATGTATTTTTTGGTATTTTAGTAACATGTTTACAACAACGGGCCTTAATGAAATATAAAACAACACGTTTAAAAATATAGCTTATGTCTGCAGTCATCGGAAAATATCAAACAGAATCCTATTCCATCTTGAACAGACGCAAGTCTGGGCCTGTTGTATATGTAATTTCTTCGATCTGCATCTAGACTAGTTTTGTATTAATATTTATAGTATTTTGGTAATGCCTTTTCACAAGGTAAAAAAGGTTGTCATTCATGTTTTGGTGTTCGTTAGTGTAGAAAGAGCTCTCAGCTTTTGCCGGACCTGAGCGTTGCCTTGGACAAGACAATTACACACGTCAGCTATTTGTAATAATCCAGAGAGGATATTTGTCTATTTGATATGGTGTCCCTTGAAAACAATGCGGGCTTGGATCAGAAACCCAGCTTCAATGTGAAGAAAGGGGGTTTGCATCATAGTTTATCTATGCCTCTTTTCCTTTTTTTTTTCTGCGAATACTCTTGACATGTATCATTGAGGAGATCCAAAGCCCACAGTAGTGTGTGTGTGGGGAAAAAAGCGAGAGCCTTGCGAACGATTGAACAAATATCCAGTGCACATGTTTCTGTCTTTACTCGGTGACGTTGTTGTTGTTTAGTCGACACCCAGCTTCACAGGGCTCCATTCTTTTCTTCTTCTTTCCGAGTTGGGAGGTGTGACATTTTCATTGTGGTGAACCATAACAAATGCAACGGAGGCCTGCCTCCCTATTGCAACCCCGAAGGCCTGCGCAGTGCAGCCAGCGTATCTGCAGAATCATTCAGAGTTTACAGGCTTTTCCACATCGAAAAGAGGGCCCTTTGAGCCAGCCCTTAGCCCCCTGCTGAGCCCGCTTCATCAACGCATTAATGGTGGCACTGGAACTAATTGCAAACCTTAGATGTCTTGAGACCCAGATTGCCTCAACACCACCACTGCCCCCACCCCACCTCTCTCAAAAAAATTAGAGCATGTTCTGTTTTTTTGTTATTCAGAGCATCTGAAAACGTGTGTGTGTGTGTGTGTGTGTGTGCGTGTGTGTACGTACTGTAAATGTGTGTTTACACGTGTTGTTTAGTCTCAAAGTGGCGCTCTGCTTTTGATGGTTGACGATTTTGGCTCTCCAAAACGGGATAGGAACACAGCTTTTGTCCGCAGATCAGATGGGAATGAAATGTACTATTCTTCAGCACCTTGGCGAGATGTTACCCACCCATGTTGCCGCTTCCGTTTATGTATTTATTTTTCACCTTTATTTAACCAGGTTGACCAGTTGAGAACAAGTTCTCATTTACAACTGCGACCTAGCCAAGATAAAGCAAAGCAGTGCGACAAAACCTCAACACAGGGTTACACATGGGATAAACAAATGCACAGTCAATAACATAATAGAAAAATCTGTATACAGTGTGTGCAAAATTAAGTAAGGATGTTAGGCAATAAATAGGCCAATAGTGGAGAAGTAATTACAATTTAGCAATTTACGCTGGAGTGATAGACCATAGTAGAAATACTGGTGTGCAAAAGAGCAGAAAAACAAATATGGGGATGAGTTCGGTAGTTGGTTGGATGGGCTATTTACAGATTGGCTGTGTACAGCTGCAGTGATCGGTAAGCTGCTCTGACAGCTGATGCTTAAAGGTAGTGAGTGAGATATGAGTCTCCAGCTTCAGTGATTTTTTTTAAATTTTTTTAAATTTGTTCCAGTCATTGGCAGCAGAGAACTGGAAGGAAAGGTGGCCAAAAGAGGTATTGGCTTTGGCAATGACCAGTGAAATATACCTGCTGGAGCGTGTGCTACATGTGGGTGTTGCTATGGTGACCAGTGAGCTGAGATAGGGCGGGGCTTTACCTAGCAAGTACTTATTATAGATGACCTGGAACCAGTGGGTTTGGCAACGAATATGAAGCGAGGGCCAGCCAACGAGACCATACAGGTTGCAGTGGTGGGTAGTATTTGGGGCTTTGGTGACAAAACAGATGACACTGTGATCGACTACATCCAATTTGCTGAGTAGAGTGTTGGAGGCTATTTTGTAAATGACATCGCCGAAGTCAAGGATCTGTAGGATAGTCAGTTTTACAAGGGTATGTTTTGGCAGCATGAGTGAAGGTTCCTTTGTTGCGAAATATAAAGCTGATTCTAGATGTCATTTTGGATTGGAGATGCTTAATGTGAGTCTGGAAGGAGAGTTCACAGTCTAACCAGACATCTACAGTGGGGCAAAAAAGTATTTAGTCAGCCACCAATTGTGCAAGTTCTCCCACTTAAAAAGATGAGAGGCCTGTAATTTTCATCATAGGTACACTTCAACTATGACAGACAAAATGAGAAAAAAAATCCAGAAAATCACATTGTAGGATTTTTAATGAATTTATTTGCAAATTATGGTGGAAAATAAGTATTTGGTCACCTACAAACAAGCAAGATTTCTGACTCTCACAGACCTGTAACTTCTTCTTTAAGAGGCTCCTCTGTCCTCCACTCGTTACCTGTATTAATGGCACCTGTTTGAACTTGTTATCAGTATAAAAGACACCTGTCCACAACCTCAAACAGTCACACTCCAAACTCCACTATGGCCAAGACCAAAGAGCTGTCAAAGGACACCAGAAACAAAATTGTAGACTTGCACCAGGCTGGGAAGACTGAATCTGCAATAGGTAAGCAGCTTGGTTTGAAGAAATCAACTGTGGGAGCAATTATTAGGAAATGGAAGACATACAAGACCACTGATAATCTCCCTCGATCTGGGGCTCCACACAAGATCTCACCCCGTGGGGTCAAAATGATCACAAGAACGGTGAGCAAAAATCCCAGAACCACACGGGGGGACCTAGTGAATGACCTGCAGAGAGCTGGGACCAAAGTAACAAAGCCTACCATCAGTAACGCACTACGCCGCCAGGGACTCAAATCCCGCAGTGCCAGACATGTCCCCCTGCTTAAGCCAGTACCATGTCCAGGCCCGTCTGAAGTTTGCTAGAGAGCATTTGGATGATCCAGAAGAAAATTGGGAGAATGTCATATGGTCAGATGAAACCAACAGAACTTTTTGGTAAAAATTCAACTCGTCGTGTTTGGAGGACAAGGAATGCTGAGTTGCATCCAAAGAACACCATACCTACTGTGAAGCATGGGGGTGGAAACATCATGCTTTGGGGCTGTTTTTCTGCAAAGGGACCAGGACGACTGATCCGTGTAAAGGAAAGAATGAAGGGGGCCATGTATCGTGAGATTGAGTGAAAACCTCCTTCCATCAGCAAGGGCATTGAAGATGAAACGTGGCTGGGTCTTTCAGCATGACAAGGATCCCAAACACACCGCCCGGGCAATGATGGAGTGGCTTCGTAAGAAGCAATTCAAGGTCCTGGAGTGGCCTAGCCAGTCTCCAGATCTCAACCCCATAGAAAATCTTTGGAGGGAGTTGGAAGTCCGTGTTGCCCAGCAACAGCCTCAAAACATCTCTGCTCTAGAGGAGATCTGCATGGAGGAATGGGCCAAAATACCAACAACAACAGTGTGTGAAGACTTACAGAAAACGTTTGACCTCTGTCATTGCCAACAAAGGGTATATAACAAAGTATTGAGAAACTTTTGTTATTGACCAAATACTTATTTTCCACCATAATTTGCAAGTAAATTCATTAAAAATCCTACAATGTGATTTTCTGGATTTTGTTTCTCATTTTGTCTTTCATAGTTGAGGTGTACCTATGGTGATAAATTACAGGCCTCATCTTTTTAAGTGGGAGGACTTGCACAATTGGTGGCTGACTAAATACTTTTTTGCCCCACTGTAGGTATTTGTAGTTGTCCACATATATTCTAAGTCAGAAACATCCAGAATAGTGATGCTTTTCAGGCGGGCAGGTGCGGGCAGCGATCTGTTGAAGAGCACGCATTTAGTTTTACTAGCATTTAAGATCAGTTGGAGGCCACGGAAGGGGTGTTGTATGGCATTGAAGCTCATCTGGAGGTTTGTTAAAACAGTGTCCAAAGAAGGGCCAGAAGTATACAGAATGTTGTCGTCTGTGTAGAGGTGGATCAGATAATCACCTTCAGCAAGAGGGACATCATTGGTATGTACAGAGAAAAGAGTCGGCCCGAGAATTGAACCCTGTGGCACCCCCATAGACTGCCAGAGGTCCGGACCACAGGCCCTCCGATTTGACACACTGAACTCTATCTGAGAAGTAGTTGGTGAACCAGGCGAGGTAGTAATTTGAGAAACCAAGGCTATTGAGTCTGCCGATAAGAATGTGGTGATTGACAGAGTCGAAAGCCTTGGCCAGGTCGATGAATAACGCTGCACAGTAGTCTTTTATTGATGGCGGTTATGATATCATTTAGGACCTTGAGCGTGGCTGTGGTGCACCCATGACCAGCTCGGAAACCAGATTGCATAGTGGAGAAGGTACGGTGGGATTCGAAATGGTTGGTGATCTGTTTTGTTAACTTGGCTTTCGAAGACTTTAGAAAGGCAGGTTAGGATAGATATAGGTCTGTTACAGTTTGGGTCTAGAGTGTCTCCCCCTTTGAAGAGGGGGATGACAACGACAGCTTTCCAATCTTTAGGGATCTTCGACGATACGAAAGAGAGGTTGAACAGGCTAGTAATAGGGGTTGCAACAATTTCGGCTGATCATTTTAGAAGGAGAGGGTCCAGATTGTTTAGCCCAGCTGATTTGTAGGGGTCCAGATTTTGCAGCTATTTCAGAACATCTGCTATCTGGATTTGGGTGAAGGAAAAGCAGGGAGGGGGGGCTTGGGCAAGTTGCTGCGAGGGGTGCAGAGCTGTTGGCTGGGGTAGGGGTTGCCAGGTGTAAAGCATGGCCAGCTGTAGAAAAATGCTTATTGAAATTCTCGATTATCATAGATTTATCGGTGGTGACGATGTTTCCTAGCCTCAGTGCAGTGGGCAGCTGTGAGGAGGTGCACTTATTCTCCATGGACTTTAGTGTCCCAAAACTTTTGGGAATTTGTGCTACAGGATGCAAATTTCTGTTTCAAAAAGCTAGCCTTTGCTTTCCTAACTGACTGTATATTGGTTCCTAACTTTTCTGAAAAGTTGCTCCTGTATTTCTAACGCGTAGAACTAAAGTCTAGCTCCAGACAGCTGTTCATCTCTTTTGATTGTTCCCTCAACATTCCCATTTCAGAGGGAGCAGGATGACTCTTTATTATTTTATTGGCACAATAGAGCAGCAGTGTTGAAAAGGTACTGGACCTAGTCTCAGTCCCTCGGTCTCTCACACTTTGTGTGTTTGTGTTCACCTCCTCATGAATATACATGAACACGATACGAACACATGTTGATAGGTGTGACAGAAGTGAGTCTTGGTTGTCTAAAAGCTCCTCCAGCATTCCAGTAAAAAAAATGAAAGTACTTTTTTTACAAAACAGAAACCCAAATCAACAACCACTGGCTGTAGTCTCAGTGAGTCACAGGCTGCATGTGTCCGTGCTCGCACTCCATCAACGTATATCCCAATAAAATCCTGAGACCTCTCCTTCAGTCAGCATGCATGCATGCATACATACATACACAAATATACACAAACAAACAACAACAAAAAGGGGCCAAATTAAGAAATTTTGCATTTTTGAGGACAAACGTCAATAAAGAGGGGGTTAGTCTTTGATGAATGACCCCTCGCGACATTGAGAGAAACAAACTGCGGGACTGAGCTACTTCAAAGTCTAACTGAAGATATCACTCGTCACATAGCTATGCAGCATTGTCTGCACTCTCTGAAGAGCATCTCTGGAGACTGTATTTGACTGTGCGTGTATGTGTCTGGGTTTCTGAAAGTCTCTGTGTGTGCCGGGCTCTCTGTTAGACATGCAATGGTTTGAGACATCTGTATCGGCATTTATGCCATACTCTGGAATTCTCTCCTATAATGGCACCGGAGGAGATGGCTGCCGTTTTAGGGGCTCCTAACCAATTGTGCTATTGTGTGTTATTTTGCACAAAATGTTTCTGCCACGCCTCTTATGACCGAAAAGAGCTTCTGCATTTCAGAACAGTAATTACTCACCTCGTACCTTACAAAGATTTCTTTATTTAACGAGCCGGACGCAAACAATTTACTTCAGACACCGGACAAGGCCCAAATCAGTCATTCGCATGAAGAAGAGACTGAAATATAGGTTTAAAGGCCTCCTTGCTTATACACATGCTTTTTGAGTTCACAAATCTTCTATAGGATTGAGGTCAGGTCTTTATGATGGCTACTCCAACACCTTGACTTTGTTGTCCTTGAGCCATTTTGACACAATTTTGGAAGTATGCTTGGGTCATTGTCAATTTGGAAGACTCTTTTGCGACCAAGCTTTACCTTCCTGACTGATGTCTTGAGATGTTGCTTCAATATATCCACATCATTTTCCTACCTCATGATGCCATCTATTTTGTGAAGTGCACCAGTCTCTCCTGCAGCAAAGCACCCCCACAACATGATGCTGCCACCCCCGTGCTTCACGGTTGGGATGGTGTTCTTCGGCTTGCAAGTCTCCCCCTTTTTCCTCCAAACATATCGATGGTCATTATGGCCAAACAGTTCTATTTTATTTCATCAGAACAGAGGACATTTCTCCAAAATGAACAATCTTTGTCCCCATGTGCAGTTGCAAACCATAGTCTGGCTTTTTTAGTGGTGGTTTTAGAGCAGTGGCTTCTTCCTTGCTGAGCGGCCTTTTAGGTTATGTCGACCCACCTGGACCAGCTCTGTCAGGAGGAATGGGCCAAAATTCACCCAACTTATTGTGGGAAGCTTGTGGAAGGCTACCTGAAACGTTTGACCTAAGTTAAACCATTTAAAGGCAATGCTACCAAATACTAATTGAGTATATGTAAACTTCTGCCCCACTGGGAATGTGATGAAATAAATCATTCTCTCTATTCTGACATTTCACATTAAAATAAAGTGGGGATCCTAACTGACCTAAGACGGGGCATTTTTACAACGGTTAAATAGCAGGAATTGTGAGAAACTGAGTTTAAATGTATTTGGCTAAGGTGTATGTAAATTTACGACTTCAACTGTATGTGAGAATGGACATTAGACTGGTGGAAATCTGTCCTTCTTGGTCTAAGTCCAAATTTGAGATATTTGGTTCGAACCACCGTGTCTTTGTGAGACGCAGAGTAGGTGAACGGATGATCTCAATGTGTTGTTGCCACCGTGAAGCATGGAGAGGAGGATGTGTGTGGGTGCTTTGAGGGTGACACTGTGGGTGATTTATTTAAAATTCAAGGCACACTTAACCAACATGGCTACCACAGCATTCTGCAGCGATACGCCATCCCATCTGGTTTGTGCTTAGTCCCACTATCATTTGTTTTTCAACAAGACAATGACTCAACACACCTCCTGGCTGTGTAAGGGCTATTTGATCAAGAAACGGAGAGTGATGGAGTGCTGCGTCAGATGACCTGGCCTCCACAATCATCCGACCTCAACCAAATTTGGATGGTTTAGGATGAGTTGGAACGCAGAGTGAAGGAAAAGCAGCCAACAAGTGCTCAGCATATGTGGGAACTCCTTCAAGATTGTTGGAAAAGCATTCCAGGTGAAGCTGGTTTAAAGAAATGCCAAGCTGTCATCAAGGCAAAGGGGGCTACTTTGAAGAATCTCAAATATAAAGTATATTTTGAGTTGTATAACACTTTCTTTGGTTACTACGTTGTTTCATAGTTTTGATATCTTCACTATTATTCTACAATGTAGAAGATAGTAAAAATAAAGAAAAACCCTGGAATGAGTAGGTTTGTCAACTTTTGACTCGTTGTGTGTGATGAGATGAATAGACATCATGGACAGTATGTGGATAGAATATTTTGAATGCATAGGATAGAATAGTATACAGTGCTTTCAGAAAGTATAAAGACACCTTCACCAAATGTTATGTTAGTCTTTTTTTCTTTTTTCTTTTTTTAAACCTCCAAGCTACACAATACCCCATAATGACCAAGCAAAAACACATTTAAAAAAAACATTTTTGCTAATTTATTACAAATAAAAAAACGTAACATTTACATAAGTATTCAGACCCTTTACTTAGTACTTTGTTCACCTTTGGCAGCGATTACAGCCACAAGTATTCTTGGGTATGACGCTACAAGCTTAGCAGACCTGTATTTGGGGAGTTTGTCCCATTCTTCTCTGCAAATCCTCTCAAGCTCTCGGGTTGGATGGGGAGTGTCGCTGCACAGATATTTTCAGGTCTCTCCAGAGATCGAGTTCAATTCCAGACTCTGGAATGACCACTCAAGGACATTGAGACTTGTCCTGAAGCTGCTCCTGCGTTGTATTGGCTGTATGCTTAGGGTCTTTGTGCTGTTAGAAGGTGAACCTTCACCCCAGTCTGAAGTCCTGAGCCCTCTGGAGCACGTTTTCATCAAGGATCTCTCTGTTTTGCTCTTCATCTTTCATTCGATCCGGACTAGTCTCCCAGTCCCTCCTGCTGAAGAACATCCCCGCAAGATGATGCTGCCACCACCTTGCTTCACCGTAGGGATGGTGCCAGGTTTCCTTCAGACGTGACGCTTGGCATTCAGGCCTGAGAGTTTATTATTGGTTTCATCAGACCAGAGAATATTTTTTTCTGGATGATAGTGGGTTGAACAAGCTGAGGCTCGGGTGGTTGATGTCCATGATTTATATTTTTGTGAAACGCTGTAGGTGTCCTGGAGGTCAGGTAGCTTTCTTCCGGTGATGCATTGGAAAGACTGCACCATTTGCTGGCTTTGCAGTTGCCATACCAAGCGGTGATACAGCCTGACAGGATGCTCTCAATGGTGCATCTGTACAAGTTTGTGAGGGTCTTGGGGGCCAAGCCCAAATTCTTCAGCCTCCTGAGGTTGAAGAGGCATTGTTTTGCCGCCTTCACAGCACTGTCTATGTGGGTGGACCATTTCAGGTCGTTTGTGATGTGTAAGCCAAGTGGCTTGAAGCTTTTTACCTTCTCCACTGTTGTCCCTGTCGATGTGAATGGGGGTGTGCTCCCTCTGCTGTCCCCTGAAGTCCATGATCAGCTCCTTCTTTTTGTTAACATTGAGGGATCGGTTATTTTCCTGGCACCACTCCTCCAGGGCCCTCACCTCCTCCCTGTAGGCTGTCTCATCATTGTTGGTAATCATTGTTCATCATTGTTGGTTGAGTTGGAGGCTTGTGTGGCCACGCAGTTATGGGTGAACAGGGAGTGCAGGAGGGGGCTGATTACGTACCCTTGTGGGGCCCCATTATTTGTTACAATATTTAATTGACGTTATGGGATTAGTGAATGATTTGTCCCAAATATAATGCTTTTAGTTTGTATATTTAGGACTAACTTTTAACTTGCCACCCATTCAGAAACTGACTGCATCTCTTTAAGTGTTGCAGTGATATCACTTACTGTGGTAGCTGATATATATAGTGTTGAGTCATCAGCAAACATGGACACACAAGCTTTACTCAGAGCCAGTGGCAGGTCATTAGTAAGGATTGATAAAAGGGGCCTAGACAGCTGCCCTGGAAAATGCCTAATTCTCCCTTGATTATGTTGGAGAGGCGTCCATTAAAGAACACTATCTGTGTTCTATTAGATCTGTAACTCTCAATCCACAATATAGCAGAGGATGTAAAGCCATAACTAGAGGTGGGACCAAGTGACTATTATTTGAGTAACAAGCAAGTCTCAAGTCACAAGGTTCGAGTCTCAAGTCAAGTCCCAATTAGAAAGGGTCAAGAGTTGAGTCAAATCCCAAGTCGAGTCAAAAGTTTTCAAGTCAAGTAAAAAAATAATCTATACATGCAACGACTTGTTCAAATACAAATCTTTGTCTATTTATTGAGACTATCAGACAGCCCTTTTTATTATTTTGTCTGCAACATACTGTATCTTTATTAGCCTATGTAATTGTAAAATATGGACCTTGTAGCAGTCGTAAGGGCATGAAATCAGCAGAAGGCAAGGCAAGTTGACGTGCTCAGTCTAGATTTATTTACAGGTCTTGGTGATCCAATGGTGAAAGCACCATATCATACAAAATATACAAGTACATTTACCAAATATACATGGGCAATATCCCAAATGGAAAAAGTCTCTGTATAAGTCTTATCCTGTCCTGTCTGAATGGACACAGGTAGAGGGCAAGACTGTACAGCCTGCCCTTGAGAAACCAAATGGAATCTGTCTAGCAGGAGCTCAAACAGGTAGACCTACATAATATAAGCACTTGGCCCCCAGGACCATACAATTACCCAATTGGCTATTACAACCAATCAACTGTTTTTACAATGTAAAAGGCAATTTCCACATCCCTTGTTACATTGCTACATTTGTCTTAATCAGACTTAATTATTATTAATGATATTTCAACACCATGCACACATGGAACAATCATTTTCTCTTATTCAACGTTCTGACTCCGAAGCATGGTGCGCAGGCCATGTACTGTTAACTACTTGTATGCACACCGAGGTGCGCACTCCTATTACACACAACAAAAATGACAAGGGACAGAGACATAGGACACATAGACATAGGACACAGAGACATAGGACACAGAGACATAGGACACAGACGCATGGAACTCCGACATAACTTCCGAAACATGAAAAAAGGAAGCCATACATCGAAATAAATGAACAGAACTTCTACCTCATGAGTGTTGCAAAACATTCATGTGCACTATAAACGCATGCCCACTCAGAGCAGGGTAAGAAATGGTTGGCTAGGAAATAAAAATGTATCGTAGGCCTATCAAACATTAAACAGAAAATGTCTACGTGTTGCAATAAACGATACAGGGATGGAATTATGAACTGCTCGCAGTTATTGTAGTATTAGATGGAATTTATAGATTTTTCACAAGGGGCCTAAGCATTTACATGTGTGAAAGCAACAGCAAACATTTTAACAAGAGAAAAAAAGCCCTGTCCTTCTCCTATGGTGCATCTTCGCCACAGTAATAATTCATTTTAACAACAAATTCCAAATGTAAGTAAATTATACATTTCAAGCAATTGTTACATACCAAAGGACCAGTAGGCCTATGCTAGTAATTGTTTCCCCATTGCTGGTTAGCTTGCAAAGTAAACAATTCATATTCTTGATCACCAAACCATTTTTGGAGCTGCATATTTATTTTATTATGGTAATCCTCTCTCCCTACAATTTGACGTTTACGCTGCACCCAATCCAATAGCTGTACAGTAAATCAGCAATCTGTCTGCTAGTTTACCCGACCTGTGTTGATTGACCGTTTGCTGGTCCAATGCCAATTGTGTTTCACTAGCCAATCTTTTGCAGTTTTTGACATTTTTACAAAGGCAATGCTCCGGCGACTGTCCCTGGCTACGTGTAGAGTAATCCACGTAGACTCTGGGCCACAAAATGAGGGACACAACATTACAAAACCCTGTTCAGATCATTTCAGTCTTCAGTCTCAAGTCAGTCGAGTCCCGAGTCTTGAGCAGCAGATCATGATTGGTAATGAAGTCTAACAAAACAGCTCCCACTATCTTTTTATTATACATTTCTTTCAGCCAATCAGTCATTTGTGTAAGTGCTGTATGTTTTGAATGCCCTGTCCTATAAGCGTGCTTAAAATCTGCTGTTAATTTGTTTACTGTGAAATAGCATTGTATCTGGTCAAACACAATTTTTTTCCCCCAAAGTTTATTAAGGGTTGGTAATGGGCTGATTTGAACTGATTGAGCCAGTAGTGTGCTTTGCTATTCTTGTGTAGCAGAATGACTTTTGCTTCTCTCCAGGACTGAGGGCACACACATTCCTATAGGCTTTGATTGAAGAGATGCAAATAGGAGTGGCAATATAGTCCGGTGTCATCCTCAGTAATTCTCCATCCAATTTGTCAGACCCAGGTGGCTTGTCATCGTTGATAGACATAACGTTTTTCACCTCTTCCACACACACTTTTATAGAATTCAAAATTACAATGCTTGTCTTTCATAATTTGGTCAGTTATGCCTTGTGTGTTAAGAATTTGTTGTCGGTATATCATGCCTAAATTTGCTAATCTTGCCAAATAAAAAAAATATGAAAGTGGGTTTTGTGATGAATGAGCCGAGTACATTTTTTTGCTCAAGTTTTTTACTATCATTCTTTATATCATTTATCTTTGTTGCACAGTTTCTTATTTTAGTTTAGTCCTATTATTTCTCAATTTACTGTACATTTGCCAATCAGCGGTGCAGCCAGATGTATTTGCCATTCCTTTTGCCTCATCCCGCTCAACCATGTGTTTTTTTATTCCTCATCAATCCACAGGGATTTAACCGTTTATTTTTTTTACAGTCATTTTCTTAATGGGTGCATGCTTATTAGTAACTGGAATAAACAATTTCATGTGTCAAGTACAGCATCTGGTGGCTCCTCATTACACACCACAGACCAGCAAATATATTTACATATTCAATATAGGAATCACTACAAAATGATTGTATGACCTCTTGTACACTATATTAGGCCTTTGGTTTTCCTAGATATGGCCATTATATTCTGATCACTACATCCTTTGGATTTGGATACTGCTTTATAACACATTTCTGCAGCACTAGTAAAGATGTGATCAATACATGTGGATGATTTCATTCCTGTACTGTTTGCAAAAACCTGGTAGGTTGACTGATAACCTGAACCAGATCTCAGGCACTGGTTAACGTTTGAAGCTTTTTCTTGAGTGGGCAGCTTGATGAAAGCCAGTCAATATTTAGGTCACCCAGAAAATGTACCTCTGTTGCTATCACATACAGTGCATTCGGAAAGTATTCTGACCTCTTGACTTTTTCCACATTTTATGTTAGCCTTATTCTAAAATTGATTAAAATGTTATTTTTTCTGAATCAATCTACACACAATACCCCATAATGACAGTGAAAACAAGTTTTTAGAAATTGTTGCAAATGTATAAATATAAATAAACTGAAATATCACCTTAACATAAGTATTCAGATCCTTTACTCAGTACTTTGTTGAAGCACCTTTGGCAGCGATTACAGCCTCGAGTCTTCTTGAGTATGACGCTACAAGTTCGGCACACCTGTATTTGGGGAATTTCTCCCATTCTTCTCTACAGATCCTCTCAAACTCTGTCAGGTTGGATAGGGAGTGTCACTGCACAGCTATTTTCAGATCTCTCCAGAGGTTCAAGTCCAGGCTCTGGCTGGGGCACTCAAGGACATTCAGAGACTTGTCCCAAAGCCACTCCTGCAATGTCTTGGCTGTGTGCTTAGGGTCATTGTCCTGTTGGATGGTGAACCGCTGCCCCAGTCTGAGATCCTGAGTGCTCTGGAGCAGGATATCAAGGATCTCTGTACTTTCCCTTGATCCTGACTAGTCTCCCAGTCCCTGCCGCCGAAAAACATCACTACAGCATGATGCTGCCACCACCATGCTTCACCGTAGGGATGGTGCCAGGTTTCCTCCAGACGTGACACTTGGTGTTCAGACTAAATAGTTCAATCTTGGTTTCATCAGACCAGAAAATCTTGTTTCTGAAAGTCCTTTAGGTGCTTTTTGGCAAACTCAAAGGAATATGATGCTGAACATAGACAGAAACACATCCACCCACCATTGGAGTTTCTGTCTCTTCTAAAGTTGTTGAAACCATGTATTGCTACCACTGTATCATCAAAGGTTCAGAGATGGTATACAGTATGAATGTTATGTTACTAGCAAGTTATCGATTTAATTAACCTTGTTTCTTAGGCTACATATGTTAATGTGGGATTTTTATTTTGCACTTTTCTGGGATTCTTGATTTGTTTTTATTGCTTTACTGGGAGGCTTATCAGAGGTAGGCATGACATTGATATTTATGTGTGAGCTTATTGTGCAGGGTGAGCTGCACACAGTGGACTTCCTACTAGGGGAAAATGCCAAAGTGCTAACAGTATAACTCAGTTTCATAGGTGCATGATTACTGCATACAATAGCAGTAGGATTGAGAGAGGCATTCAGGGGAATTAGAGGGACATAAATTAGGGTACATAAATTATGACTGCTTACGCCCCTGGGACAATATACAGTTGAAGTCCATGTTTACTTACACTTAGGTTGGAGTCATTAAAACTCTATTTTCTACCACTCCACAAATTTATTGTTAACGATCTATGGTTTTGGCAAGTCAGTTGGGTCATGCACAACTGTAGATGTCCTAAGTAATTTTTCCAACAATTGTTTACAGACAGATAATTTCAGTGATAATTAATTGTATCACAATTCCAGTGGGTCAGAAGTTTACATACATTAAGTTGACTGTGCCTTTAAACAGCTTGGCAAATTCCAGAAAATTATGTCATGGCTTTAGAAGCTTCTGATAGGCTAATTGACATAATTTGAGTCAATTGGAGGTGTACCTGTGGATGTATTTCAAAGCCTACCTTCATACTCAGTGCCTCTTTGCTTTTGATTTCCCCATGATGTTAAGTAATCAGCCAAGACCTCCACAAGTCTGGTTCATCCTTGGGAGCAATTTCCAAATGCCTGAAGGTACCACGTTCATCTGTACAAACAATAGTACGCAAGTATAAACACCATGGGACCACGCAGCCGTCATACCGCTCAGGAAGGAGAGGCGTTCTGTCTCCTAGGGATGAACGTACTTTGGTGCAAAAAGTGCAAATCAATCCCAGAACAACAGCAAAGAACCTTGTGAAGATGCTGGAGGAAACGGGTACAAAAGTATATATAAATCCACAGTAAAACGAGTCCTATATCGACACAACCTGAAAGGCCGCTCAGCAAGGAAGAAGCCGCTGCTCCAAAACCACCATAAAAAAGCCAGACTATGGTTTGCAACTGCACATGGGGACAAAGATCGTACTTCTTGGAGAAAAATCCTCTGTTCTGATGAAACAAAAATAGAACTGTTTGGCCATAATGACCATTGTTATGTTTGGAGGAAAAGGGGGGATGCTTGCAAGCCAAAGAACACCATCCCAACTGTGAAGCACGGGGGTGGCAGCATCATGTTGCGGGGTTGCTTTGCTGCAGGAGGGACTGGTGCACTTCACAAAATAGATGGCATTATGAGGTAGGAAAATTATGTGGATATATTGAAGCAACATCTCAAGATATCAGTCAGGAAGTTAAAGCTTGGTCGCAAATAGGTCTTCCAAATTGACAATGACCCCAAGCATACTTCCAAAGTTGTGGCAAAATGGCTTAAGGACAACAAAGTCCAGGTATTGGCTTGGCCATCGCAAAGCCCTGACCTCAATCCTATAGAACATTTGTGGGCAGAACTGAAAAAGTGTGTGTGAGCAAGGAGGCCTACAAACCTTACTCAGTTACACCAGCTTTGTCAGGAGGGATGGGACAAAATTCACCCAACTTATTGTGGGAAGCTTGTGGAAGGCTACCTGAAACGTTTGACCTAAGTTAAACAATTTAAAGGCAATGCTACCAAATACTAATTGAGTATATGTTAACTTCTGACCCACTGGGAATATTGATGAAAGAAATAAAAGCTGAAATATATAATTCCCTCTACTATTATTCTGACATTTCACATTCTTAAAATAAAGTGGTGATCCTAACCGACCAAAGACAGGGCATTTTTACAAGGATTAAATGTCAGGAAATGTGAGAAACTGAGTTTAAATGTATTTGGCTCAGGTGTATGTAAACTTCCAACTTCAACTCTGCAACAGCTTGGCAACAGCTTGGCAGGGATTATCTGAGCAGGGCTTGGGTCACTGATAAATCATTCTCACCGCCTTTCAATGCGCGGACAGGGTCCAGGAGCTACGATGTTTTGGATGCACTTCGTCGTTCCTGTAGAGCATCGTCCAATGAACTGACTCAATCAGCATTACACACTCATTCTAGACCTACATAAAACCAAATAACAGCCAGCTAGTAAGACTTTTATAAGGAATTTGTTGTCCAAACATACTTATTTTACGGGGCTGTAATTCAGAAAGTCATTAACAATGCCAATTAAGCAGACAGGAAAAGCAAAATGTAAACTTTTCTTTTCCTGCGCCAACGATATTAAGCCGCAAATATCGGCACTGTAGGGTGAGAATAGCAGACGATCTGAATTCTTCATGTTTCAGTGACGCGCCATATGAATTATTACAGGCTTTTCAGACAGATTTATTTTTGAAAGACTGAAGTAACTGCCCGGTTGTCCTGACCTTAGAGCTATAACATCTGAAATGTCCACTCCTTATCATGACATATCTCTGCTGTGCAATGTATATTATGCCAGTACAGAGTTGGCAAGTGCCAGGGGGGAATTGATTGCACCTGGGCACAAAGGCCATGATGGAGGAGAACGAGAGGGGGAGGAAGGGAGAGAACGAGAGGGGGAGGGAGAACGAGAGGGGGAGGGAGAACGAGAGGGGGAGGGAGAACGAGAGGGGGAGGGAGAACGAGGGGGGGAGAGGGAGGGAGAGGGGGAGGAAGAATGGGAGGGAGGAAGAATTAGAGGGGGAGGGAGAATGAGAGGGGAGGGAGAATGAGAGGGGAGGAGGGAGGGAGAATGAGAGGGGAGGGAGAATGAGAGGGGAGGGAGAAAGAGGGGAGGGAGAATGAGAGGGGAGGAGGGAGGGAGAATGAGGAGGGAGGGAGAATGAGAGGGGAGGGAGAAAGAGGGGAGGGAGAATGAGAGGGGAGGAGGGAGGGAGAATGAGAGGGAGTGAGGGAGAATAAGAGGGAGAATGAGAGGGAGAATGGGAGGGAGTGAGGAAGAATGGAAGGGAGTGAGGGAGAATGGGAGGGAGTGAGGAAGAATGGGAGGGAGTGAGGAAGAATGGGAGGGAGTGAGGGAGAATGGGAGGGAGTGAGGGAGAATGGGAGGGAGTGAGGGAGAATGGAAGGGAGTGAGGGAGAATGGAAGGGAGGGAGAATGAGAGGGAGAATGAGAGGGGGGGAGAATGAGAGGGAGTGAGGGAGAATGGGAGGGAGGGAGGAAGAATGGGATGGAGGGAGGAAGAATGGGATGGAGGGAGGAAGAATGGGATGGAGGGAGAATGGAAGGGAGGGAGGGAGAAAGAATGAGAGGGAGGGGGAAGAATGAGAGGGAGTGAGGGAGAATGAGAGGGAGGGAGTGAGGGAGAATGGGAGGGAGAATGGAAGAATGGAAGGGAGGGAGGGAGAATGAGAGGGAGAATGGGAGGGAGGGAGGGAGAATGAGAGGGAAAATGAGAGGGGAGGGAGAATGAGCGGAAGAATGAGAGGGAGTGAGGGAGAATGAGAGGGAGGGAGGGAGAATGAATGGGAGAATGGGAGGGAGGGAGAATGAGAAGATTGAGAATGAGAGGAGGGGGAGGGAGAATGAGAGGAGGGGAGGGAGAATGAGGGAGGATGAATGAGAGGGGAGGGAGAATGAGAAGAAGGGAGGGAGAATGAGAGGAGGGGAGGGAGAATGAGAGGGAGGGAGAATGAGAGGGAGGGAGGGAGAAAGAGGGAGTGAGGGATAATGGGAGGGAGAATGGGAGGGAGGGAGGGAGAATGGGAGGGAGAATGAGAGGGAGGGAGGGAGAATGAGAGGAGGGGAGGGAGAATGAGAGGAGGGGAGGGAGAATGAGAGGGAGAATGGAGGGAGGGAGGAAGAATTGGAGGGAGAGAGAATGGGAGGGAGGGAGAATGGGAGGGAGAATGAGAGGGAGGGAGGGAGAATGAGAGGGAGGGAGGGAGAAAGAGGGAGTGAGGGATAATGGGAGGGAGAATGGGAGGGAGGGAGGAAGAATGGGAGGGAGAATGAGAGGGAGGGGGGGAGAATGAGAGGAGGGGAGGGAGAATGAGAGGGAGGGAGGGAGAATGAGAGGGAGAATGGGAGGGAGGGAGGAAGAATTGGAGGGAGAGAGAATGGGAGGGAGGGAGGATGGGAGGGAGAATGAGAGGGAGGGAGGGAGAATGAGAGGGAGGGAGAATGAGAGGAGGGGAGGGAGAATGAGGAGGGGAGGGAGAATGAGAGGGAGGGAGGGAGAATGAGAGGGAGGGAGAATGAGAGGAGGGGAGGGAGAATGAGAGGGAGGGAGGGAGAATGGGAGGGAGAATGGGAGGGAGAGAGAATGAGATGGAGGCAGGGAGGGAGGGAGGGAGAATGGGAGGGAGAATGGGAGGGAGAGAGAATGAGATGGAGGCAGGGAGGGAGGAAGAATGGGAGGGAGAATGAGAGGGAAGGAGGGAGGGGAGGGAGAATGGGAGGGAGGGAGGAAGAATGGGAGGGAGTGAGAATGAAGAGGGAGGGAGGGAGAATGGGAGGGAGAATGGGAGGGAGAGAGAATGAGATGGAGGCAGGGAGGGAGGGAGAATGGGAGGGAGGGAGGAAGAATGGGAGGGAGGGAGGGAGGGAGAATGGGAGGGAGAATGAGAGGGAGGGAGGGCGGAAGAATGGGAGGGAGGGAGAATGAGAGGGAGGGAGGGAGGGAGAATGAGAGGGAGGGAGGGAGAATGAGAGGGAGGGAGGGCGGAAGAATGGGAGGGCGGGAGGGAGAATGAGAGGGAGGGAGTGAGGGATAATGGGAGGGAGAATGGGAGGGAGGGAGGAAGAATGGGAGGGAGAATGAGAGGGAGGGAGGGCGGAAGAATGGGAGGGCGGGAGGGAGAATGAGAGGGAGGGAGTGAGGGATAATGGGAGGGAGAATGGGAGGGAGGGAGGGCGGAAGAATGGGAGGGCGGGAGGGAGAATGAGAGGGAGGGAGTGAGGGATAATGGGAGGGAGAATGGGAGGGAGGGAGGAAGAATGGGAGGGAGAATGAGAGGGAGGGAGGGAGAATGAGAGGAGGGGAGGGAGAATGAGAGGGAGGGAGGGAGAATGAGAGGGAGAATGGGAGGGAGGGAGGAAGAATTGGAGGGAGAGAGAATGGGAGGGAGAATGAGAGGGAGGGAGGGAGAATGAGAGGGAGAGAGGGAGAAAGAGGGAGTGAGGGATAATGGGAGGGAGAATGGGAGGGAGGGAGGAAGAATGGGAGGGAGAATGAGAGGGAGGGGGGGAGAATGAGAGGAGGGGAGGGAGAATGAGAGGGAGGGGGGGAGAATGAGAGGAGGGGAGGGAGAATGAGAGGGAGGGAGGGAGAATGAGAGGGAGGGAGGGAGAATGAGAGGGAGAATGGGAGGGAGGGAGGAAGAATTGGAGGGAGAGAGAATGGGAGGGAGGGAGGGAGGGAGAATGGGAGGGAGAATGAGAGGGAGGGAGGGAGAATGAGGAGGAGGGGAGGGAGAATGAGAGGGAGGGAGGGAGAATGAGAGGGAGGGAGAATGAGAGGAGGGGAGGGAGAATGAGAAGGAGGGGAGGGAGAATGAGAGGGAGGGAGGGAGAATGAGAAGGAGGGGAGGGAGAATGAGAGGGAGGGAGGGAG
Source organism: Oncorhynchus clarkii lewisi (assembly GCF_045791955.1). Lineage (NCBI taxonomy): Eukaryota > Metazoa > Chordata > Actinopteri > Salmoniformes > Salmonidae > Oncorhynchus > Oncorhynchus clarkii. The sequence continues at coordinate 24,891,327 of NC_092156.1, forward strand.
AGGGAGGGAGGGAGAATGGGAGGGAGAATGGGAGGGAGAATGGGAGGGAGAGAGAATGAGAGGGAGGGAGGGAGGGAGGGAGGAAGAATGGGAGGATGGGAGGGAGAATGAGAGGGAGGGAGGGAGGGAGAATGAGAGGGAGGGAGGGAGAATGAGAGGGAGGGAGGGAGAATGAGAGGGAGGGAGGAAGAATAAGATGGAGGGAGGGCGGAAGAATGGGAGGGAGAATGAGAGTGAGGGAGAATGGGATGGAGGCAGGGAGGGAGGAAGAATGGGAGGGAGAATTAGAGGGAGGGAGGGAGAATGGGAGGGAGGGAGGGAGGAAGAATGGGAGGGAGAATGAGAGGGAGGGAGGGAGAATTAGAGGGAGGGAGGGAGAATGGGAGGGAGGGAGGGAGGGAGAATGGGAGGGAGGGAGGGAGAATGAGAGGGAGGGAGGGCGGAAGAATGGGAGGGAGGGAGAATGAGAGGGAGGGAGGGAGAATGAGAGGGAGGGAGGGAGAATGAGAGGGAGGGAGAATGAGAGGGAGGGAGGGCGGAAGAATGGGAGGGCGGGAGGAAGAATGAGAGGGAGGGAGGGAGTGCGGAAGAATGGGAGGGAGGGAGAGGGAGGGAGGGAGAATGAGAGGGAGGGAGGGCGGAAGAATGGGAGGGAGGGAGAATGAGAGGGAGGGAGGAAGAATGAGAGGGAGGGAGGGAGGGAGGGAGGGCGGAAGAATGGGAGGGCGGGAGAATGGGAGGGAGAATGAGAGGGAGGGAGAATAGGGCGGAAGAATGGGAGGGAGGGAGGGAGAATGAGAGGGAGGGAGGGAGAATGAGAGGGAGGGAGGAAGAATGAGAGGGAGGGAGGGAGGAAGAATGAGAGGGAGGGAGGGTGGAAGAATGTGAGGGCGGGAGGGAGGGAGAATGAGAGGGAGGGAGAATGGGAGGGAGGCAGGGAGGGAGGAAGAATGGGAGGGAGGCAGGGAGGGAGGAAGAATGGGAGGGAGAATGAGAGGGAAGGAGGGAGGGAGAATGGGAGGGAGGGAGAATGAGAGGGAGGGAGGGAGAATGAGAGGGAGGGAGGGAGAATGAGAAGGAGGGAGGGAGGGAGAATGAGAGGGAGGGAGGGAGAATGAGAGGGAGGGAGGGAGAATGAGAAGGAGGGAGGGAGAATGAGAGGGAGGGAGGGAGAATGAGAAGGAGGGAGGGAGAATGAGAGGGAGGGAGGGAGGGTGGAAGAATGGGAGGGAGGGAGGGAGAATGGGAGGGAGGGAGAATGAGAGGGAGGGAGGGAGAATGAGAAGGAGGGAGGGAGAATGAGAGGGAGGGAGGGTGGAAGAATGGGAGGGAGGGACAGTGAGAGGGAGGGAGAATGAGAGGGAGGGAGGAAGAATGAGAGGGAGGGAGGAAGAATGAGAGGGAGGGATGGCGGAAGAATGGGAGGGCGGGAGAATGGGAGGGAGAATGAGAGGGAGGGAGAATGGGATGGAGGCAGGGAGGGAGGAAGAATGGGAGGGAGGGAGGGAGGGAGAATGAGAGGGAGGGAGGAAGAATGAGAGGGAGGGAGGGCGGAAGAAAGGGAGGGCGGGAGAATGGGAGGGAGAATGAGAGGGAGTGAGAATAGGGGGGGAGAATGGGAGGGAGAATGAGAGGGAGGGAGAATGGGATGGAGGCAGGGAGGGAAGAAGAATGGGAGGGAGAATGAGAGGGAAGGTGGGAGGGAGAATGAGAGGGTGGGAGGGAGAATGAGAGGGGAGGAGGGAGGGAGAATGAGAGGGAGGGAGGGAGGAAGAATGAGAGGGAGGGAGGGAGGGTGGAAGAATGGGAGGGAGAATGAGAGGGAGGGAGAATGGGATGGAGGCAGGGAGGGAAGAAGAATGGGAGGGAGAATGAGAGGGAAGGTGGGAGGGAGAATGAGAGGGGAGGAGGGAGGAAGAATGAGAGGGAGGGAGGGCGGAAGAATGGGAGGGAGAATGAGAGGGAGGGAGAATGGGATGGAGGCAGGCAGGGAGGGAGGGAGAATGAGAGGGTGGGAGGGAGAATTATAGGGAGGGAAGGCGGAAGAGAGGGAGGGAGAATGGGAGGGAGGGAGAATGGGATGGAGGCAGGGAGGGAGGAAGAATGGGAGCGAGGGAGGGAGGGAGAATGAGAGGGAGGGAGGGAGGGAGGGAGGAAGAATGAGAGGGAGGGAGGGAGGGCGGAAGAATGGGAGGGAGAATGAGAGGGAGGGAGGAAGAATGGGAGGGAGAATGAGAGGGAGGGAGAATGGGATGGAGGCAGGGAGGGAGGAAGAATGAGAGGGAGGGAGGGAGAATGAGAGGGAGGGAGGGAGAATGATAGGGAGGGAAGGCGGAAGAGAGGGAGGGAGAATGGGAGGGAGAATGAGAGGGAGGGAGAATGGGATGGAGGCAGGGAGGGAGGAAGAATGGGAGGGAGAATGAGAGGGAGGGAGAATGGGAGGGAGAATGAGAGGGAGGGAGAATGGGATGGAGGCAGGGAGGGAGGAAGAATGAGAGGGAGGGAGGGAGAATGAGAGGGAGGGAGGAAGAATGATAGGGAGGGAAGGCGGAAGAGAGGGAGGGAGAATGGGAGGGAGAATGAGAGGGAGGGAGGGAGGGAGGAAGAATGAGAGAGAGGGAGGGAGGGAGGGCGGAAGAATGGGAGGGAGAATGAGAGGGAGGGAGAATGGGATGGAGGCAGGGAGGGAGGAAGAATGGGAGGGAGAATGGGAGGGAGAATGAGAGGGAGGGAGAATGGGATGGAGGCAGGGAGGGAGGAAGAATGGGAGGGAGAATGAGAGGGAAGGAGGGAGTCAGAATGAGAGGGAGGGAGGGAGAATGAGAGGGAGGGAGGAAGAATGGGAGGGAGAATGAGAGGGAAGGAGGGAGTCAGAATGAGAGGGAGGGAGGGAGAATGAGAGGGAGGGAGGAAGAATGAGAGGGAGGGAGGGCGGAAGAATGGGAGGGAGGGAGAATGGGAGGGAGAATGAGAGGGAGGGAGAATGGGAGGGAAAATGAGAGGGAAGGATGGAGGGAGAATGAGGGGGAGGGAGAATGAGAGGGAGAATGGGAGGGAGTGAGGGAGAATGGGAGGGAGAATGGGAGGGAGGAAGAATGGAAGGAGGGAGGAAGAATGGAAGGGAGGGAGGGAGGAAGAATGGAAGGGAGGGAGGGAGAATGGGATGGAGGCAGGGAGGGAGGAAGAATGGGAGGGAGGGAGGAAGAATGGGAGGGAGGGAGGGAGAAAGGAAGAATGGGAGGGAGAATGAGAGGGAGGGAGGGAGGAAGGAAGAATGGGAGGGAGAATGGGATGGAGGCAGGGAGGGAGGAAGAATGGGAGGGAGAATGAGAGGGAGGGAGAATGGGAGGGAGAATGAGAGGGAGGGAGAATGGGATGGAGGCAGGGAGGGAGGAAGAATGGGAGGGAGAATGAGAGGGAAGGAGGGAGGGAGAATTAGAGGGAGGGAGGGAGAATGAGAGGGAGTGAGGGAGAATGTGAGGGAGAATGGGAGGGAGGGAGAATGTGAGGGAGAATGGGAGGGAGGAAGAATGGAAGGGAGGGAGGAAGAATGGAAGGGAGGGAGGGAGGAAGAATGGGAGGGAGGGAGGAAGAATGGAAGGGAGGGAGGGAGGAAGAATGGGAGGGAGGGAGGAAGAATGGGAGGGAGGGAGGAAGGATGAGAGGGAGGGAGGGAGGAAGAATGGGAGGAAGGGAACATGAGAGGGAGGGAGGAAGGATGAGAGGGAGGGAGGAAGGAAGGATGAGAGGGAGAATGGGAGGGAGAATTAGAGGGAGGGAGGGAGGGAGAATGAGAGGGAGGAAGGGACGAAGAATGGGAGGGAGAATGGGAGGGAGGTAGAATGCGAGGGAGGGAGGATGGGAGGGAGAATGGGAGGGGGGATGAATGGGGGGGGGAATTAGAGGGAGGGAGGGAGAATGGGAGGAAGAATTGGAGGGAGAATGATAGGGAGGAAGGGACGAAGAATGGGAGGGAGAATGGGAGGGAGGAAGAATGGGAGGGAGAATGGGAGGGAGAATTGGAGGGAGAATTAGAGGGAGGGAGGGAGGGAGAATGGGAGGGAGGGAGGAAGAATGGGAGGGAGGGAGGAAGAATTGTAGGGAGGGAGGGAGAATGGGAGGGAGGGAGAATGGGATGGAGGCAGGGAGGGAGGAAGAATGGGAGGGAGGGAGGGAGGGAGGAAGAATGAGAGGGAGGGAGGGAGGGAGGGAGGGCGGAAGAATGGGAGGGAGAATGAGAGGGAGGGAGAATGGGATGGAGGCAGGGAGGGAGGAAGAATGGGAGGGAGAATGAGAGGGAGGGAGAATTGGAGGGAGACTGAGAGGGAGGGAGAATGGGATGGAGGCAGGGAGGGAGGAAGAATGAGAGGGAGGGAGGGAGAATGAGAGGGAGGGAGGGAGAATGATAGGGAGGGAAGGTGGAAGAGAGGGAGGGAGAATGGGAGGGAGAATGAGAGGGAGGGAGAATGGGATGGAGGCAGGGAGGGAGGAAGAATGGGAGGGAGAATGAGAGGGAGGGAGAATGGGAGGGAGAATGGGAGGGAGAATGAGAGGGAGGGAGAATGGGATGGAGGCAGGGAGGGAGGAAGAATGAGAGGGAGGGAGGGAGAATGAGAGGGAGGGAGGAAGAATGATAGGGAGGGAAGGCGGAAGAGAGGGAGGGAGAATGGGAGGGAGAATGAGAGGGAGGGAGAATGGAATGGAGGCAGGGAGGCAGGAAGAATGGGAGGGAGAATGAGAGGGAGGGAGGGAGAATGAGAGGGAGGGAGGAAGATTGAGAGGGAGGGAGGGAGGGAGGGAGGGAGGGAGGGAGGAGGGGCGGAAGAATGGGAGGGAGAATGAGAGGGAGGGAGAATGGGATGGAGGCAGGGAGGGAGGAAGAATGGGAGGGAGAATGAGAGGGAGGGAGAATTGGAGGGAGACTGAGAGGGAGGGAGAATGGGATGGAGGCAGGGAGGGAGGAAGAATGAGAGGGAGGGAGGGAGAATGAGAGGGAGGGAGGGAGAATGATAGGGAGGGAAGGCGGAAGAGAGGGAGGGAGAATGGGAGGGAGAATGAGAGGGAGGGAGAATGGGATGGAGGCAGGGAGGGAGGAAGAATGGGAGGGAGAATGAGAGGGAGGGAGAATGGGAGGGAGAATGAGAGGGAGGGAGAATGGGATGGAGGCAGGGAGGGAGGAAGAATGAGAGGGAGGGAGGGAGGGAGAATGAGAGGGAGGGAGGAAGAATGATAGGGAGGGAAGGCGGAAGAGAGGGAGGGAGAATGGGAGGGAGAATGAGAGGGAGGGAGAATGGGATGGAGGCAGGGAGGGAGGAAGAATGGGAGGGAGAATGAGAGGGAGGGAGGGAGAATGAGAGGGAGGGAGGAAGATTGAGGGGAGGGAGGGAGGGAGGGAGGAAGAATGAGAGGGAGGGAGGGAGGGCGGAAGAATGGGAGGGAGAATGAGAGGGAGGGAGAAGGGGAGGGAGAATGAGAGGGAGGGAGAATGGGATGGAGGCAGGGAGGGAGGAAGAATGGGAGGGAGAATGAGAGGGAGGGAGAATGGGAGGGAGAATGAGAGGGAGGGAGAATGGGATGGAGGCAGGGAGGGAGGAAGAATGGGAGGGAGAATGAGAGGGAACGAGGGAGGGAGAATGAGAGGGAGGGAGGGAGAATGAGAGGGAGGGAGGAAGAATGAGAGGGAGGGAGGGCGGAAGAATGGGAGGGAGGGAGAATGGGAGGGAGAATGAGAGGGAGGGAGAATGGGAGGGAAAATGAGAGGGAAGGATGGAGGGAAAATGAGGGGGAGGGAGAATGAGAGGGAGAATGGGAGGGAGTGAGGGAGAATGTGAGGAAGAATGGAAGGAGGGAGGAAGAATGGAAGGAGGGAGGAAGAATGGAAGGGAGGGAGGGAGGAAGAATGGAAGGGAGGGAGGGAGAATGGGATGGAGGCAGGGAGGGAGGGAGAATGAGAGGGAGGGAGGGAGGGAGGAAGGAAGAATGGGAGGGAGAATGGGATGGAGGCAGGGAGGGAGGAAGAATGGGAGGGAGAATGAGAGGGAGGGAGAATGGGAGGGAGAATGAGAGGGAGGGAGAATGGGATGGAGGCAGGGAGGGAGGAAGAATGGGAGGGAGAATGAGAGGGAAGGAGGGAGGGAGAATGAGAGGGAGGGAGGGAGAATGAGAGGGAGTGAGGGAGAATGTGAGGGAGAATGTGAGGGAGGGAGAATGTGAGGGAGAATGGGAGGGAGGAAGAATGGAAGGGAGGGAGGGAGGAAGAATGGGAGGGAGGGAGGAAGAATGGGAGGGAGGGAGGAAGGATGAGAGGGAGGGAGGGAGGAAGAATGGGAGGAAGGGAAAATGAGAGGGAGGGAGGAAGGATGAGAGGGAGGGAGGAAGGAAGGATGAGAGGGAGAATGGGAGGAAGAATGGGAGGGAGAATTAGAGGGAGGGAGGGAGAATGAGAGGGAGGAAGGGACGAAGAATGGGAGGGAGAATGGGAGGGAGGTAGAATGCGAGGGAGGGAGGGAGAATGGGAGGGAGAATGGGAGGGGGGATGAATGGGAGGGGGAATTAGAGGGAGGGTGGGAGAATGAGAGGGAGGAAGGGACGAAGAATGGGAGGAAGAATTGGAGGGAGAATGATAGGGAGGAAGGGAGGGAGAATGGGAGGGAGGAAGAATGGGAGGGAGAATGGGAGGGAGAATTAGAGGGAGGGAGGGAGGGAGAATGGGAAGGAGGTAGAATGCGAGGGAGGGAGGAAGAATGGGAGGGAGAATGGGAGGGGGGATGAATGGGAGAGAGGGGGGAGGGAAGGAGAATGAGAGGGAGGGAGGGAGGAAGAATGGGAGGAAGAATGGGAGGGAGGGAGGAAGAATGGGAGGGAGGGAGGGAGGGAGGAAGAATGGGTGGGAGGGAGGGAGGAAGAATGGGAGAGAGGGAGGGAGGAAGAATGGGAGAGAGGGAGGGAGGAAGAATGGGAGAGAGGGAGGGAGGAAGAATGGGAGAGAGGGAGGGAGGAAGAATGGGAGAGAGGGAGGGAGGAAGAATGGGAGAGAGGGAGGGAGGAAGAATGGGAGAGAGGGAGAATTGGAGGGAGGGAGGGAGGGAGAATTAGACGGAGGGAGGAAGAATGGGAGGGAGGAAGAATGGGAGGGAGGGAGGGAGAATGAGAGGGAGGGAGGGACGAAGAATGAGAGGGACGGAGGGAGGGAGAATGAGAGGAAGAATGGGAGAGAGAATGAGAGGAAGAATGGGAGGGAGGGCGTGAGGAAGAATGGGAGGGAGGGAGGGAGGGAGGCAGGAAGAATGGGAGGGAGGCAGGAGGAATGGGAGGGAGGAAGAATGGGAGGGAGGGAGGGAGGCAGGAAGAATGGGAGGGAGGCAGGAAGAATGGGAGGGAGGCAGGGAGAATGGGAGGGAGGGAGGATGAATGGGAGGGAGGGAGAATGTGAGGGAGGGAGGGAGAATGTGAGGGAGGGAGGTAGAATGAGACGGCGGGAGGAAGAATGGGAGGGAGGGAGGAAGAATGGGAGGGAGGGAGGAAGAATGGGAGGGAGGGAGGGAGAATGAGAGGGAGGGAGGGATGAAGAATGAGAGGGACGAAGAATGAGAGGGACGGAGGGAGGTAGAATGAGAGGGAGGGAGAATGAAAGGAAGAATGGGAGGGAGAATGGGTGGGAGGGAGGGCGGGAGGGAGAATGGGTGGGAGGGAGGGCGGGAGGGAGAATGGGTGGGAGGGAGGGCGGGAGGAAGAATGGGAGGCAGGAAGAATGGGAGGGAGGCAGGAAGAATGGGAGGGAGAATGAGAGGAAGAATGGGAGGGAGGGATGCAGGAAGGAAGAATGGGAGGGAGGCAGGAAGAATGGGAGGGAGGGAGGGAGAGAGGGGGAGAGAGAGAGGAAGAAAGAATGAATGAGAGGGCGGGAGGAAGAATGAGAGGGAGGGAGGGAGAATGAGAGGGAGGTAGGATGAATGGGAGGGAGGGAGAATGAGAGGGAGGGAGGAAGATAGGGAGGGAGGAAGAATGAGATGGAGGGAGGATGAATGGGAGGAAGAATGGGATGGAGGGAGGAAGAATGGGAGGGAGGGAGGATGAATGGGAGGGAGGAAGAATGAGAGAGAGAGAGGGAGGGAGTAAGAATGGGAGGGATGAATAATGGGAGGGGGAGGAAGGGAGATTGAGAGGGAGGGAGGATGAATGGGAGGAAGAATGGGATGGAGGGAGGAAGAATGGGAGGGAGGATGAATGGGAGGGAGGGAGAATGAGAGGGAGGGAGGAAGAATGGGAGGGATGAAGAATGAGAGGGACGGAGGGAGGAAGAATGGGAGCGAGGGAGAGAGAATGAGAGGAAGAATGGGAGGGAGGGAGGGAGAATGAGAGGGAGGGAGGGAGAATGAGAGGGAGGGAGGAAGAATGGGCGGGACGGAGGGAGGAAGAATGGGAGGGAGAATGAGAGGAAGAATGGGAGGGAGGCAGGGAGAATGAGAGAGAGGGAGAATGAGAGGGAGGCAGGAAGAATGGGAGGGAGGGAGGGAGGCAGGGAGAATGAGAGGGGGGAGAATGAGAGGGAGGGAGGAAGAATGGGAGGGATGGAGGGAGGAAGAATGGGAGGGAAGGAGGGAGGAAGAATTGGAGGGAGGGAGGGAGGGAGGGAGGAGGAAGAATGGGAGGGAGGGACGGAGGCAATAAGAATGGGAGGGAGGCTGGAAGAATGGGAGGGAGGGAGGAAGAATGGGAGGGAGGGAGGGAGGAAGAATGGGAGGTAGGGACGGAGGCAGGAAGAATGGGAGGGAGGGACGGAGGCAGGAAGAATGGGAGGGAGGCAGCAGGAAGAATGGGAGAGAGGGAGGGAGGAAGAATGGGAGGGAGGGAGGGAGGAAGAATGGGAGGGAGGGAGGATGAATGGGAGGGAGGGAGGATGAATGGGGGGGAGAATGGGAGGGAGGGAGAGAGGAAGAATGGGAGGGAGGGAGGGAGGAAGAATGGGAGTGAGGAAGAATGGGAGGGACGGAGGGAGGAAGAATGGGAGCGAGGGAGGGAGAATGAGAGGAAGAATGGGAGGAAGGCAGGAAGAATGGGAGGGGGGAGGGAGGAAGAATGGGAGAATGGGAGGGAGGGAGGGAGGAAGAATGGGAGGGAGGGAGGAGGAATGGGAGGGAGGAAGAATGGGAGAATGGGAGGGAGGGAGGGAGGGAGGGAGGAAGAATGAGAGGTAGGAGGGAGGAAGAATGAGAGGGAGGGAGGGAGGTAGGAAGAATGGGAGGGAGGGAGGGAGGGAGAATGGGAGGGAGGGAGGGAGAATGGGAGGGAGGGAGGAAGAATGGGAGGGAGGGAGGAAGAATGAGAGAGGGGAGGGAGGGAGGGAGAACGAGGGTGAGGGAGGGAGAGGGGATGGGAGGGGAAGAAGGGGAAGAAGGGAGAGAAAAAGCGAGAAAGGAAAAGGTTTTCTTATCCCCAGCCAATTTCTGTTGCCACATTTTCCAGTTCTCTTGTCAACATGATAAAGGTCTCTGTTTTCTAGGACAGTCTGCCCACAGAGAATAGCTGTTGCTGTACTACCTGTAATATGTGTAATATGATAACTCGCGCTTTCACTGTAGCTCTGAGTCCAACTCTGTGAGCTAATGTTTCTAGATATTGAAAACTAGAGTAGTGATCATTCCCATCCCACACGTTATTATACTGAAAACATTCTATTCATGCTGTTGAAGCAGAACATCCATTCAGAACAAAAGCAGTCACATTTTCTGTTGGCTTCCGTTATAAGTTCAGTAGCTACCTATTGCTGAGGTAGTCCATCAGGCAAATTAGAAAACCAAATTTGATTGGCATTAGCAGTTTTTGATGACTAAAATTAAGAAACCACCATTTGCTGAATGGTCAATACCCAATTATGAGACGTGAGTACACCTTCACTTAAAGACCCAGTGCAGTCAAAACGTGATTTACCTGTATTTTACATATATTTCCACACCGAGGTTGGAATAATACTGTGAAATGATGAAAATGTTGACGATAATGCCCTTTTAGTGTAAGAGCTGTTTGAAAAGACCGCCTGTTTTGGTAGGATGGAGATTTGGCCCGCCTGGTGATATCACCAGTTAAACTAGTTCATAGCCCAGAAATAAAGAGTTCCCAATATCTCTGCCAATAAACAGCTAGTTTTCAGTTTCCCCCTACCCACTACCAGACAGTCCTAGCAAAGTTCTTGCTTGAGAAATTGCTATTTTCTTGGAAGCAATTTTGGTTTGTTTTCAATTAAAATCATCAAAAATCACAGGAAGGTACTTAATTGTTACCCAGAAATGATTTGCTATTGAGAACTGCTGTATTGGACCTTTTAATCTAGTCGCTAAGGTTTTGAAGTTGCATGGTCACCGAGAATTTAGAATTGTACGATCAATTCTAGTTCATTGAAAGTGAACACACACACACCGGCTTGACTTTCTCTGTTACTTGACTACAATTATGGAGGAAGAGCAAAGTCCTCCGAAGTGACACCAGGCAGGTGTCATGGACCTGTGAGCAATCTGAACACATTACCTCTGGCTTGGGCTTGGTGTGTCAACACTAGTCTGCTGTGTCAAGGCCTGAAAAAGAGCTACGGCTTTAGAAACCAACAATACTGAGCGAAGGTATTTGAGAATCTGCATTTCTCACAGGAACTTTGTCAGATATATTAAAACATAAGGTGAATGTTTTGGATTGATTTGCTTCATTTTTCGAGGTGTGTAGACGTTGAATGTGTGTCTTGTTTATTTACAAAACGACAAAGTAAATGTGTAATAATTAAATTATGTATTAGTATGTGGGATTTCCCAATGCAATTGTCATTCCAGCGTAGAGCATAGTCAAAACCACCAGTCAGTATCTGCGTTGGGAACCTCAATAGAGGCCCTTTTTGAGTGACCCTAAAGAAGCTGTGAGTGGGCCTACACGATACAAATTAACCTCTCATTTCATGCTAATCATGCCATTAGCACCCGGCGACACTTGTGAACAGTTGTGGAGGAACGAAACCCAACTGGATTTCCCTCTCCTCACGTCTATCTGTCTCCACTCCCCAGTGCCTGTTGCAGTCACAGGTTATATATATGATTTGTGTGAACATTTACAGACTAGCCTGTGTGTGAACATTTACAGACTAGCCTGTGTGTGAACATTTACAGACTAGCCTGTGTGTGAACAGTTAGACTAGCCTGTGTGTGAACAGTTAAACTAGCCTGTGTGTGAACAGTTAGACTAGCCTGTGTGTGAACAGTTAGACTAGCCTGTGTGTGAACAGTTAGACTAGCCTGTGTGTGAACATTTACAGACTAGCCTGTGCGTGAACATTTACAGACTAGCCTGTGCGTGAACATTTACAGACTGACAAGCCTGTGCGTGAACATTTACAGACTGACAAGCCTGTGTGTAAACATTTACAGACTGACAAGCCTGTGTGTGAACATTTACAGACTGACTAGCCTGTGTGTGAACATTTACAGACTGACTAGCCTGTGTGTGAACATTTACAGACTGACTAGCCTGTGTGTGAACATTTACAGACTAGCCTGTGTGTGAACTGATGTTTGAGCTTCTGTAGTAAATGAACACATCTGTTCATTTTGGTGGCTATTATCTGAAGGAAGTGAACTGGATGTCTTTTAACAGTAAATAAATGTCTAATAAGCCCTTTACACTTTGTCATTGTTATATAATAAAAGGCAAAGGTTGGTGGTGGATCCACATATATATATGATCTATTATTTTCTGAATGTTTAAAGAAATTATGTTTATATATAATTGATATAAAAAAGCATCATTTGCTGTGAAATAGCCATGTACAGTACCATCCAAAGACATAATAGGTTCTATTCAAATCTCTATTCTGGGCTTTAAAAAGGATTCTGTCCTTCAAGAGGAAACTCTGGGTCTCTAACTCTCTATAAAAACTCACGGTAGTCCACTCCATTTTTAGAGAAAAGAAACCAACCTTGCACTCTGAGGTTATGTAGATTATCATATAAAACATCATCATGAATTTCCAGGGATTTCTTCTGAGAATATTCTGACAAGGGATGTTCTATGAACATCTTATTATTTCCATAGAGCTAGTTATCCATGATGGGAGAATTTTTGTTTAGTTCATTGAGTGAAGGGAACTTAGTGCTCATGTTCTACAGGTCTATCGGATCTGCTGAAGCTTTGGGCATTCTCTCTTTTCTCTGCTGGGCCCTTGTGGTGCAGGTAGGCCTAATCTCCTGGGCAAACCCTGGCGTGCCAGTGTGTGTACTCAGATTCAAGCAAACACCCAACTGAGAGCAACACACACATGTTAATTAATGTGACATTTTGCTCCACTAGTGTGGTTAACAGACTGAGAGCCTGCTTTAGGGACAGAGACCAGAAGAGGACTGGCCACCCCTCCGAGCCTGGTTCCTCTCTAGGTTCCTTCCTTTTTAGGAAGTTTTTTTCTAGCCACTGTGCTTCAGCATCTGCATTGCTTGCTGTTTGGGGTTTTAGGCAGGGTTTTTGTGCAACACTTTAACATCTGCTGTTGTAAAAAGGGCTTTAGAAATACATTTGATTGAGACCTACACTACCGTTCAAAAGTTGCAGTCACTTAAAAAATGACCTTGTTTTTGAAAGAAAAGCATACATTTTATGTTTCATTTAAAATAACACCAAATTGATCAGAAATACAGTGTAGACATTGTTAATGTTGTAAATGACTATTGTAGCTTGAAACGGCCGATTTTTAATGGAATATCTACATAGGCGTACAGAGACCCATTATCAGCAACCATCACTCCTGCGTTCCAATCAAAAATAGTCCGGGTAGCCATTTGATTACCTGTTCTGGAGTCTTATGGCTTGGGGGTAAAAACTGTTGAGAAACCTTTTTGTCCTAGACTTGGCACTCCGGTACCGCTTGCCATGCGGTAGTTGAGAGAACAGTCTATGGCTGGGGTATTTGACCATTTTTAGGGCTTTCCTCTGACACCGCCTGGTATAGAGGTCCTGGATGGCTGGAAGCTTAGCCCCAGTGATGTACTGGGCCGTACGCACTACCCTCTGAAGTTCCTTGCGGTCGGAGGCCGAGCAGTTGCCATACCAGGCAGTGATGCAACCAGTGATGCTCTCGATGGTGCAGCTGCAGAACCTTTTGAGGATCTCAGGACCCATGCCAAATCTTTTTAGTTTCCTAAGAGGGAATAGGCTTTGTCGTGCCCTCTTCACGACTGTCTTGGTGTGTTTGGACCATTCCAACTTGAAGCTCTCAACCTACTCCACTACAGCCCCGTCGATGAGAATGGGGGCGTGCTCGGTCCTCCTTTTCCTGTAGTCCACAATCATCTCCTTCGTCTTGGTTAGGTTGAGGGATAGGATGTTATTCTGGCACCACCCAGCCAGGGCTCTGACCTTCTCCCTATAGGCTGTCTTGTCGTTGTCGGTGATCAGGCACATTGTGTTAGCTAATCCAAGTTTATCATTTTAAAAGGCTAATTGATCATTAGAAAACCCTTATGCAATTATGTTAACACAGCTGAAAACTGTTGAGACTGGTGTTCTGTGAAGGGAGTAGTACACAGCATTGTACGAAATATTCAGTTTTTTGGCAATTTCTCACATGGAATAGCCTTAATTTCTCAGAACAAGAATAGACTGATGGGTTTCAGAAGAAAGTTATTTGTTTCTGGCCATTTTGAGCCTGTAATCGAATCCACAAATGCTGATGCTCCAGACACTCAACTAGTCTAAAGAAGGCCAGTTTTATTGCTTCTTTAATCAGGACAACAGTTTTCAGCTGTGCTAACATAATTGCAAAAGGGTTTTCTAATGATCAATTAGCCTTTTTAAAATGATAAACTTGGATTAGCTAACACAACGTGCCATTGAAACACAGGAGTGATGGTTGCTGATAATGGGCCTCTGTATGCCTAATGTAGATATTCCATAAAAAAAGCTACAATAGTCCTTTACAACATTAACAATGTCTACGCTGTATTTCTGATCATGTTAATGGACAACAAAATAGCTTCTTTCAAGAACAAGGACATTTCTAAGTGACCCCAAACTTTTCAACGATAGTGTACATCAACTTTTACAGTGTAGCTCTAAAATGTGGTGATTTGACAGCTATGTGGTCATAGTCATAGTTTCATGTCATGTCTTACCAGGTCAAGGGACTGTATCTGAAATACATTCTACTTCCCAATTGGAGGATACAAAGCTACAGTTGAAGTCGGAAGTTTACATACACTTAGGTTGGAGTCATTAAAACTTGTTTTTCAACCACTCCACAAATTTCTTGTTAACAAACTATAGTTTTGGCAATTCGGTTAGGACATCTACTTTGTGCATGACTCAAGTCAACTCACTCTATCACAATTCCATTGGGTCAGAAGTTTACATTAACTAAGTTGACTGTGCCTTTAAACAGCTTGGAAAATTCCAGAAAATTATGTCATGGCTTTAGAAGCTTCTGATCATCATTTGAGTCAATTGGAGGTGTACCTGTGGATGTATTTCAAGGCCTACCTTCAAACTCAGGGCCTCTTTGCTTGACATCATGGGAAAATAAAAAGAAATCAGCCAAGACCTCAGAAAAAGAATTGTAGACCTCCACAAGTCTGGTTCATCCTTGGGAGCAATTTCCAAATGCCCGAAGGTACCACGTTCATCTGTACATACAATAAAACGCAAGTATAAACACCAAGGGACCATGCAGCCGTCATACCGCTCAGGAAGGAGACGCGTTCTGTCTCCTAGAGATTAATGTACTTTGGTGCGAAAAGTGCAAATCAATCCCAGAACAACAGCAAAGGACATTGTGAAGATGCTGGAGGAAACAGGTACAAAATTATCTATATCCACAGTAAAACGAGTCCTATATCGTCATAAGCTTAAAAGCCGCTCAGCAAGGAAGGAGCCACTGCTCCAAAACCACCATAAAAAAGCTAGACTACGGTTTGCAACTGTACATAGGTACAAAGATTGTACTTTTTGGAGAAATGTCCTCTGGTCTGATGAAACAAAAATAGAACTGTTTGGCCATAATGACCATTGTTATGTTGGAGGAAAAAGGGGGTGGCAGCATCATGTTGTGGGGGTGCTTTGCTGCAGGAGGGACTGGTGCAGCATCATGAGGTAGAAAAATGATGTGGATATATTGAAGCAACATCTCAAGACATCAGTCGGGAAGGTAAAGCTTGGTCGCAAAAGAGTCTTCCAAATGGACAATGACCCCAAGCTTACTTGCAAGCAAAGTTGAGGCAAAATGGCTCAAGGACAACAAAGTCCAGGTATTTGAGTGGCCATCACAAAGCCCTCACCTCAATCCTATACAAAATGTGTGTAAGAACTGAAAAGGCGTGTGCGAGCAAGGAGGCCTACAAACCTGACTCGGTTACACCAGCTCTGTCAGGAGGAATGGGCCAAAATTCACCCAACTTATTGTGGGAAGCTTGTGGAAGGCTACCCAAAATGTTTGACCCAAGTTAAACAATTTAAAGGCAATGCTACCAAATACTAATTGAGTGTATGTAAACTTCTGACCCACTGGGAATGTGATGAAAGAAATAGAAGCTGAATTAAATCATTATCTCTATTATTCTGACATTTCGCATTCTTAAAATAAAGTGACCAAAGACTAGGATTAAATGTCAGGAATTGTGAAAAACTGAGTTTAAATGTATTTTGTTGTAGGTGTATGATACCTTCTGACTTCAACTGTATGTGTTGCATGGGCTGAGGCAGTAGTGTGGGTCCAGTACTGTATAACTTGCCACCGACAACAGTGAGCGCTCCTTTGTAACAGAGCTAATTAAATGTGGATATTGTTATAATGTTCCCAATGCCAGCCACAGTTCTCTGCCTCAGATGCTTTTGTTTGGTGGCCAGGATGTTGCCAACAGGAAACAAGCCAGCAACGTCTTGAAAGGATCTAATTTCCATGCTTCTAAAAGATGGAACAATTACAGTTGCCTTTTTGTTTTTGAAAAATGGAGGTGGACTCACCAGCAAATAGCCAGCTGAACATGGCCCATGTTTTGTGATTAGCGGTTTGTGGAAGAATGTGGCATAGTGTCATTTCATAGAACAATTGACTTGGAAAGGCACATGGCCAGTCTCAAGGAGGATTTATTTTACAGCGTGGTTCGGTTGTTACGATTAATCCCTTTTCGAATAAATTGTTTTGTTCCAAGAAGGGACCTGCCTTGAGAAATTTAAATGAAAAGACATTCAACTATAATAAAAGCATGTGTGTGTGCGCACCTCTGTCTGTGCATGTTTGTGTGTGCTTCTGGGTGTGTGTGTGTGTGTGTGTGTGTGTGTGTGTGTGTGTGTGTGTGTGTGTGTGTGTGTGTGTGTGTGTGTGTGTGTGTGTGTGTGTGTGTGAGCGACACATACAGCACATATGTCGGTGTGACCAACCACTTCCTGTGTCAGCAAAGTCGTGCGAAGCTAGAGCTGTGGAGAGGAGAAGCTGCTGACAGGCCTTCAGCAGGCAGGGATGATGGAAATAAGGAAGGGGTAGTGAAAGAAAGGAAGACTGTTGCGCTTTTGGCGGTGCACACTTGTGCTTTTTCATTCTTAACTCGTGTAGAAATGGATGGCACAGGTTGCAAGAGATCACTGGGTGCACGACTTAACAAAGACCAGCTCTTCAGTATTTGCATATTTTATTAGTATATTTGAGGTCACTGCTCCTCAACCTTTAAATATCAGCCAAGTTTTAAATGCATACCATCATTCCAGAAGTCTAGATGAGCAAATGTAGTGTGGGATGTTGAGGACATATGTGTTCTGTCACACTCTGGACAGAGCAGTTTCTGACTGTTCACTCCGCCGCAAACACGCTTTCCATTCCTCAGCGGAAACCAACGACAGCCCCAATCCACCTGAGTTTGAAGTGAGATTGATTGTTGTATGTGGCTGGTGCCAGATAGTGTGCATTAAGTTTAAGAGAAGTGGCACTCTGTTGTCAGCTCAGGAGACAAGACCTTGTCACCACTTGCCCCCCCCCCCCCCCCCCAAAATCCCAAAGACCCAGGCCATTGTTCCGCACTGTCACGCACGCCCGAAAATGAGCCAATCGCCAGAGCCGATACACAAATAGTGTGCCTTTTTAAGACTAGCCTCTCAGGGAGTGGTGAGTGTCCAGACGACCCCCATGACCCCTTATTTAGATCCAATTGACATGTATGGAATTGATGCCTGCCTTGTCAACCTGCATTGTCCGCTTTTGTCTTTTCTCCCTGTGGCGAAGGTCATTTATAGTGACAGAATAAAGACTTGGCCATTAAGGGCTGGTTGATGAACGACTGACAACTCTGGCCAAACCCTGACCCGGTTTGACTTTAGGAAGAACTCTAAACTCTGGCCCCTAACAGAGTGGAGGATTCCAGTTGGTCACGCTTTACTGTATTTGTTTGCCCAGGGGCTAGTATCAGGCACACAGTATGCTTTCAGCTCTTATCTCTGGCTTTTAGGCTGACTGTTGAGTACTAGGCCTCACCTTTGACCCCCAATCCTCCCCTCCATAAATTCCTTCCTCTCCAACTCCAGCAATGGAAACATTTGGTGGGTTGTATGGTCGATGACCCAATAACATTTGAACAATTTAGCTTCCTTCATTAGTTGTACTGTAGGTGGTTCTGGGCGTTCTGTTTTATTTGTAACAAAAAAAGTAAAACATTATTTAATTGGTGTGAGAAAAATGATCAATTCTCATACCTACATCCACTTCTGAGATATTTGCTTGTTGTTTCACTATTGAACAAATGTAGTTAATTAAATCATCTTCTAAGAAACATGAATGTATTTTAGCGTGTGGTGGAGGTCTCTTTAGGTCACAGGAATAAAAAGGGGCCAGCTCGCTCGCTGGCATTTGCACTTCCTAAGCCCCCTCTGTGGGTGAGCTCATCTCCCTCCCTTCCCTTCTTTCTCTCTCCCTCCCTCTACCCCTCCGTCTGTCTTTCACTCATTTTAACCCATTGGTTTCCTGTAAGGGAGAGGGGTGACTCAGTTTCAGCCTAGAGGGCACTACTGCCTTCGACATGACCACCACAGCATTCAGTTTACCTAAGCCTCTACCCTGACCTGAACACACAGGTTTAGAATGGAAAATACAGGGAGTGTAATCCATTGATAAGATGAATGGACCTTTCTCAGCTTAGTTTATAATTACTGCTTCTATGAGGATCTTAAATTGTAATAAGATAGCTCATATTCTTATTTTCTCATGCATGTCGGTAGGATAGGTATGCAATTCTACATTTTCATAACAATTGAAAATGAAATTAATTGAACAATTTGGTCCTTGTTGTTTTATGAGATCTGTTTTTAAAACCACTGGGTAGGGAACATAGTTTATTGGTGGGATCTCATAGTTTATTCTTCCAGTTTTAACGTTCACCCTGAATGTATGCAAGTTGTTATTTTCCAAAACTATGAAGAATTGGCATGTGTGGCCAATGACCGCTTCATTACACCCCCAACGCACAGTCAGTTGCCTATTATACACATCCTTAACAGTGCAACATCTATCCATCAGTTAAGACCGATAGAGATGCTCGTCTGGTGGTGAGCATACTTGAACTTAATTGTCGTGCCTTTCTATGTGAACTCGATTCTCCCAAGCGCTGCGCGAAATTGATATCAACATTTGAGCTGCTCTCACATTGAAGGCAATAACAGAGCAAGAGGAGAGGGAGGAAGCAGACTGCTCTTGACAATACTGCCGGCTGAAATGCACATTGATTAATTAATTAGAATCCCTTATTAGCAAATTAACTGTCTCGGCTGATTATCAAATTTAGCATCACCCACCTCCTCTTCCCTCTGTGTTATAGTCAGGCGCGTTGCCCAGGACCACTCTGATACATTACAGCAGGCATCAAGCCTGTTCATAGAGAATAATATAGTTCCCACTGTCAGAAGAGTTTCCAGGTCAAACATCCAAATCCCTTTGGGTCGTTCACCTCCAGTGATGGAAAAAGTACCCAATTGTCATACTTGAGTAAATTTAAAGATACATGAATTGAAAATGACTCAAGTAAATTGAAAGTTACCTAGTAAAATACTACTTGAGTAAAAGTCTAAAAGTATTAGGTTTTAAATATACTTAAGTATCAAAAGTAAATGTAGTTGCTAAAATATACTTAAGTATCAAAAGTAAAAGTATGAATAATTTTAAATTCTTTATTAAGCAAACCAGACGGCACAATTTTCTTGTTTTTTATTATTATTTACGGATAGCCAGGGTCACACTCCAACACTCAAGACATAATTTAAAAACAAAGCATTTGTGTTTAGTGAGTCTGCCAGATCAGAGGCAGTAGGGATGACCAGGGATGTTGTCTTTATAAGTGTGTGAATTGAACCATTTGCCTGTCCTGTTAAGAATTAAAAATGTAAAGAGTACTTGTGGGTGTCAGGGAAAATGTATGGAGTAAAAAGTACATTATTTTCTTTAATATATTATTTTCTTTATTTTCTTTTAATTGTAGTGAAAAGTAAATATCAAAAATATAAAACGTAAAGTACAGATACCCCCAAAAAATGACTTAAGTCAAAATACTTTAAAGTATTACTTAAGTACTTTACACCACTGACCACCTGCACCCTAATCAAGCCACAGGTCTTTCCTGTAGGCATTAACATGACCTGGGGATTCTTAGTCCAAGCATCCCTATTCCCTGCAGATGTACACAGTGATGATTGGCTCAGATGGTGTTCCATGAAAGCCAGGTGTTGCCTCTGGACGAGAAATAAACTAGAATGAATTTCAACTGTCATTTCTGAAAAGAGTTGCACATTTGTCTAGGTGTATTTTGCACGTTTGAGGTGTTTAAGTGTATTTATGCACTTTGAAACATTAAGTCAGAGTTCTCACATTGCATTTGTTCATTGTTCATAACTGACCAGTGGGTTGTTGATATTGATTTAGAGAGCAACGGCATCACACCACTCTACACATACACTCACAAAGCCCCTGTTCACGCTGGTCAGGCCAGGAAAAGGACCAGGGCACGCACGCACGCATGCACGCACGCATGCACACACACACACACACACACACACACACACACACACACACACACACACACACACACACTAGCACACACACTAGCACGGACTGGATGACAGTGGAAATTATAGTTTACCCCACAGTAGCAGATGGATATCAAGGTGCTGGGCCCACTCAATGAATGGTCACTGTGAGAGCCCAGGCCTGGCCATGGGACTGGGCTGTGTAGGGTCATTGTGGCCAGTGGCTTTGTCCAGAAGGTTCACATACCTTTAGTCATGCTTTGGGTGAGGAATGCACTCCAGCCTGGAAACAAGGCCAGCATAAACATCCTTTCTTCTGTGCCCCCAACAATAATTCAATTGAGGTCCTAGACACCAAAATAAAGAAGGGGGGGTTTGGGTGAGAGAGAAACACCCTCACACAAGAATCCCACCTTTCTCATGCTCTTAAGAGTTCTGTTTTAGGTTTTGGATGGGGCCTGTGCCCATCTTGGAACGTTTTGACGGTTATAAAGTGCCTTCTCACAGGAAATCCCCTTAATCATGATGTGTTGTCCAGAAAATGTTTTTGTTGCATCCCAGGCAAACTAATCAGCTCATTAAAATGTGTTCTTGCCTTTTTAAATCAGTAATAATACTATCGGCCAATAAATGTGCATTAGCAAAACAACAGCAAGGCTTTGTTGGAAGTGGACGTTATTTGCAGCTGTCTTGTAAAGTGTGGTCTATCAATGAGCTTTGTTCCATTACATCAGTCTTTATTTTTGTAAATTCATTATTGTTACAAAAAAAGTTCTTTATAAATTCACTATTGGGGGCAGGAAAAATGTCACATGATCAGACGTTCAGCTGTTCCCAAAAGATAATTGTTTATTTTTTTGCTGAGGAATAGCCACTTGGCAGCAGACAGGAAAATACAGTGTTCTTGTATTTTAACCAAAGGATTTTGGGGCATTTCTGTAAACAACAACCTTTCCAGCTCTGTGTGTTTTATATAAGAAGGCGTGTTTTTGCTTGATCAAGATTTTCTTCTCCCTGAGGTTTGTGACTTAAGCAAGAGTGGGGGAAAAGTCTAAATGAGAGACAGAACAAAATGTATTTAGACAAACAAGTGGTGGAACATCTCGTACTTGGCTTCCACTAAGTTGTCAAAAAAAACTAAATCATTGTCAAGCTCTCAGCTAGGCAGCACTGTCATCGCAACCCTTAGTTGTGCTTTTGGGAACATTTTAATTCATTTTCGTTTCGGGCTTTATGGTCTCCCAATGAGATTGGGGGTATGAAATGGAACAGTGTCCACACCGTTGAGTCTGATGGTTTGTGTTCTGTATCAGTCACCAGAACTCTGGCCGTTATCTGTAAGAGGAAGCCTCAATTACAGCTTCTCATCGAGGCTGGGGGAATGTGTACGACACCCATTTTGACACCTATTTCTCTGCGTGACACGCCCACTCTTGGCAAGAGAAACATATCCAGACTGACTCATCCTCATCTCCCGTCTTCTCCCTGGGATCCGGCCGTGCGCCGACATCTGTCGGCACATATCCGCCGCTCAATCGCTCTCTCAGTGCACTGGTTCCCTAACAGCTCAGTATCGCTCTTTCATTAATCAAAGACACTTCCAGTGTCCCATTACAGAAACACAGCTACTCGCCCTGTCTGAAGCAGACAGCTCGCAAATTCATCTTCTGGGGGGAAAAAGGCGGCCCGGTGTGCCTACCTGTTCAAGCAAAGCTGTTAAGACCGCAGGAAGACCCTTTGAAACTGTTTTCTCTAGGTCAGGCAAACAACAAAAAAAGGTAAATTGCTTGTCTCAGGTAACATGTTTTTTTTTCTCCAGAGAAGGATTGGAAGTTGGCAACATGTTTGTTAAGATGCTGATTTAAATGCTGCTGGGGGGTGACTAGCAGCGCTAAAAACGCTGCCGCCGCGCTAGCATCCCTCTAAAGCATCATATGACCTTGGCGACATCCCCAGAGTCTGGCCAGCACTAACTACAGCTGTTGAAATCTAAAAAGCACCCCTGAGGGGAGAGACTGAGGCGGTTGAAGCAATTTGTGCTATGAATATTGAAGAATTATGCAACACTTTGAAGAAACTGAGAAAGTCTTGCACTCTGTGGATGAATACATATTGCCTTGGAGAATAACAGTAAAGGCAAAACAGTTCCACACATGTGGAAGAATATAACAGCTACCCTGTCTCTTCAAATAGCCTTCCGTCCTTGGTTGAGGGGAAGGATTTTTTTTTAAATCTAGGAAAAGGAAAGCTAGTGGTGAAATCTCCGCAACTGGGGTTTGTGGCTAGCAACGACCAAACCGATGTCAAGCGGATAAAGCCGTGTACGAGGCGCCTCACTGCCATCACAAGTCAATATCGATATGAAAAACCTGCTCTGCTCTTGCAAATTGTGTAAAAGAGGAGTGAGCGAGGGCTGTGTGAATGGAAATCGACAGCCTAGCGCACCCCACCCAGCCCCACTCCTCCCACTGAACCTCTGTTGATTTGATTGGCATAATTAGGTGAAGCGTGGCCTGCAGTAGAGTGGCCAGGGCCCGCTGCTCCTGGGAGGCAGATGGAGACATATTGTGGTGTGTAGCTGTGAATGTGAGAGACCGAGAAGGAGAGAGATTAACACACACCGACTCACTAGGCTATTAATTATCTATTCTGTAACGTGGCATCTACTCAAAGATGTGACACAGAGCAGCAGGCATGGAGTGGCAACCCAGGCAGGGACTACCGTAGCCAGCCGTCGCCCAAGGACCCCAGGTGCATTCTTCCACCATGCTTATTGGATTCATTGTACATATGGTTGTTTCAAGATTGGGCACTGTTCTTTCACGACAACACACAAAATAAAAAACACCCCAGCTGGCAAATATTTAACTTACCGTGAGAACATTCAGAGACGCCAACTCCGTTTGAGTGGCTAGGAAAATATAATGTGTCGGTTCCTCAGGAGAAAACTATATTTTCTTCATTCACTAAAGGAACTGTAGGATAGATTTGGGTTAAAAATATATCAGAATTGAGGGAGTTGTTAATGTCCCTAAACTAGGATTTATAGGAGCACTTCAACAATGCGTGTGTATAATGGACTTGTAGATTGCAGAGTCTCCATCAGAACACCCCCAGTCATACAGATGAGCCTTGCTCGGAATCTGGCTTCATCTAACACCGACAGTTATAATCTAAAAACTTTTTCAGAAATACTCCCACGCTTTTCCCATTTACCTGTCCATATCTTCCCATTGCCTTAAATACAGACTCCAGCCCCCCACTCCTCAGGCCCTATGGCAGTGTGTGTTGTTACCAGGCAGTCCCGCCAGTGGTGCTCACAGCCCTATGTGCTCCAGCCTGCTGTGCTACAGCTCTGTCTGGCCTGCTGTGCCTGTACCTAGCTCTCTCTGTCAGAGCAGCACAAACTGACACGTCTGTCTGGAGAGCAGCCACGCTGATAGTTATTAGTTTTGTTAAGGTGTCCGTTTTGATTTCCCCCCCACCGCCTCTTCCCCGCCAGGCCAAAGGCACAGTGGCAAGTGACTCACAGCAGACATATCGATTTCTCCTTATGCCTCTCTTTCCCTCCAGTAAGGCCCCCCCCCCCCCCCCCCCACACACACACACACACACACACACTACCGTGCTGCTCAGACTGGGGGACTGGGGATGGGCAGCCCACCCCCACCCAAACAGCCACATATTACTGTTCTACACCCCCAATAAGGGGAGTGAGTCCTCAACATTGTTTACTAAAATCACTTGGTCAGGGAAAGTCTGCTCCGTGACTAGGGAACGACCCCGGTCTGTCATACAGAGGCATTTTAGTAGTCCGCCCCTCCGGCCAAAAAGCTGTCAGCAGTTTTCCCAGATATTTTTTAAATATTTTTTTTTACCTCTCTCTCTCCCACAGAGCTACTTAGTCCCTGACATCCAGACTGAAAAGGCCAAAATGGTTCTGCTCACATTATAACTAATGCAGTTTAACAGACACCATGCGCCGCAACATTATCACTCAAAACAGAGCTCAAGTGCCAGCTTTGTGCTATGGAGAATGACACAAGTCACTGGACTCTGCAACATCAACTTATATTTCAATGGACCCTCACATATAAATGTGTCAGTATGGAAAAGCATCAATTCAATCTGGTTGACATTCCTGGCATTGCCCGGCGCTGACTGTCGTGGGTTTTATCGCTGACTGTTTTTTCCTGTCTGTCGACTTGTGTCATAAAGGGCTTCCAGTAGTGGGTGATTGGTGGTGACTCTGCACTTAGCAGTCACTAGTTTTGATTCCCCCCGCTCTCCCTCCCTGCCCAGACGAGATAATTGTTTACTACAGCCTCTGTGTGTTCCGTCTATTTGGATGTACGCGGAATGACATTGCAGATGCCTAGCTTTTTCCACGGCCGCGCCACTGCCACCTGAATCTCCCTGAGCGACCACGAGGCACAGCAATTGGAGGGCATGGGGTTTACCACACACACACACACACACACACACACACACACACTTACAGAGGTCCGCTGTGTCAAAACAGTCTGCACTGGACATCTCAAATGGCAAAATAAGACCAACCAAATTAGCCTTTGTAAAAGCTGTTTTCCAAGAACGGCCTCTTAAGATACGGTAGATGCAGCCGTTCTGTTACAAATAATCACTGCCTTTGCAGTGTAAAGTTCACCCCCGCCCCGTTATCTGCTTTAGAATGCACCAGTGGAGGCTCCTCAGAGGAGGAAGGGGAGGACCATCCTCGGTGAACAGAAAAATGTAATATTCAAAAAGTGATCCTTTTTAGATAACTATACCAAATATATTCACGTCACCAAATAATACAAAAAAAAATTAAACACACTTTTGCAATGAGTCTACAATAGCCTCTAGCACTCTGTAGGGTAGCACCATGGTGTAGCCGGAGGACAGCTAGTTTCCGTCCTCTTCTGACTACAATACAAAACCTGGGAGGCTTGTGATTCTCACCCTCTATAGACTTACCCAGTAATTATGGCAACTTCCGGAAGACGTCCTCCTTCTTGCAGCATGAACTGACATGTTGTCCACACAATCAAAAGATTAGAGTACTAGTACTGAAAGCATAAGCTACAGCTAGCTAGCACTGCAGTGCATAAAATGTGGTAAGTAGTTGACTCCGAGAGAGACAATAGTTGAACAGTTTTGAACAAGTGAATTTCTTCACAAATGAAGGAGAAACGAGAGCGCGAGAGTGATAGCTATGTTTCTCACATTCACTCACTTAGCTAGAGAATGCAGCTAGTTAGTTTATCTACTCAAACACCCGGCTCAAACAGAGAGGGATGCTATGTTAGCTAGCTGGCTATGGCTATCCAACACTAGAACTCTTTCAAGTCAAGGGAGCTTTTGGTTTTATAAATGTATTGCCACCAGGTCCCGCCGGTGTAACTGCTAAACTGCTTGCTGTACTGCACTATACTGCATGATTGTAATGGGTTTACTAACGCGTTATTTCTAGTAGGTATGTTGACTATGGCGTTAATATAGTGACAACAATGTAGGCTGTGTGTAGCGGTAGCGTTTATGATATGAAGGTTTGGATTGGAAAAGTTTTTCGCCTGGTCACAGACAGCTGATGTGTTCTGCACTGAAATCCACAAGCAAGGGGAACTAGTGAGATGTAGATATGAGAAAGAGGAATATGATGAAATGGATCATGCTGTTTGTATGTGGCTGATATGAAAGGGTACTGTGTTAAATGGAATGAAACAGGGATAAACATACCTGAATTTGTCCAATTAGAAACTCATTTGCAACTGTTGGACTAATGATTACACCCTAGATCAGCTAGATGCAGGCAAGTGTGTGCAAGGCGTTATTGAATGTGTCAATGTTTTTCACCTACTCAAATTTCTCTCGACCTGTATTGTAACCTTCCATTCATAGGCTAGGCTGTAGCAACCTCATGATGGGTATAGGGACATGTGAGTATCATGTACTGTAGAAGCCTAAACCTGTCGATGTTACATTTAGCTGGGTGAATGGAATATGAATGACAGTCATCCAATATGCTGATATAGATATAAGGCCATGGTCATGAAAATTGTCCCCCTCGTCTTAAACAGCACCAACCACCACTGGAATGGACTCTCCTCTAGGTTACACAGTCTACAGTAAATCAATTCAGGAGACATTGCATAATATTTTGAGTGTTGCAGACAAAAACTTTGAAATAATGACCTGCTTGTTATATACTGGTCTGTCTCTCACTCCGGTGCCTAGAAAAACACAATAGGCAAAAAGCAACTCCATAACAGTGAGCGTTATACACTGGTTGTGATGGAATGTAGTAAACCATAAACAACATCTGCGGAAAAGTGTAGCCCAAGGACACCACCGCAATTGCTCCATAGGTCTGATTGTCTCAACTTTGTCTCGCCGTTTAACGACAAGCTTGTTTTTCGGAGCACTCTCCGAGTACTGTGTTGAATGTCATCTTTATGGATGTAACAGGTGCTGTCGCTCTTTGACTGAGCTAGAGAGACGAGAGCGAGAGAGGAAATATAAAACATCTCTCTTTCCCTTAAGCGTCGTAGATGTAAACTGCAACACTCAAGAGGGTACAAGTATTTGATGTAATCTGAACCGGGAATAAATTATACACGGCAGCAGCACAGAGGGAACGTTGCCTCAGCCTGGCTCCTCTTGTCTTTCCCTTTTTCAAACACACAACCTAAAGTTAGACATCCTTGAGGTTTCTGCCACTTGATGGAAGGTGAACCCATGAATAATGCAAGGAAGAGGGAAAACTCAGTCTGGGTCTTTTTATAGCCCGGGTCCTGCGCCCACCGCACCACGTTAGCTCTAGCATGCCGCTAACCTCTCAGATCTGAAGGATCAAGAAATGGAAACGGTAGAAGACAACAACAACATGAAACTGCGACTTAGAAAAGGATGACGTCTATTTTCAGGCGGCGAGGAAAAAGGGCCCGGTCGGTTTTGATAGAAAATGGGTGGGAGATATATAGCTGTTAGTGCTATGTTACAGTATTTAGCGTAACATTCGGGTGGGCATGGAGATGTAGATGTGATTTCTCGCATTCGCCCTTTTCTTCATTCAATACCGGTTGTGTTGAACCACTGCTTTGAGGCCTTGATTAAATGACAAACCTATTATCCTCAAGTGTCAGGGAATGTCAAATCATGGCGTTAATCAGTGAACACAGGTCTCTTATTTCACTCGTGTATATTCAAACATGCTTTATGTTATTTTACATAATGACAACTGTAACTGCTTGAATGTGTCGTCTTTAAAAAAATCCTCTCAAATTTCAACTATGATTGATTGAATCG
This sequence comes from Oncorhynchus clarkii lewisi, assembly GCF_045791955.1. Classification (NCBI taxonomy): domain Eukaryota; kingdom Metazoa; phylum Chordata; class Actinopteri; order Salmoniformes; family Salmonidae; genus Oncorhynchus; species Oncorhynchus clarkii. The sequence continues at coordinate 24,918,657 of NC_092156.1, forward strand.
AATCAGGCCTAGTATACAGTGCTTTCAGAAAGTATTCACACCCCTTGACTTTTTCCACATTTTGTTGTTACAAAGTGGGATTAAAATGGATTTAATAAAAAAAATCTACACAAAATAACCAGTTTAATTAAATTTTTTTAAGAATATGCATAATAAACACTACTATATATTGATTTAAATTAGTAATCAACCCATGTTAGAATCACCTTTGGCAGCAATTATAGCTGAGTCTTTCTGGGTAAGTCTCTAAGAGCTTTGCACACCTGGATTGTGCAATACTTGCACATTCTTTTTTTTTTTAAAGTGTCTGTCAAGTTGGTTGTTGATCATTGCTAGACAGCCATTTTTAAGTCTCGCCATAGATTTTCAAGTCAATGTAAGTCAACTGTAACTAGGTCACTCAAGAACATTCAACGTCATCTTAGTAAGCAACTCCAGTGTATATTTACCGATGTGTTTAAGGTTATTGTCCTACTGAAAGGTGAATTTGTCTCCCAGTGTCTGTTGGAAAGCAGACTGAACCAGTTTTTGGTTTCTTTTTATCCTAACTGTCAGAAGTGTGCGTATTGGTAGTGAAGTCAGGTGCAGGAGAGCAGAGATTTGTGAACAGGCGCACACTTTATTTAGGCAAAACGCGCAAAACAGTCACAAGAATTTTGTTTAACAATAAACATCTTCGTGAAAAATAACACGGAAAAAACAAGCCGGTCTGGCACGTCAACAACACACGCGTAACACAAACAAAACGTTAGACGCCGAACGCCGCCCAAACAAGGAGAGGAGCCGACTACGGCGGAAGTCGTGAAACTAACAAACTCCCTAGTCCTTGCCAATACCTAGAACATGATGCACCCACCACCATGCTTGAAAATATAAATTGGTACTCAGTAATGTGGTGTTTTGGATTTGCCCCAAACATATTCAGGACATTTGTATTCAGGACATGAAGTTAATTTCTTTGTCACATGTTTTGCAGTTTTACCTGTTTTGGAACATTTTTATTCTGTCAAAGTTTAAATATTTGTATTCAACCTTTATTTAATTAGGCAAGTCAGTTAAGAACAATTCTTATTTACAATGACTGCCTAACCCGGCCACACCCGGGCGACACTGGGCCAATTGTGTGCCGCCCAATGGGACTCCCAATCACGGTCGGTTGTGATACAGCCTGGATTCGAACCAGGGTGTCTGTAGTGACGCCTTTAGCACTGAGATACAGTGCCTTAGACCGCTGCGCCACTCGGGAGCCCAAATTAAGTTAAGGGGTGTGAATACTTTCTGAAGGCATTGCACCTTCAGAAGGTAATTCATGAGAGAAACATTTAGAAAAATGTTCTGGAACTTTAAATGGGTTGTGGTAAAGGGAGGGATAAGCGGCGAAACGTAGCTTCTCAGCCTAGCGGAGATACAGGTATAAAACCGGGGGATTCGTTGGAAATGGTGTCTCTTTGCTCAGGTATGGCAATTAGGAGCGGCGGTCCTAAGCCAGAGCCCTGTAAAGAGCCCCTGTGTTGGGCTAATACTCATCCAGTTCTGCCTGTTGACTCCACAGAAAAGAGGCTTCAGCCAGGGATAATGAAAGGAGTGCTGTGTCGCGTTACCCTGGACGACATAATTGAGCTTTGTTCAACATCCGCAGTCCCTCTCCTCCACCACCAATGCACCTCCACTGTCTGGGGCAGCTGCTCGAGAACCACTCTTTTTCACGACAAGAAGCACCCAGCCAGTCAACACAGTGATTATTTAACCAATCCCTCCCCTTAACAAAAACACCACATGTTTGGGCCCTTAATGGTGACATAGACAGAGATAATGAGGGCCGAGTGTGACTCGGAATTGTTTAGTGCGAGTGGTATTGAGGCCAACCACTAACGCGGATGTTGGGGGCAATAATTAAATTGATAACACAGGGCCATTATGGGAATTAATATCCTTGGTTATTAAACAGACATCTCCCTTAATGCTGTGCTATTATGCTGCCACCCCCCCCCCCCCCCCCCCCCCCCTCCCTTATTTCATTTGATTTAATGTTTCCGTTTTTACCTCAAGAATATTGTCTTACTGAATCTGTCTCTGTATCCCCAGGCAAATTTGGGGGTGGTAATCTTTGGGTATTATAAATAACAGCTCTCTACCGGGGATGAAAGGCAGTGGCTCCCTCTTTTTTTTCTCCCTCACTCTTCCTCTCTCCCAGCCTGCCTGCTACTCATCTATGCTTAGCACGGAGCTTGCAGCATGTGTGAGTGTGGCTGGAATTCATATGAACGTCTCGCTGCAGGGGGAAAGAGGGCAAGTCATTGATATGTGCAGGACGACTCTGATAAACAGCCTGCGCCGGCGAGCGTTCGCTTGATACATTTGATTGAAAAAGAAGTGGGGGGGATGTGAGTGAAACAAAGGAATAGGGGCTTAAAAACAGGGATAGAATAGCAGAGAAAGTGGCTGGCTTTTGACCTGTCGCTACCCCAGACACACACACACCTCAGAACGAGCACGCCTAAGTATTAAGCACCACACACATAATCTGTCACCAGATTAGATGTGTGTGTGTGTGTGTGTGTGTGTGTGTGTGTGTGTGTGTGTGTGTGTGTGTGTGTGTGTGTGTGTGTGTGTGTGTGTGTGTGTGTGTGTGTGTGTGTGTGTGTGTGTCAGTGAGTAGACAAACAAGGTCTGGACTATTAACAAATGGATGTGGTGTTTTGTTTTTTATGAATTCCATTAAAATGTACCCAGAGCTGTGATGGCGTTTTGTTTTGCATTTAGTTTATTTTTCCTATCCCTTTGTTTTATCTTGCGCCAATCTCCCCCTCACGCTGTCTGATGCGTCGACAACTGCCTGGCTCGCCTGGTCCTAATGGGCTGGAAACGCCTGTGAAAAAGACCTTCGCCTCACCGCACAACTCAGCACTCGGGGAAAGAATACCAAAATGAAAAACGCCAGCCGAGCCAGAGGCGTCTCATAGCCACTTATGGCTGGATTAGGATCATCTACCGATGTGTCATCTAGCTGTCGCTCGCATTATTACAGCTTTGTTCACAATGACAAGGGCGAGAGCACAGAGGGGGACAGGGGAGGCAGTGCACCCCCCTCCCCCTACCCACATGTTGAGATATCAGCCTCTGGATGTAACAATGCCTGGTTTCTTTCATATCATCAATAATGTTTTTCCCCTTGTATTTATGAGGCAAAGAACAGCTAACCTTAGCCACCACTAAAGGATAGATCGGTGAAAGAATCCAAACAAGTGCAAACGCCACTCTGTCAATTAAGATTAATCATCGTTATGCAAATGTTTTGGCAGAGCAGTGTCAACACCTGACTGAGATCTCTATTAAAAAGCATTGAGCGAGGCAAATAGACTGACAGCTTGAAACCGCCCTCTTCCTCCCTCCTTCTCTCCCTCCCTCTCTGTTCTCCTTGTCACATTGTTGGCCCCCTCTTTTGACAAATACCTTAATCTGACTGTGTGCGCACGTGGGATGGACGGTATGCGTGGTTCTTAGGGCCCCGAGTGAGGGACGCTCCAGAGGGGAAGACTAATGGGGCTAGCTCCCCCAGATAGGCCTCTCAGCCTCTCCATTCCCAGGAACATTGAGGACAACTCTTCAATTATCATTTATTTTTATGGTGACCCTTCCTGCTCCAATGCCGCCACCTCTTTTCCTCTCCTCTGTTTGCCCCTCTATGCGCGAGCGTCATCTCAAGTTGTTCTAAGATTGCTATGGAGGATGGAGAAGATGAAAGGAGATGAAGAAAGAGGGCAATGTTCCAGGGCGTCGGCAGAGAGATATTTGTGGAAGCAGTAAGATGTAAGCACAGCCGTGTGTCTTTTTGGATTCAGTTTATTTATTTTGATTTGATTCTTTGTTTTGATGAGCTGACATGTATTGTTAATTGTAACTTGCTAATGTGCAACAGCAGGAAAGCCTTTGTCAACTCCATGCAGGAATAAAGAGATTTGAAGGACTTGTTCTTGAAGCAATTTCTAAATGTTTCCATACTGTTCATACATGAAGGTGGATTCATATTTTAAAATGTAGATTATTCAACCCCAAACCAAACAGACGACTCAACCTCAGTTTGTTGTTTTTGTTGGTTTGGAGGTTCAGTTGAGTACACTGTTTTAATGGCGTTACTATTGCTCGTTCCAGGTGTTTTTTAATGGTGTCGTCTAGCGGGGACCCCTGCATCGAGGTCCGCCCATGGACAGAACTATGATGTAGAGCCAGCCGGGTCAGCTGGCGAGGTGAAAAAGTTCAGATTTATACGAGGTGCGCTGTAACAGCTCAATAACACAGGCCTGTAATCTACCCCCGTTTCAAACACAGGTCTGATTTATGAGCCAGCACGCCACTCCAGCACCCAAAATTAGGTGTTCAGCATATGCTTTGTTGACATAAATTTGAAATGTATTGCCGTTGTCAAAACTGACTGTTGGACAAAGTCGCTTATTAACTGAGTAAATGGTTTGAGAGAGTTTTATGTCAGCTTCCTTAATGACTACAGTTAGTCTGTTTCAAACTAGACCCCCCACCCCAACACACACACACTACCACCCCCTCATCTTCTGTTTCAGCAGCAAAGCAAGAAAGCAGCTGGTCATGGGGTGGGCCTGAGGTGTGTGTGTTTGTGTTTGTGTGTGTGCATAGGGAGGGAGTTAGTCCTGAGGGGACTGGGAGCTGCCACAGTTCACACATAGAGAGAAAAGGGAGGGCAGGGCCTTATGTGCGGTTACATCTGGCGTAGGTGTCAGAGCTCCTTGGTCAGAAAGAAGAACTTTAAATAATTGCGCAGTCGTTTTGGCTTTTTCCTCTCTGTCCACCGCCACCCACCTCCAAATCATCTGCTTTTTAGCCAGGCTAAATTACCTGCCACCAGCACGGGACAGGAGGCTGTTAGTCCAAGCCCCAAGGAAGGGCGGCTGACTGCCACTGTGCAAAATCTCCAGCAAAGGTCACTCCGAGTTTCTGCTGCCTGTAAAATTAAGTAGCCGTAAAAAGAAATGCTTCCATAAAAACACAAAGTTAATGATAATATTAACGTTGTTGCTTTCTGCCATTAACTTTTTTTGCGGAGGGCGGGTTGGGTTTCATTCAAAGTAGTTATCCGTTTTTCTTGGCAGTGTTCACATTTATGTAATGCTACGGTACATTATAGTTTTATTTTAGGCAGGTTGCCTTACATTGTGTAGGTATTCTTAGCTTTCCCAACAGAATCGTTACACTAGTGATTATTCCGTGACAATTGCAATAGCCCTGCCTGACTGAGCGTTCTCAATTGCCCAGCCTAATTTGGTTTCGCTCCATAGCGAAGAACAGACGTAGCATGTTGCAACTATTCCCTAGTATCCTAAATATACAGCGCCCTATAAACCACTATCAGTCTGTTTGAAACACCATCAGGTTCCTGTCTGCTTCAGACGAGCCGGTCCTCAGTTAGATTCAGCTCCATCTTTCCAGATGGACAGCAGCCTCCTATTTCCCACACCTCCCTCCTCTCCATGCATTTAAGGTAGTCAGTACACATGCTCCCCTCTCTCCAGCCCCTTGCAGTCCCCTTAATAAGTCCATCTATTTCTTCATCAGCGTGCTGTACCGGGGGACAATGGCCAGATTGAGGGGCTACAACAAAAGGCCTTTGAAAAGCCTCCCAGAGTGTGTCCCCTACAGTAAGACGTTGTGCCTGTGTGCATCAGTCAGGGTCCCCAAGGTGCGCGGACCCCTGGTCTTTTCCCAGCTCCTCTCTCCTGCCTCAGCCGCTCACCCGTCCTCGTCTTTTGAAGTGGCCCCTTTTTATTTTTGGAGGCGTTTACAGGCCTATTTAATTACTTACAGCTTGCCTAAGGGCTTGCTGCCTCATTCTTTCTTTTGTTTGTCGAGGTCTCTCCGCGAATCCTACTCTGTTAAGACAGCCATCAGGATTTTGGAAGGTTTTTCGCTAGTTTTATCGGGGGGGGGGGGGGGGGGTTCTCTCGCGCCCCTCTTCCTTTGTTCATTTTCTATCCCTCTCCTTACTCTCAGTCCTCAACTGTTTTCCATTCATCTTTATTGAATTTACACCAGACATCCTCGCTTCATAACTCTTGCCACCATTGTCACAGACGGCCTGATTTCAGTCGCAGCACAAAGGAGTTGTAAATCAATTTTGATTTGGCGAATGACATCAATCAATCGTCATTTTGATAACCAACATCCTCAGCCCTTTTGTGAGACGTGAAGATGCATCGCAGTGTCAAGTTTATGAAGTTTAGCAGATCTCCCTATCAAGTGTATTGTTTCCCCAAGAACTGGCCCCCCTAAGACTATTGTTTCCGTCATCTGATGTGATACCAAGACACTCCAGCTTGAAGTGCTCTGATTATCACCTCATTCAGACATACAATGCATTAGACAAAAAATTGCTCCTCACCTGAACATAACTATAAAAAACGAATTTAGTGCATAGTTTTCACTCACATCCTTTTTACATAACATTTTCTCTCAGCTTTCGACTCAGTTTAGTAACATTAGTTTTATTTGTGCACAAATGGAATTGTGAGAACTGTAGCATATGTCTTTGTTTCCCATTCTGAGACCTACAGCATTTGGCGCAGAGGTGCAAACAATGAGCTAATTACTTTTCTGGTAACAGTTACAGAATGCTGTAAGTATGCTAATAAAAAGACATGTTTAACAAATTGCCAGTGGTCTTTGAGCTCCAGCGAGGCCCACTTAAGCAAGAACATCAATAAAACAATAAAGGGCTTACCTGCTAGGGGTGAATTCTTTGACATTTGATGGGGGGGGGTAGTGAACAGTGGTTTGAAGTGGTTCTGTGTGTGTGGACTGTCAAGGCATTCTTGACCTACTTATCTCTTCCTTGAAGGATACAATGTGTCCTAAAGCTAAGTGGGTGGGTGGGTGGGTGGGTGGGTGCATGCTTGCACAGGTGGGTGGTTGCGAGCGTCTTTCTCAAGTTAATTGAAGCTATCTGTAAAAATTACAATTTGTTTGTCAATCTGTGTGCCCTTTAATTGCTTCAGAACATATTTAAATATGTTTGAACAAAAGCCTGTTTTGGTTCTGCCCCCGGGTGTTTGAGGTTTTTGCAGCAGATTGAGTTGTCAAGGTTCCTACCGCATCTCCAAACTGAAATCTTCCCATAGGTTGTCTTTTGGTCCTGGCAAAGGTTGTGTAGTTATCTAATCCCCAGTTTTCTTTTCTGTGAAATGAAAGATTGACCCTTGGTTTAGGTTTGACCCTCTGGGCCACAACCATGTAGCCCTGCAGTACGTTGGTTCAACGCACGCCTTTCAGCTTTAAAAGCACCAACATGTTTTCTTTCAGGCGGCAGCCATTTTGACTGAGCATTAAAGGAGCCATTCCCATAACAAAGTTCTTATATAATAGGAATTGACAACGGGACTCAACCGGCGCGGCATCATAAACGGTCGTAACATCATAAACGGTCGTAACATTAACCTGCTTGCCTTTTACGTCTCTGTGTAAATCATCATCGTCCACTTTATGGGACCTAATCCATCCACTACTCTTGAGTTCTGTGATGGGTATGCATGCTCGCCACGGTAACACCTCCGGTGGAATAGCATTTAGTGATTTATAGCTAGAATAAAGTAAAGTTCCGATGCTTTCTTGGTATTTTTAATTACGTTTATTGTTATGTTTTGATGTGCTAATTAATGGTCGGTGACATTGTCTTAAAAGACTATCTGAGAAGCAAAGTGTTTGACAATACGAGGATATCGTTGTGAGCAGCACAGTATACAGTGATGTAGGCAGCAATTCACAGGTTTCATTCATAAATGTATCTCTCTGTCTGATTTGACATTGATTGTGAAATCCGGGACAATGTCCTGATATGTTTCTTTCTCATCTTTACAGGAAGCTGCACAGCGGAATGAAGACCTATGGATGTGAGCTGTGTGGGAAACGCTTTCTGGACAGCCTACGCCTTAGGATGCACTTGCTGTCTCACTCAGGTAAGAATCAGCACATTCTACACTATATTAGAACATTACATAGTGGAATTTAATATTGGCTGCATAATGTACAGGCTTGATACTGAAATGGGATATCTAGTACTCGTGCATATGATTTAATGAACTGATAAAGACCTATAACATTGGATCTATTTCAGGATTTACATCGGGCTGCAGTGGTTTTAAATCAACGTTCAGTGGAGATATTGGTCCCATTGGTTATGGCCTGGGCCATGACATTAGCCGTCTAAAAGCCATGTAATTCAACACACAGCGGCTATTGATCCAGCAGGGCTGACACTCTGTCCACGGACAGCCTGTGGATTCAGGGGCCTACTTAGCACAGTAGGGCTTTTTTTATTGGACTTACTTTTTTAATAGGGAACTGAACTCGTCTCCTAAGGCCTTAAGTGCAGATGGATTTTAGACTGTCTGTAAAGGCCATGGGACTCTGGGTTGCCTGTTGGTCAACCCCAACCATGTGTGGGTCTCTCGTTACCCCGCCACGCGTTGGCCTGATCTAACCTCGGGCCCACCCGGACTACATATACCACTACGTATGTTTCTACATGCTGTACAAACGCTTGATTCTCCTTCCACACTGGTAACACAACAGTCAATCAGTCAGTCAAGTGTTTTTTTTGTTTCTCCCCCATTCTTTGGAAATGAGATATGTCATGTCACTGTTGTTTGGTCTCCCACAGTCATCTATGAAGGACTTTTGAAAAAACAAATTAATATCTCAATTAATGCCGGAGTCTGGGTTCCCGTGATGTAGTAACACACGTTTTGATTTGTCGCAGAGGCATCTCTCCCGCCATGTTGCGGTGCGGAGATGAATGAATCCTCACGCTGTGCCGGTGAATTGGCTCTGTGCACGACTCAGCATGTAAAAAGCCTGCTTTAAGGAAATATATTATGTTCATTTTAGAATCCCCTTCCAAATCCCCACGACAACACACTTGCTACTCAGAGAACACAAACACATCCATAATAAAAAGCATGTCTGTATTAGAGCTGGCCGTGACAGTTCTGAATTCAACAGTGTAATAAATACAGTGCAGGTCAGAGACCCCAACACATTCTCCCAGCCTCCCCAGTTTCTCAGATTCTAGAGCCAAAATGCCATGACCTTAAAGAGTTTCTTCTTCTCTTGGAAAATCAGCAGAGTTTTCCTCGTGCTGCAACCTCCGACAACTCCTGCTGCGACAGTAAGATGGTGCATGTAATTAAACAATCCTTGGGGGAAGAATTATTGTGTGGTGGAAGTTTTAAAGTGAGTCCGGGTAATCCCGGGCTCAGACGCGTCTCCTTGCCTCAAAGAAAGACTGGAGAAGACTTCAAAAGAGGATTCTACTACATCTCGCCTAGCTCCCCAGCACCAGTGGAAACCAATCTTTAGCAGCAGGCTGCAGAGTAAAGGCTGAGTTTCCCCAAACCTTAGTTTCCCCAAACTGATTGAGTCCAGATCTGGTCTGCAACATAATTAACCAAGTCATTCAGCAGATTATTGGTTCAATCATCAGAGTTGTGAATCATGACTAGCACATTCCAATGCAGCGGTTACTAAACTATAAAGTTGACTGCTTTCAACAGGTGAGGGAGTGGGTGAATACTCTGGCCTGACATGGATGTTGGCTCAAATTCTTGGTCAACCTCCAGAAATACTCTGTAATTCATCGAAGTTGTCAGTGAGTGTCAAGCTAAAAAGGGAAATAGCAAACATGGCTGGCAGCGTCGCGAAGACAAAAGGACAATCGTCTGCCTGCCTTTTTACTAACATTTGAAACTCTAGGAAGAACCACAAGAAATGATTCCCCTCACAAATGAAGAGTGAGTAAAGGATGTGGGCATTGTATTTTTAGCTCCACCTCCGAAACTTTTGCGGTCCTGGCTTGCTTGACGCACAATACCAACCTGTGCTGTGTACACGTCAGTGTTGACACATTGGAGCTTTGGTCTGGCGTAAAGTAGACAAGTGCTTCTATCAAGACAGCAATGGTTAGGGGGAGACTAGTGATGAGCCGAAGCCCTTTGATTTTTTTTTACCTCAGACTTTCAAGTCTTTTTTTCCCCCATCCTGGCCTCAGTGCCTGCCGCGATTTTTATCGCTACAAAATGACACATTACAGGCCCTTGTGCTAGCCCCCCTTCCTCTCCCCCTCCACCCACCACCACCCTTCACCTAGCCTCAGACATTCAGAGAGAGAAAGAGAGATGGCGGGAAGGAGGAGGAGTGCTTGTTGGTATGCACAGTGCACTGTGTGTGATGTGTACCATTTCAGCCGTCACTGCCCCTCCCTGTTCAACTCCGCCAGTGCAGCCTGTCTCTCTCGCCTGCTCTCATTCACTGCGTGTGCTTGTTTTATCTGAGACTTGGCGGCTCGCCAGTCTGGGCTGCCTGCCACAGCAGAGGGTACAGTATGTACAGTGAGTCTTGTGCCAGGTTTTTTATTTTTTGCATTTGTTATGAGTGGAGACATTTTAATTTTTTTTTGCCGTGGTGTTTTGATCCGTCGGAGAGAGGCGCGTACCTGTTGAATGAGGGAGTCTGGTGGCACCGACGCAGTAAGCTGATTTGGGGGCCACGGGTGGGCTTGGGGCCCGATTAAGGAATGGCGTGTGCCGGTGTTTTTCCCCAGGTTAATGTCACCGCGGCCTAGGAGCCGGGGAGGGGGTTGCAGGTCTGCCTGGACGAACAGTGACTCAGAGTTTTGGGATGGGAGAAGCTCCGGCCCATTCAGGGGTGTGATGTGAAATGCCATGGTATCCCTGTTGGTTGAGTGTTGTGGAATAGTCTTGGCCCACAAATAATACTTAGATGATTCATAGCGCTTATTCAGATTGAAGAGTTCTAGGAGAGGCACTGCGATGAGATTGACATAATGTATACATAAATGTATTTAAAGCATATACTTACAACTATTCAGCAAGCAGCTTTTCATCTTAACCATATTACAAACTTGAATAATGCAACAGTTCACAAGCATGTGAAGACAATTAATGGGTTTATTTTCTCATCCCTACACTCATTACATTTTAACTTCAAGATTAAAGCCCTCTAGCTAAAACTAAGAACATGTCTTCATGTTAGCCTATCAGAAGTGAATGATTACCACGCCAATCTTTAAACATTAGAGCAAACCAGGCTTAATTTCTATAAATATCATGGAAATCATCACGTGGTAAAACAAATTGCATCTGAAAACGCACAAGTTGACATCAGCTGTTTTACGTGGCTCAGCGCAGCTAGCCGAAGCACCATTTATTTATTTTTTAAGCCTCGGTGACAATTTCACAATGTAAAGTAACTGGCTGCAATTTCATTTAAAAACTCAATAAACAAGTCTCAAATGAAAGGAAAACATCTATACACTTCAGATATTTCAAAAACATTGCTCTGCAATTAGGATTATTACTGTAGGGGTGTTGGGCTCAGAGACAATTATGTTTACACTGCCCTGCTCTTGAGGAAGTAAGTTTACATTACAGTAATGTCTCTTGAGAATCTCTCGAATCTCCTTAACTCTCGTCAATGTGAAAAGAGCCATAGTTGCATTTTGAAAGCACATCGGTTATTTTTATGATGACTAATTTTCTCCTCCCAACCATGGCTGTTCAGGCTCTGTCAGTGGAAAAAATATGGTATGTACCATCAAAGTAAGCGCTAATCCTCTGTTTACAGTACATAATCATCCGAGAGTTAGCAGATTAACCAGATGTATAGGCAGTCTAGTGGCACTCACTCACACACACACACACACCGAACATAGTCATTCAACAAATATGCATGCATGCACTCACACACAAACAAACAAACACACACGCTACATCCAATCAATGAAACCCTGCTATGATCATTAATGCCGGTGGACTACCAGGAAAAGTGAGGCATGCCACCTGTTTTGGGGTTGCCAGATATTTCTGCGATGGCTCACTGTTTGTCCCACCACCCTGGGGATTCTTCAACTCCCATTGCTAGCATTGCATCGCCTCTCCTGTTGGTCTTCCTGCTCTAACCCTTACTTGGGTCACAGTGTTAAACGTTAATGCTCCCTTCCCCATGGTTGTCTTAGACCTGGTCCATGTCACCAAGCTGACTGTAAATGTCAATATCAATTCCTGCCCCCCCACCTCAAATCAACCCTGACATAGTTAACTCTCAGTGCACCTGACTAACACCTGCTCCCACTTCTCTGTGTGTGCCATATAAATGGCTAAAGCATTAAGACATTGAAAAATGTGAGGCATTTGAAAAAGCGAGTGCTGTGGATAGGAGCAGAGGGAAAAAGACAGAGGGGGGAGGAAGAGAAAAGCCCAGGGGAAGGTGTTCCCTCCCTTGCTGTCTCTCTCGCTGTCTCCCTCTGTCTCTCTCTCTTTCCCTCTGCCTCCCACTCTCTCTGTTTTATTCTCCCTTTGCTACTGCTCTCTCTCCTCCCTCTCTTTCACTCACACGCTCTCCTCCCTCATTCACTTTCTCTCTCTCCTTCCCTCTGCCTCGCTCTCTCTTTCATTCTCCCTCTGCCACCACTCTCTCTCCTCCCTCTCTTTCACTCTCTCTCTGTCTCTCTCCTATCCATCTCTCTGCTGTCGGAGCAGAGAGTGAGGAGTGGAGCTGTTTGGCGGAGCTCTCTTGGCCCCGCTCCAGCTCTTCCCTCACTGATGACATCATGGTTGTGCCGGCAGGTCTGGATGTTCTGCCAGCATTCCAGTGCATTTATGATCGCTCGCAGATGTGTGTCCAGGAACATACTGTACCCAAACCATAAATTAATGAAACTTGACTGCCTTCCAAGCCACATATTCCAAAATAGAGAAGGGCCCTGCGACTTGAGACAGGGAAGGGAGAAGAGGAGGAGGGAATAGGGGGATGTTGTGGAGGGAAATCTCTGTTAAAAAATTCAAAAGAAAAGAATGACTATGGAAGAAAATGAACAGTGATTTACATGTATATTTTTCACAACAGCTGACACCACAGTCCACCACTGCCACTCCTTCCCTCCATCCCTCCCTCTAGTACATTAGCACAGGATGACAGACAGCGTGGATAAATGGGCTGAGCTTCTGTTTGGCCGCGTGCCCTAACTCCTTTCTGGGGGTTTAAACCCATAATACTTTCCCTGACCTGTTGATGTACATTAAACCCCTATTTAAAACAACACTTGAATTATGTGGGGCATAAATCTGCCTACATTATACAGGTCCAGGAGAGATTATTGGGTCCCTGGTCGTAATGGCCTCAGTAATTGTCTGGCAACTGGATGGAACCAGTTAAGACATCCATCCATCTGGAATGGGACTTGACTGGGAATAGTGTTCCCTCAGTAAACTGTGCCCTTTTAGCCAGAACTCAATGTACTTACCTGGCTGCACTCTATAAGCCTCTGAAAAAAGTGATGGTCTATCTAGGCTGTACAGTATGTGAGAGGGATGGCCTAGACCCCTCAAACTCCACTCTGGACCTTGAAGCCAGTTCCACTGCATTTTTTCATTGTTCCCCTCTAATCAGGCACTGATTTAGCCCTGGGACACCAGGTGTGTGCAATTAATTATCAGGTAGAACAGAAAACCAGCAGGCTCCGGACCTCGTAGGGTAAGAGTTGAGTACCCCTGGCCCAGGCTGTACTAGACATAAGAGGTGACACTTTTGATGAGTCAGCTATCATTAAGCCATGACAGCACTGTGGATGGCCCAGTATTGATTCTCTTAAGGTTCTTGACTATTCCACCAGTAGTTGAGGCGCTACAGTGTTTGTATCATTGTACTAAATCACTGATTACTACTAAATGTTGTGTCAAAATTAGCTCACTATCTAAATTGGATCCTGCTTTAGTAACCTGCTATATTATGTGGTACATTTTTAAATCTGTGTGTTTCGACTGTTATTGAACCATTCATTGAATTCTATGTCTAGTACTACATACAAACATCACCTAGAACGTGTTTCATTCTGTTGGCTAAAAATGCATTTGGCCCTGGCCTTAGATCTTCGCAACGAGGTCAGTTAAATCGAGTCAACATATTCTCAATGATTTACGATGCTTTCAACCTCACAAGTAGCGCCCATCGAATTACATCGCCGACATGGCATTTTATTTATACGATACAATACGAAATTCTAAATCGTCTTGTCCGTTAACCGTCCTTTTGTAAAAACATCTCTGGTGCACCAAAACAAACCTCAAAAGGAAGCTCCCAACTAGCCCATAATACCCCTGTAGGAAGAAAGGATCTGGATCTTACTTTGTCAGGGTATTGCCGATTTAAATCCCTTTGGTTGCTAAGTAGCAAGTGCCCCTGTGCTCTAATGGGCTGATTTGGTATTCAGCTCGATGCCGGCTCTTATTTTTGTATGCGAGACAAAGTGTTTTGATGGAGGGTGATTGCGGCAGTGTCTGGAGGCTGTTTTTCAGTTTTATGGGCTGTACAGTACACTGTGTGCCTTTTCTAAAACAGAACACAGCCCATTGAATTTTGTATTTGCTTCATTTTTTTCTCCCGCTGAGCTGCTCCTGTCAGAGACGAGGAAAGGAGGTGGGGGCGGGGATGTCCCTCACGGGTTCAGGGGAGAGAGAGACTGAATGGAAGTGCAGCTCTTATTCCTATAATAGTGAATGTTGCTCAACTGTGCAAAGATCAGTTGGACTTTGCTTGCTCTAGGTATTTTATTTTGGGAGTAACTCTTTAGTGGAATATCCCTGACAACAGCTCAAATAGGGAAGGGCAGGCACAATGGATTTGTCAGAATGACGCATCCATTTATTTATTTGTTATTAGTGATAATCATTCTTTCCATTAAGCAATTCAGAGGAATGCCATACAGAATGATGAAATACAATGATGGCATCAACACTGATCCCTTAAATGTCAACGTTGTCCCCTTAACAAGACATGGAAGTTGATATTCAGGAAGTGATGTGAAGCAGTCATGATTAGTCAGAATAATACTTGCAAGGAAAGCCAGCAACGTAAACAACGTTTACGGTTGAAAGTAATTGCAATTGAGAGGCGATTATTATTGTTAGAAATGTTGGTCCCGCTTTAATTTACATTCAGCTTATAAAGGCATCATAAAGCCTTCATAATGCCTTCATAAACACTACATAAGTGTGTAACAAAGCACCTATAACTATGTCATGCTTTATAAAGGCATCATAAAGCCTTCATAATCCCTTCATAAACACTACATAAATGTGTAACAAAGCACCTATATCTATGTCATGCTTTATAAAGGGTTCATAAATGTGGTGTAAATGTGTGACATAATTACCAATGTCAAATGTGACTTAACCCATTGTGTTGAATATGATATAAACATGTGCTTTATATAGGGTGACTGAAGGATGTCACACGCTCTAAAGTTTAGTCATGTTAGTCACATTACACCTAATCTCATTCCCAGACACTTCTGCCCAAATGCGCGGACCAACTCATCAAACTTGGCCTTCATTAGTTAGGGTCGGGTTTAAAAGCACATTTTAAGAATATAAATTGTGAGAATGGGCAGGGATAAGCAATCATTTTTACTTTTTTACGGTGTTAAGTAGACAATGACATACTTTACTCAGTAAGGTCACAAATACTTTACTCAGTTACACTCCCACTAAGACCAACTTTGAATGGTTGATATCCCAGGCTTATATGTGCTGTGTGTGCAATAGCCTGTGGATGATGTTACACCAAGGAACACTTCACTTGATGAAAACCCACAACCTAAAGAAATTGAAAGTGTCTATCTTCTGGAACCAAGTTACATGTTCCTTAGTACACAAACATGCACACAACAACAATGGGCCATACTGCATGGTGCTGGTCCCAGTCAGGTCTTTGACACGTTCACCCACTCCCCTGCTGAAAGGTCAGCCACAAAATGTTGGCACCATTGTAACAGGTTGTAATCCAGCCCTGGTCTCCAGCATGGGAGCAGAAGAGGAATACCTGGTGCATTAGTCTCAGGTGGGACTCCAAATCATCTTGGTTCTGACACGCATCACAAACGCAAGCTTTGCAGGTCCATCAACCCATTTAAATACCTCACACAGTAGCATGTGGATCACGAGAGAACCTTTGTGTAATGTCCTGTAATACTTAGTTTGGAGTGAGACACCTTCAGTCATTCATAGCACATCCATAAAGACTCTATATTGCATGACACTGTACTTAATTTAATAATAACATGCACTTAAATGCCTTGTATCATATGACGCTGTACTTACTATTAAGTCAGACACCTTTGGTCATTAATAACACATACATAAAGGCTTAATTATGTAAACACAAATGTATTAAAACTTAGGGAATTATCACTAACAGCTAAAACAAATAAACATTAAAGACATGTTTAAACCATACATTTCCTTGTTTAAATGTTTAAAACAATACAAATTACATGAAGTTTCAAAAAGTCCAGCAATGCAATTACATTGAATGTTACACAGATCTGTGAATAGAGTATCTTGTCTCTGAGCTGGCGGACGAATGGTTCTGGCCTCTTTTCCTGCTGGGTGTACTGCATGTTGGTTCCAACCATAAAGTAACAAGGTTATCAGGTCTGTTAGGAAATGCCTTTGTCACACCATCTGGATAAGGGCATTTCTGTACTGTGACAGAAACTCTAAATGGGGAGATGGGGAACTCCATTCAATTCATATTCATACTTTCATTTACAAATCTCATGACGTGACTATGAGACACAGCTGTATCTAAGGGGAATTGTTTTTAGCTAGCAAAATTTAGACTATTTGGCAATTGCTGCGAAGTCACCGAAATTATTTGAAATAACACTTAACTCAATAACCATTCATGACGTATGAAAAATAATTCTCCTTACATTAACAATGATTCATATTTAAGTAACATTAGCATTCAATTTGGGCTTTAAAACATGTTCCAAGGTCAATGAAATGCCCCCAATGTGAATCACTGTATATGGAATACATATTGGCTTCGAGCAAGGACTGTTCTGGGTCCAGCAGTAAAAGGATTGTAGGGGATAGTCAGTAGGTTCTGTAGAATGTTTATATGGTGTAATTTCATGGGACTCTGAATAATAGGGAGTGTTGCTGGCTTTTTACTCCACCCATTCAATTGGCGGCCGAAACGCATCACGTGCGCTTACTGCACTACAGAAAACCTGCTCAATGAATTAAAGGGCAACTACACTCAAAAGTTTAAGATTTCTCCCAGACTTCAAAAGTTTAAGATTTCTCCCAGACTTCAAAAGTTTAAGATTTCTCCCAGACTTCAAAAGTTTAAGATTTCTCCCAGACTTCAAAAGTTTAAGATTTCTCCCAGACTTCAAAAGTTTAAGATTTCTCCCAGACTTCAAAAGTTTAAGATTTCTCCCAGACTTCAAAAGTTTAAGATTTCTCCCAGACTTCAAAAGTTTAAGATTTCTCCCAGACTTCAAAAGTCATCTCCTGATGTGGTTTAAGCATTGTTGTGAACACAGAAAATCCAATGTAGGTATTTTTCTATTAAAAAAAAAACCCAAGAGAACTGAATTTTGAAAAAAAAAAGCAACAAATATGAATGGATTTTAAAAGTCCCTACCAAAATGTATTGCTGTGCATGACTGCACTTTAGAATGTGTGTCATCCTCCAGCATTTTGGAGGAAGTTGAGGTCAAGTCCAAAATTGACCATGCACCCGAGAGGGAAAGAGGTTGGGCCATCCTATAAATGTTTTAGTGAAATATATACGATTTAGCAGACACTTATCCAAAGAAACTTACAGTCTTGTGTGCATACAGTTTTACGTGTGGGTGGTCCCAGGAATCAAATCCACTATCCTGGCGTTGAAATGCTCTACCAAGATGCATGACAAGGTTATAAATGCTTTGTGAAGCCTCAATTGAATCTGATTTATAAAGTGTTTATTAAGCTGTGCTTATGCCACCCTTGATAAAAACACAGGGTTTGTCATATTTGACATACTGGGTTATGTCACACAGTTATGCCACATTTATGCCTTTATAAAGCATAACATATGGTTATAGATGATTTGTAACACATTCATGTAGTGTTCATGAAGGCTTTATGATGCCTTTATAAGCTGCACGTCATTTACAGCGGGACCAATTGTTTTATCAGCAGTAACATATTTGGAACTGCAGGCATAAGGAAAGTTCGTAACTCAAGTTGCGTCCTTCTGGAGTTATTGTATGTATTTGTTTGCATGGCACGCACACAGGCTTATTTTCCAGGCAGAATTGATGATTTGTTTGTTCATAGGGTTCTGTTTGTGTTCAAAGATCAAGGAATTGATATCAGCTATAAATCTGTGGTTGCAAAGCAGTGGTATTGGATCAAACGGAAAAAAATGGGGGGGGGGGGGGGTAGCAATGCAATAAAAAGACCCAGGGAAGTGTAGTGGTGCGGGGCTAGGGGGAGCGCGCTTGGTTGTGAGAGAGGCTAAATTTATATCGGAATTGGCCGACTTCCACAACCTTGCGGGCATTTTAATGAGTCATAATAACTTCATTTAAAACCAGCTGAGCAGAAAATAGTTTGGAGAGAAGCCTGTGGCCAGTATGGATTTGTGTTTTCGTCAGGCCCCACTCCCTTTCATGGACCAGAGAGCCACAGACACACGACGCACATGCGTGCACAACACGCACACACACACTTGATGGACATCTGACTGGGGTTACACACAATTATAGTTGCTGTGTACCTGCGTGTCATTGTTTACGAACAATGACAGTTATGACATTTAATTTCACCATTTAAACCCCTTATTCATATCTTCTGTCTTCTCTAAACACAGACGTCTGTGGATGCAACTTGACCCACCCACTGTGCTGTTGTCTGCCCTCACAACGTCCATCCAGGCTCCACCGCTCCATTAAGGGAAAACATGCTGGGTTCTAGTCACAGTTAATAACCATACATGTTAGTCCGACAAACTGTATCTCATACAGTACATAGTCTGAATCATCACTGTATCTGTGGGGCCCCTGATGGTTATTATCTGTCTATATGGAACCAACTGATTAACTTACTCACCCAGAGGCCAGTTAACTGGAGAGAGTATGACCAACCTTGGCATAATTGTAAATGGTGAGAGTGAGCGAACATGTGGCCTCACTAATCCGACTATGTCACCCCCGCATCAAAAAGTCAAAATTAGAAGGAATTTTCTCTGAGAAGGAAAAACATTTTTTGGAAGGAGGAAAATCAGCACTTATCAAAATATGCCTCTAATTCTCTATCTGGCGTAGCAGAAGACCATTGACATTGTTGTTCTAATGACATAACGATGTATCATACCTTGCAGTGGCTATTAGATTATCTAGTGTCTTTTTTCACAGAGGCAGTCTGGGTATTTGAGCAGGTTCCCGTGAGTGTGGGCGAACACTGTCGTGTATCCTAAAATGATCTCACAACCATGCACTTTAGTCTATCTATTATCAGTCATCATAGAGAATGCATGGCTTTCTGTTTGTGTAATGGTATTAGCAGTCATCATAGAGAATGCATGGCTTTCTGTTTGTGTAATGGTATTAGCAGTCATCATAGAGAATGCATGGCTTTCTGTTTGTGTAATGGTATTAGCAGTCATCATAGAGAATGCATGGCTTTCTGTTTGTGTAATGGTATTAGCAGTCATCATAGAGAATGCATGGCTTTCTGTTTGTGTAATGGTATTAGCAGTCATCATAGAGAATGCATGGCTTTCTGTTTGTGTAATGGTATTAGCAGTCATCATAGAGCATGCATGGCTTTCTGTTTGTGTAATGGTATTAGCAGTCATCATAGAGAATGCATGGCTTTCTGTTTGTGTAATGGTATTAGGGAAATGTGCCATGTCAGACCTGACCACCATTCCAAACTTCATTGGGTGTGCATCCTTCAATTATGTGACAATCAGTTAACCTTGTAAAAGTTCTACGTACATGGTTGCCATTGCTGTCAAGCAAACAGCATTTAGTTGTATGGAGAAATGCTGGAATGTTCTCTGGTTAAGATCCATGCTTACTCTCGATGCAATATGTTCTTGGTAATTTCTTATGAATTAAAATATATCTATAAAATTACATTCCCCCAAAAAATATGCGAGTCTGATGAGATATTTGTGATGGAAATAAACTATCACAATGCCGACAGTGGAAAAGAAAACATGATTTGTTTGTCAAGTAAAGAGCCGTAAAAATAAATATCCTCCGAGGCATGACATTTAATGTATTATGTAAGTTGGACGATAGCTTTGGAAACTTCTAGATCAATTTCTCAGCGCAGATTATGGAGCTATGAATCCCATTTATGGTAGAGGCTCCCTCATAAAAAGCTTTTTGAAACTTTTAGATTTTCGGGATGAAGAGAGAATGAACCTGCTAAGCAAAGATCTGCCGGCGGCGCTTTCATGTGTATATATATATATATAAAATCAACAAAAGACAGGAAAAAAATTGTAAGATAAAGGCACTCCCAAAGCCATCTGGAAGTAACCAGGACATACAAGGCTTGCTTTTATGCTGCTAATTCCACTTGGTGCAGCATAAAAGCAGAGCGTAGATATTGTGTTATACAAACATGCAAACATGTAAATATGTAAATATGTAAATATGTAAACATGTAAATGGCCCCGGAATACTAATCTTGGTGGTCAGTCCGAGGGAGGATAATTTTTGACTGGAGTAAACAGGCTGTAGTTTGGGGCTCCAGAAGCCTCTCCGAGGAGATGCTACTGCTCTCTGTTAAATGTATGAGCCTGGACTAGCCAGTTGGCCCTTTTCAGGTCTGAGCACAGTCAATGGAGCTACTATACTATCCTTCCAGGTGACAAAAACCTAGTTATACATTTGGTATTTTATTAGGATCCCCATTATCTGTTGCGAGAGCAACTCTTCCTGGGGTCCACACAAAACATGAAACATGACATAATACAGAACATTAGCAGACAAGAACACCTCAAGGACAGAACTACATCAAAAGGATCAACTCCCCTTTCAGCTGTGCAGTGGCAGCTTGGCCTATTTTTGCCCAGCTGATTCTTGGCCTTTGTTGGCTCTCGGCCGGTGGCCTGTCATGTTTGATTCTATCGTCACTATATCTGGATCCTATGGTGCACGGCAGAGTGACTGACTGGGAGATGCTGAAAAGGAAGAGGGCAGTAGATCTGAAATGTGTGGCAGGACATTGTAAAAAAAGTTTTAGTGAGGAAGTTAATCGTCTGTCAAACGGTCCACTTTTGCAAAGCAGTTACTTTTCTCTATTTTCCATTTCTCACCCTACTTTTTCCTTCTCTTTTCGACTTTTTTTGCTAGGAAAGATTATGGCTTAGTCCCCCCGTCCCCGTCCCCCCCTCTCAGAAAAACAATTACAAAATGGAAAGAGCAAGCAGCAAACTCCTTTTGTGTCATTTGGCAAACACCCCGGCCAAAGATGAAGGTTTTTAGACTGTTTAAATACTTCTACATGTAGAATTTGTATAATTGATTTCACATCGTGTTTGAAGTTATTGCTATAAAACTTTAAACGTACGCTTAATGGGGTGTACATTTATTTTTGGATACAAGCTAAATAAGTATGTAAATCAGTGCAGTTAAACGCTGCATGTTTTCTACATTTCCAGTTGGTTTGGTTTTCTGATAGTCTCCGCTTAGCCATATCGGCAGTTTGTTTCTGTTGGCTCGCAACCATGTTCTCCTAGCTGGACACTTCAGACGTCCACATATTTCAGACTGTTCTCGTCATTTAGGGATATTCTGTATTAATGATGTTCAACTGATACCAACAAATCTTCAGGTACATAGAGTCCCTTTGTTATTGGCAATGCATTACGGAAACTCTCACAACCCCATTGAAAACGAATGGGCTTGTGCATTTTTAAAGTAATCTGTTTACATTTCTGTCTGTCTTCCCTCCCAAACAAAGATTTTCCCTCCTTTTTCCTGTGTCACATTCACTGTCCCAGAGGTCATTGTGTTGCCTGCTGTCCCCTCCCCCCAGGCATTCTGACTTTACTCTGGCCTTAATAAACCCAGGAGTGTCTTTGACAACGTGTGACTTGAAAGCAGGAAATAATGGGCCCTAAATACTAAATCTTTACAGGTTATTGACCTGTGGAGAAAACACGTATGCAGCAGGCTCTACCATCGTTTGTTTCCCCTTTCCAGCCCTATAGCCATTTTGTTTCACTGCAGACACTAGGACTTATTTGTCTACGGCTTCTGAACCAAGTGCTCATGCCATCTTACTGGGTGAAATACAGCAACACATGGTTGTCTTTTGTGGCTGCAGCTTATTCTCTCTTGTTAAATGTGAATACCAGGTTGCCCTGTCTTTAGTTGCTGAACTCTTATGTTGCTGGTTACTTTTGCCTGGCACTGTTAAAAAGCATCTGTTGGACCCGTCTTCACAGTCACCCTCTTTCCCAGGCAGAATATAAAAACTGTCAAATGACAGCCCAAACCGCCTTCCTTCCCCCCAGCCTACCATCCCTTTCTCCTTAGCAATAAAGGCACTTACAGCACTGTAAAAACATGTCAGTTGCTGTATCCAGTGGGGCTGCTGTGGCCTGCGGTGGTTGTGGGGGGGCGAGGGTTCACCTTGCGGTCAGACTCAGGTTCTTCTAGAAGAAAGCTGCTGCCTCCCGTCCCGCCGCCAATACCCAACTCCAAGGGCTATTGATCAGCTCCAACATTTCAAATACGTTTTTATGTCCTGGAACATTCCATGACTTTCCCAGGCCAGGGGGGTGACACTGGATCTGGGGATGTTTGATAGAAAAAACAGTCCCCCACTAATCATGGCTACCGTTGTGAACTGTGGATGTGACGTTTTCAGTGCATTGGTATACATTGCGGCCTGCATTACACACCGTGGCCTGTCTCTGTTGGTTCAATCCCAGATTCACTTGATTTGAGTGCAAAGAGAAAACCACATCACTTGCATCACACCATTCAAATGAAAGCTGTCTTACCCTAACAATGTACCAACTACTCAAAAGGAAACTCATTCCTAACAGCCGGCCCCAACTGACCTGACATCCACATTAGGAAGTGGAGACCAAGGCTATTAATATCAGGGCCCTTGGCCCTGAGGAATGACCCCTGTGTTAGAGGGAGCAGAGGGGGAACAGGGGCAGCCAGCCGGACTGACTGACCTTCGGGAGGTCCCGTCCTCATTTCCTGCCACTTCACACCAGGAGAGCCCGGGTGGTTCCTCTCTCTGCTCCCGGCCCAGCTCCCGTTTCTTCCCCAAAGCTTTGAGGCCTTTGTGTCAGAGCGCCGAAACCGAGGGGGAGCATGCCAACATGTTATAACTTAAGAACATCCACTGACCCTCCCCTTTGGGGAAAAAAGGGGGTTTAAGGAAAGCCAGAAACACATGGAACCTTTTCACCTCTGTGGCAGAGATGGGAGGTGTTGGGGAGGAAGAGTAAGAGGTTGTTTGGTGGGCTGGAAGGGTTTGTTTGTTTTGGCCCAAACAAGGTCGAGGCTCAGAATACTGTACTGCCTGAACAAGGCTCTGATGTCAGCCCAGGGGAGAGGAAGGGTTATGTGGACTGAGATGCCCCCGGTCTCCCCAGGGCAAGAGTGCTGAAAATGGCTTCATTGTAGTGAGGAAAAGGACAAGCAACAGAGAGAGGAAGAAAAAAACGTGTCTGTGACCTACTGGACAGACAAATTGGTTTGCAGGCAGAAATGGATTAAGAGTATGGTGACTGATTGTGCTGCAGCGTGTCCATTTTGAGGGTTTGAATTTAGACTGCTTTGGTGTGTGTTTTTTTTCCTCTGTGTGCATGCATATGCCCTGACATTTGGCAAGTCAATATTTGTCTGCTTTCCTTTTCTCTAGACATCCTCGTTCTGAGCAGTAGACCATAAAGCTGTCAAATGTGACCCGAAGATTTTCTCTATCTTCTTTTATTTCCTTTTTCTACTTGTGATAACAATATCATTGTGAACCAGCTAGCCGCTCTCCCATGTCCTTATGGCCAGGATTTGCATGGGGAAAAACACAGGTTTATCTTCTCTTATCTACTGTACAGTGTTTGCTCACACAATCGGTGCAATTCAGAGTTTTTCTCTCTGTGTGTGTGTGTGTGTGTGTGTGTGTGTGTGTGTGTGTGTGTGTGTGTGTGTGTGTGTGTGTGTGTGTGTGTGTGTGTGTGTGTGTTGCACGTGTCTGTCTATAACTAGCTTTGTCTAGTTCTGTACATTTCTATATGATTTTGTTAGTCTGTGTTGTGTGCCCTTGGTCTGTGTGTGCCTTGACTGTGTGTACGTAATACACTGTGTTTTATGAGAGGAATCCTGATTGTGGCCCCGGATTTTTGTCTTGGTTGATGAAAAATATGCTGCCTGCGGTACACATCTACTTGAGTGAGGGAACACACAGTTCTGGGCTGTCCTTTCCAATTGGCAGTCTCCGTGCTGTTCTGTGACTGATAAGAGGATAGTGTAAATATAACTGTACAGCACAGCTCGTTACTGCTGAAGGGAGAGGTGAGGGAGGAGAAAGAAGGGAGAGGTGAGGGAGGGGAAAGAAGGAAGAGGTGAGGGATGGGAAAGAAGGGAGAGGTGAGAGAGGAGAAAGAAGGGAGAGTGTGGTGTCTGTACTGTTCTGACGAAAGAGTGTGTGTTTTTATGGATTTTTTGCTGTTTTTTGGTACTGAGTGTAAGTGTCTTACTTAACCCATTTGTTTAGGCTCACTGAACAG
Source organism: Oncorhynchus clarkii lewisi (assembly GCF_045791955.1). NCBI lineage: Eukaryota > Metazoa > Chordata > Actinopteri > Salmoniformes > Salmonidae > Oncorhynchus > Oncorhynchus clarkii. The sequence goes on from NC_092156.1 coordinate 24,943,305, forward strand.
CCAGGCTGTGTTTTGTTGTTGCCTGTGTTTGTCTGCTTGAGTATCCCCCCTCTGCCTCTCTGCTTCTCTCCCCCTCTGCCTTTCTCCCTCTCTGCTTCTCTCCCTCTCTGCTTCTCTCCCCCTCTGCTTCTCTCCCCCTCTGCTTCTCTCCCTCTCTGCTTCTCTCCCCCTCTGCTTCTCTCCCCCTCTGCTTCTCTCCCCCTCTGCTTCTCTCCCTCTCTGCCTCTCTCCCTCTCTGCCTCTGCTTCTCTCCCTCTCTGCCTCTCTACCGCTCTGCTTCTCTGCCCCTCTGCCTCTCTCCCCCTCTGCCTCTCTGCTTCTATCCCCCTCTGTTTCTCTCCCTCTCTGCCTCTCTCCCTCTCTGCCTCTCTGCTTCTCTCCCCCTCTGCTTCTCTGCTTCTCTCCCCCTCTGCTTCTCTCCCTCTCGGCCTCTCTGCTTCTCTGCCTCTCTCCCTCTCTGCCTCTCTGCTTCTCTCCCCCTCTGCTTCTCTGCTTCTCTCCCCCTCTGCTTCTCTCCCTCTCGGCCTCTCTGCTTCTCTGCCTCTCTGCTTCTCTGCCTCTCTGCTTCTCTGCCTCTCTGCTTCTCTGCCTCTGCTTCTCTCCCTCTCTGCTTCTCTCCCCCTCTTCTTCTCTGCCTCTCTCCCTCTGCTTCTCTCCCCCTCTGCTTCTCTCCCCCTCTGCTTCTCTCCCCCTCTGCATTGCAGGCTGAGGGCTGGCTCTGTGTGGCTGGTTGGTGTTGTGGTGGGGCTCCATTAGATTGGGTTAGCTCAGACACCGTGTGGTGGGCTACTGGCACTTCCAATCAGGGGTACCCCCTAAACATCCGTGACCACTCCAAGGGAGCATGGAAAGGCGGGACACTACACCTCCCCTTCTACTCTGTGCTGTGAGTAGGAGGAGGCAGCATTTCTCTTTTGTTTAGAAACGCCAAAATCCCACTGCCCGCAGCGTTGTGTAATATTTCAGAGGAGGAAGTGAAAAGGGAAGAGTCAGTCAGTGGCACGTGGCACAAACCCCCCCACTCCCCCTCCTTTTGCTTGGGTTATTCGAAGCAACAGTTGTGCAAGGCCCATTATGTCAGGTTAGGGCACGGTTGTGGCAACTTGGAGGGAGGCCGGGGAGAGAGGAAGTGGGAGTTGTTGGAGAACAATTATTTTATAGCCACTTCTTTCTCTCCCTCTTTTTTTCTCTCTCTGGAGAGGCAAGCAGTTATTTTGAGCAGCAGAGTTGGTGCTGCCACGGCTCTACCCAGGGGCAGAGGGTCAGGGGGAGAAGGGAAGGATGGTGCCAGAGTGCCAGGGAGGAGTTTTTCTCTCACCCCTCGTCCCCTCCCTTCTCCTCTCCTCTGTCCGGCTAACAAGATGCCATCTATTGATCAAAGGGAAATAAGAAAGGGGGTGAAAATGTATCACTATAATTTGTGTTAGGGTTTTTCTGAGGCCCCCAGAATGGTTCCTCCTTGCCTGCTGGGTGGCTGGCTGACTGTGTGCTGCGGCTTCTCTATCGGTCCTACTCCCCGCTCAGACAGTAATGAGCCACACCAATGAGGTGCCACAGAGGTTTTGTCCTCATAGAGACACGGCATCACGCTGCCACTTCCTCTAAGAATTTATGTCCATGTGCCGTGGTGAATACTCCATCGTGAGCCTGTTTAGTACACGGCTTCGGCCTCCCTGGGGAGGGGTTAGAGTGTTGCGCCATCTGTGGTGCCCCGGTTCACTAACTCTACACTGTGCTAGTTCCACCCAGGTAAAGACTGTATTGGCTCATGGCCCCTTTTAGTGAGGACTGCTCATGGTTACAGTACGTTGACTGAAACAAACAATCAACTAAAGCATTTTAGTCCGTGTTAAGGCAAGGTGTTTTTCTAGACCATGTGACCCAACCAGGAAAAACTATTGGCTCTATAATATCCAATAATCTCCATTGGTCTCTGGAAGAAGCAGGGGGAGCTGATTTAAAATGAGATACTCTGTGTAAATCTCACCTGAACATGGTTCCTTCTCCAAAGGTTAAGTATTTATTTTAACAGATTAATTTGACCACATGTTCAACTCTGCATTAAACATCCCTGGCCATACGCTCTATTAAAATATGCATAACATCAAGAGTATTACTTTGGCAATGTTTTACTGAAGGCCATATTTCAGTGAAAAAATACCTATATGAACTATGGTTCGGTGGTATCCAGATTGTCATACCTTCAACAAGTTCCTGTATTCTACCGGAGTATTCGGTATTATCGGCAGTGCAAACAAGGGCCGCTATTTCTTTCCATTAAAAAAAAAAAGTTTTACAAATTCACGCACAAAACTAATTTAGGCAGCAGGGATCTTGATCTAGGAGTCGATTGATTTGTCTCTGCTGTAACCAATAAGCTTGATCTTGCAAGCTAGCCACTTAACTAGCAAGTTATCACACCAAATGTATAGCTGGAGCCCTGAGCTGTAGATATTTTATTTGGGACATCTTGTATTTTTTACAGTATTGAAAAACATACAGTACCGACCAAGTCTAATATTGACTAATGCCTTGTGCTGTGAGTGTGTGAAATGACAGTTAAGATCAAGTACAATATCTAATACAGTAAATACTTGTGTTGCGTAAGTTGTAACTGGCAAATTTAGAACTCCACCTTGTCACAGTGTCAGTGTAACTTGTCTTCCTCAGACTTCTAGTGCAGCTGTTTTGTAATATCACTGCTTGTTGTTACGAAACCGACACCCAGTTTGTCTCCATCTCTAAGACAAAAAAAGTTATCTTAGTATTGACTTCCTGTTATGATTTGCTGCTGCTGGAGGGTGTCGTAACCCTTGGAGACATTGCCAAGAACAGAACAGCCAAGGTCTAGCTTAGCGTTCTCTGTGTCCTGGGATCAGGATCACACAGGAACACAGAACATACCTGTTTGATATCTGGGTGGAGCAGGACACAAGTTAGCGAGCTAGCCTAGCGACACCATAAAGCTGTTGACTGGCTGGACCTGAGACATGCTCACAGAGTATCTTCTGTTTGTATGTGCTAAATACTAACGCTAGACCTCAGCTCTTCATACTGCACTTATACAGTTCAATTCAATAAACTTTATTCTGTTATTGTCCCTGGCTGGGGAATAAAAAAGTTTATTAAACTGAATTGGATTGTAGAAATGCAGTGTGAAGAGGAGAGGCCCAACGTTGGCACACATTTCCATACTGTACTTTTAAAGCTGCTCAGACACGATGGGTCTTGTTATTGACATAGTGTTGAACAATACAGGTGTTTCAAAAAAGAGTTTGCTTGTTGCAGGTGTGTGAGAATATTTTTTTATGATCTCTTAAATGGAGAAGAAAAACTTGCACACTCCTCTTGGCAGTATCACTTTGTACATTTAAAAAACAACTGTTAAACGTCACAAAATCTTATGTCTGTTCCAAAGGTTATGTAATCTTACCACACACATACTATATAGTACATGTATCTACAGTTAGTATAGTTCCTACACTATATTGGGCCTATGTCCATATTAAACACCCTCCTGTCTCCTCTCCTGTGTTGCAGCTGGTGAGAAGGCCATTGTCTGTGACCAGTGTGGGGCCCAGTTCCAGAAGGAGGATGCTCTGGAGGCTCACAGACAGATCCACACAGGTAAGAACACAGCCACCACTTCTGCTTCAATAAGGCTTTACATGTGTTCCCACCATCACTCTGTTAGAGAGAATTGTGTTCTCTTTAGAAGAGTTGCTCCACTCCCACCAGGGTCTTGTACACCATCTAATTCTGTTTGTTGTGTGAGTGTCTACAGTTTGCTCCTGAGGTTAAAGGTCTAACTAAGTCATGTGAAATAGGTCCGATTGATGGCTATAAATAAAACAAAACACAAAAAAGCATTCATTTTGGTGTGCCTAAATGGTCTGAAGCATATCAACTAATAATGTATGCTTGTTGACTTTGTGATATTTTAGTAGTTATTAAAATAGTTGTTTTTACACCACAGTGAGTTTATAGTATGCTACGTCTTACTGCTCTTGGCACTGTACCAAGCAGAAAGACCCAGCAGGGACATTACCATATCCCGTGTCACAGCGTTAAAAGCTAGTAACCATGGCTTCCGGTATAAAGCCGAACCCTCTCGGTCGTGGTTATAAGCCGGCTGGCTCGTTCCACGGCGAGGTGGGGGTCTGGAATCTTCCCTGGCACACAGGGCTCCCTCAGCCTGACTACACGGGCTGGATGCCAGAGAGGGAGAAGGCGAAGGGACACTCAGACCTGGGCTTACCGTCCAGCTATAGCTAGATGACTCCTGATATCTCCAGGAGTGATAAGTATACATTTTTGTGTTTCTCTTTTTAAAATTTTTGCTAGCTAGGTCCGTCTACTTTAAGTGCTGTCTGTCTTCCCAGTAGCCTACTTGGTGTGTGAACTGCTCACTGCTCATAACTTGCAGATTATTGACACATCAACCAGGATCAAGGGGCAGGGCAATTTATGACTTGTTTTTGTAATCAGTGGCTGTTTTGGAGGGGGAGTGGTTTCACCTCTCCTAGGCAATCAGCAATTAGTGTTTGTTCTTCAGTCTCCCCTGGTTTCTCAATGGCAGCTGTAAGTGGAGGTCATGTCAGTGGGGGATTTGTCGCAAAACTAAGACGGTTCTGCCGAGTTGTTTGAGGAAGGAATGCGAGGAAGGTTTCACACCACTCTCTCACTTCACTTCCGTCTCACTTCAGCTTGGAACTGCTGATCTGTGGACAAGAACGCCAAGTTCATCTCAGCCTATGCTGCCCTTCAGTCCCTTGACTTTTTGGTCCTGACCACGACATGGATCACCCCAGAGAACACTGCTACCCCAGCTGCTCTCTTCATCTGACTATGTTTTCTGTCATAGACCGGGAGCATCTGGTCACCGCGTGATGGCATTGGTCTACACATTTCTCTTAAGTGGAGATTCTCTCTTTTCTCCCTCTCTCACCTGTCCATCTCCTCATTTGAATTCCATGCTGTCACAATCACTTGTCCAATCAAGCTTAAGATTATTGTCATCTATCACCCACCAGGTGCCCTCTAAGAGTTCCTAATTGACACAGTGATAAGCTCATTTCCTGACGATGGCTCTCCGCTCTTTGTACTTGGCGACTTCAACCTCCCGACGTCTGCCTTCGATTCGTTTTTTTCCCCAACTCTCTCTTTCCCCTCCTCGCCTCTTTTGACCTCAACCTTTCCCAGTCCCATCCCACTCACAAGGCAGGCAATACACTTGACCTCATCTTTACTAGAAGCTGCTCACCTACTGATCTCACCGCAACCCCTCTCCAGGTCTCGGATCACTACTTTGTTTCCTATTCTGTCTCCGTTTCCTCCAACCCTAACCACTCAGTCCCTACCCAGATGGTCATGCTCCGTTGCAATCTTCACACTCTCTCTCCCACTACTCCTCTTTTTATATCCTATCATCTCTTCTTCTGCTAAATCCTTCTCCCTCCTGTCTCCTGATTCTGCCTCTTCAACCCTACTCTCCTCCCTTTCCACATCCTATAACTTGCACTGTCCCATTTCCTCCCAGCCGGCTTGCCCCTCCTGCTCTGTGGCTGAGTGACTCATTGCAAGCTTACACAACAGGGTTGCGGGCAGCTGAGCGAAAATGAAGGAAAACTAAACTTCCAGAGGACCTACCATCCTTCCACTCTCTCCTCTCCTCTGTATCCGGTGATAAAGCCACTTTCTACCACTCTAAATTTCAACAGCCTCTAACCCTTTTCCACCTTCTTCTCCCTCCTTAATCCTCCACCCCTCCCCCTCCCTCTCTGCGGATGACTTTGTCAACCACTTTGAAAAAGAGACATCCGAATACTCATTCACTCAGCCTATTGAATCCACTGGTCTCATTCACACAGCACTACCCTATGCCTTGACCTCTTTATCCCCTCTCTCTCCAGATGACATCCTGCGTCTAGTGAGGTCTGGCTTCCCAACAACCTGCCCGCTTGACCCTGTCCTCTCCTCCCTTCTGCAGACCATTTCTAGAAACCTTCTCCCATTCCTCACTTCCCTCATCAACTCATCCCTGACCCCTCTGACTTCAAAATGGCCAAGGTTGCTCCCTCAAGAAACCAACACTCAACTAATTAAACAATAGAGCTGTATCCCTTCATTCTTTTATTTCCAAAACACTTGAGCGTGCTGTCCCTTATCAACTTTCTCATTGTCTCTCTCAGAACGATCTTCTTGACCCTAACCAGTCAGGCTTCAAGATGGGTCACTCAACCGAGACTGCTCTTCTCTGTGTCACAGAGGCTCTCCCCACTGCCAAAGCTGACTCTCTCTCCTCTATTTTCATCCTCTTCGATCTATCTGCTGCCTTCGACACAGTGAACCATAAGATCCTCCTCTCCACCCTCTCAGGGCTGGGCATATCAGGCTATGCACACTCTTGGATTGTATCCTACTTGGCAGGCCGCTCCTACTAGGTGACATGGAGAGGATATGTGTCTTCACCACGTACTCTCACTACTGGTGTCCTCCAGGGCTCGGTTCTAGGCCCTCTTCTCTCTATACCCTAAGTCACTCGGCTCTGTCATATCCTCACATGGTCTGTCCTATCATTGCTATGCGGATGACACTCAACTACTCCCGTATGTGGCCAATGATTCTTAATTTACAAGAGGTGCAGACTCAAGTTTCCCTCCACTCACATTTGGCACCGGTGGAGCTTGTGTGTGTATGCTGATACTGTAAGGAGGATGACTAGGTGTGTTGTGATTGCTGGACTCCAGAGTGTGGCAGAGATGGGTCACAACCTCCAGTGTGTGTGTGTAGCATTGATGTGTGTAACCTGTGGATTACTGGGTTACAGCCATTCTATCGCTCCACACTTCTGTGACCGGCCAAACAACAAGCCATCCTCTTTCAGAACTATGGACTGGTAATGTGATCCAAGCTGTGTTGTCCTGTATATCAACCTCAATGCCTTCTCAAGCGGTACACTTTACTCTTCCTTTTTTGTGAAACGAAAACATTTTCAGTAGATATAGTATTCTTGTACTCCATGTGCCATTGTTAGGGTGATGGTTACTCAATATGTAGGTATTCTCTGTTTTGTTTTTTAAATGGGGGAGGAGCTCCTCTGTGTACCCCAACAGAACCAGTGTGGAGTATAACTCAGTATAATGGAGACTGACACCGTCATCCGAGCCTGACCCAAATAACTTCCCGGAGCAATCTGGGTGGCCCCTCATTTTTTGACAGGCATGTCTCGGGGCTAACGCCACTTGAGCTGGCCCCCTATTTGACAGCGGCAGGGGCCATGACCAATTCAGGGTCATATAGTAAAGAGGGGTTAAATGAGGCTAATGATCAGACAGTCATACCAGCAGTCTAAATATAGAATTCCAGTCTGGAGTAGAAAAATAAGCAAGGGACTTGTCTTCCTGCCTGGGTTTGAAACAGCAGTGAGGCCAGTCTCCCCTGAGACCCACTGGGCTTATATTTTAAAATGTGCTCTAACGCATGGCTAGGCTGATTCGGCTGCTCCATCTCTCAATATGCTCACCCATATGCTTAGCTTTACTCAGTCTACTCGCTCTGGAAAATGGGTTATCACCTAATTCTGATTGTTTGCAGCTCTATGTGTGCCTGTGTGCGAGTGTGGCGATGCATAACTTACTGTACACTGTCAGAAAGGAGATTATTCACACTTTAAACCATTTGGAACACAACATGTGTGCATATTATATGCTAAAGTTTCCAGGAAGTGTGACTCGTGTAAAGTGAGATTGAGGGAGTAATCACTCTGTTCTGTTCACACTCTCTCTGGTATACAGAAATGTTTGAGTGACACTAAGGTTGTAATGAGTTGCAATATACACCTTTTTCGATGTAAGAGAGGAGCTCCTCTGGGATCTGCGGTGTCCATCTAACGCCAGACAAAACACACTGTTACTTATCAGCTACAGATCCCCCCCCCCTTTCTACCCCTTCTTCCACAGTCCGGTGGTTGTGTGACTCTGTGTCGCACTCGCTATGTAAATAGTTCATGACCGTCGGCATGGAGGTGGTGTTTATGATGGCCAGAGTTTTGCGTGGCGTTGTAAACATCCAGGTCTCAGTTTCCCGCTGGCAGCGCAGGCAGGCTTTGCCAGCAGAGAGGGTATAGAAGGGCAAAGTGCTAGGGCCGGTTCTCTCCTGTTCCCCTCATGCGATCATCCCTCTGCCGCTGAAATACTCTGTGTTAAACCCAAGGATGAATGGCATTCCCGGAAACCGCACCGAGTTTGGAAGAAGTGCATTATGTCACCCCTTGGCTCTCATGTATGATTTACAAAACGGAGGAATACACAGTTCCCTAACGATAGGTTATAGTCAACTGCTTTTTGTTGTTGCTTTTTTTTTACATGTGCACTGTACACTTGAAACTTTGGCTGACAGATTTGAAATAGATGTAAGATTATAATAATTATTGTGCAATTGCAGACCTAACACTTTCTGTAAGGACCACATTTATTTTTAAAAGCACTTTGTTTTTGTGCAGTGGTCTAACACCAGACAGGGGAAAATATTGTTGACCATCAAAGCCAAATGTTATCTAAGTGTCTGCTTTGCATTATGGGGTGCTGTTCTCAAATGACAATATTTGGCCTGGAAGTCATGCCCATTTCTGGGTGATGCTGCTCCTTCAACGGGCACTATTGTGGCATCCTTTCTGGCTAGTTGATGTCGGACTTATCAGTTGCAGCAGCTCTTCTTTATCCACTCAGACTCACACTGGTTGGTTGTAAAACAGGACCGATCACAAGCTTTATATTTAGCGTTACTTGGTATTTGCTTAGGTTAGTTTATATCCCTGTGCATGCGTGTACGGTACTCTGAACCTTTTCACAGTATGTACACATGAAACCTTGAGTAATTGTAAGGGCACACTACTGTAAAGGAACATTCCGTGTATTTTCTGAACGTTAACATTTTGAAATTAGTATGGCAAACATGACAGTCACTTGTCAATAGAAGAAGTAAAAGAAAATAAACTAATCAAGTTGTTTTGTTGATAGTACCATCTCATTTATCATAAAGCCAATACTATGGCATTAGGCCTCATCTCTTCATCTGAGACTAATTGATTGTGGCCACAGTTTAATATATCTGAATAACACAGAGGGGGTTAGCAGTGTTGGCTGGGGATTTTGAGGTGACATGACTCTGAGAAAAACAACATCATGCGCCTGTGTGGTTACGCAGTAGGCTACTGCACTGCCCTGCTCCCGCAGACTCTGCACTGCCGACATCATTTTTAAGGGCAGTCCAAACTGACTCCCACCTATAACACCTCTGGTATAGCTCCGGAGGGTTCCACCTCACACGCACCTAAGTCACAGAGAGAATCACATTATAGAACCTGATCAACACTTTTGAACGACACACCTCTCACACGAAACGCACCCCTCTCACACAAGCCACATCTTAATGGCTTGGGCTAATTCTAAGAGAGACTTTAGTCTTGCCAGGAGATCCCATGTCCTAATGTGACTTTTAAGCTTGATTACATAGTATGAATCTCCCCTCAATGCATGTACAGTAGCTAGAGCAAGTTTAACTGCAGAAGGTAATGCACTAGGTTTTTGCCACTCACTAGAGTTCCGTGCAAATACAATAGCGTGATATTCTGGAACAGTGTTGTTGTTTCTGTGCAGATAGAAGGGGAGCAGCCCTGTCAGGACACCATGTGAGCTGTGGCTGAAATGAGTGTTGACAATGCTGTAATGACATGGGGATGGAGCGCTGACGAGCTGACCTGGGAACAGTATAGCCGTCTGTAACAGTAACCGCCTTCTATCCACCGACTAACTGGAGACCCTCAGGGACTGTCTCTCGCTCTGCAATATCAGCGCAGGTCATCTTGTCTGCACCATGTTCAACAGGGGGGAAACTCACTTATTGTGCAAATGATCGGAATGGCACCTTCGGTCATTGGTAAAGGCCATCTGATTTGGCCCATGTTTGGGAAGCAAAGCAACGTGTTTTCCATGAGATGGTGGTAGTCCTGTTTATAGACGAGCCATCTGACCCCCCCCCCCCCCCAAGATTCCTGGTCTCAGTGAAAATTAAGAAATAATGGGAGGGACTAACCCCTCATTTTCTATTCCCCTCTCTCCCTCCCTCTCTCTCACTCTTTCCTCCCCTCTTTTTTAAGTCTTGTCTTACAGGGAAAATATGCAAAACATTTTTGAGGCAACAGTGGATTTAGCTGGTGGGAACACTGCGTGACTCCAGCGGCGGGGCCACAGAGTAAACAGTTTCTTTCTCAAGCCAGAAATAGTTTGGACAGTGAGCGAGAGAAAAGGGAGGACAACACGCCTGTGTTATGGCGCAGTGAGAAAAGAAGCCTGAGGCCTCTTTCTTTCCTTCTCTCGCGATTTCATTCCCACCCCCACTTTCTTTTTCACTCCCACATCTGAAAATGTTCACACTGGTGGCCTCCCAGTCAGTCCCCTCACACACACACTCACACTAACACATACCCCTTTCATGTGCAACTTTCCTCAATTTAGGCCACTGCCACTGGTGAACAGGGTTCACGTCAAAAGTGTTGATTATCTCAATCACATTAGGCGAATAACGACCATATCTTTAGCATTTAGTTAATAGTGACATTATTAAGTTGTCTGTGAGCATCAGAGCCATGATGAACACACAGCCTTGGTATGGAAGTGTTTTTGTTTGCCTTAAATTCTGGATGGTGTTTATGTGGACATCAAGGTTGATTTAAATAGATGTTTTACCATACAAAGAATAACTGCATTTATTCAGCACAAACCATCTATAAATGGTAATTGGAGGTACTTGAAGGATATTTGGTAGTGTTTCATTTTTGATTGGTGCGTTAGCCTCATGAATGCCCTCCCACTGCTGTCATCTGGTGCGCAGTAATGCTGCGTTAGCCCTCATATAATAAAGCGTTAACCCCCATATATCGCTAGACTTTAATTATTGAGCAAGCTGTCCCTCAGTCTGGCAGGTTACCCATCTGTCTGTCTGACTGGTCTCTGTCCCTGTAAACTACAGTGGAGTGCACTTATAGCAAAGGTCTTTGTCCCTTCTTAGTATATTAGTGAGGCATAGTTTTCATAATAGTGTACTGTGTAGGTATTATGTTGATGTTTGTGTCCTTATGAACCACTATGAGTTGCAAGGAGACTTTTTGCTTCAGGTGTAATGCACAGATCTGTGTTCCCTGAGATCCGGAGTGACATATAGTGTAATTTATTTGAGGGCTGAACTGTCTGTCACTGTAGATAGGCAGGGATTGGTCCCCTTGATGGTCCCTTCTCCCAGGTGATGACTAGTTCCCACCCAAAGGTCACGATTCGGAGGGAGTGATACTGTATCTCCTAAATATATACCAGCATGGACCAGCCAGACCAACTTTCTGACTGAAAGAGGAGACGGTCGCAGAATCTCCTTTTGATGTGGCTAGTAATCAAAACTCCACCATTCCCATTGTGTTTTTACCTCCTCTAGTTTTGCCTACAGTCTTTTTTCATTCATCATTATGTGCAAAAGCTTTTTGATAAGTGAAAAGACTAAGAGAGAATACATCAGGGTAATTTGAGTTTATGTGAGAAGTTTAACAGGTGGCATAGGGCAAGCTTTGCAACCCAATCCTCCCTCTGTCCCAGTTAAAATAGTTTTGCTATGCAGTATGGGTAACATTTGCTCAAGGTGTCTTGTGAACAGCTGAAGTGCAGTTGAGAAGAGCTCTTAGAAATCTTTCAGCTGACTGTCATTCAGAATCGTACAGGGTTATTTAAATAGTGGATCTATCAACCTCTCTCTCCGAGACAGTGGAGACCTTCTACAGCTCTAAAATACCTTAAATTCAATGCTCCTCTTTTCTCCACTCTCCTGGACAGAACTCTTTTTTTTTCTCCTTCATCTCTCTCACTCACTTCCCAAAATAAGAGGTGTACAAGTGGTCTGAGTCAGTATCAGTGAACAAATTAAATCAAGTGCAGACCTAGACTACAGTCTCTTCTTCTCCCTGTTTTTTTCCCTCTCCACTCCCCTCTCCAAACACATGTTTTTGCCAGATAGGATCTAAATGAGTTTTCCAGGCGCAGGGATGCTCAGCTGGCCTGAAAGATACCATGCGGGGGGGGGGGGGGGGGGGGGGGGCAACACCTAGAAGTAATCATCCTCCGTGGCAGGAATGTTTAGCCATTAGACCAAGTGTAAATTCCCACAATGAGCTCTACGTTTATTGACTGGGCCTTGTGCATTATGTGAGGCGTCTTTGCGAGGGGCCATGTGTCTGTGGGGGCTGGGGGGGATGCGACCTGGCACCGACACAGCTTCCTTCCATCGCCTACCCCAGCCAGTGAGAAGTACCCAACGAGGTCTTTCCGTTCTCTATTCGCGGCTTAGTAGGTGTTGTGGTGACACGGCCGCATTGTGGCATGGCCACGGGAACCTGGGGAACAGCACTGTTTTGGGGGGTAGTGGAGGAAGAGCTAGTCGGGGTGGGGGGGGGGGGGGGGGGGTCTGGCAGCAAATTGGGATATCAGAATCCGTTTCGCGGCGCAGTCGGAGAGAATCCCTCCGTGCGAGCAGGCTTTGTGGCGCATTGTGAGTGAGAGACAGCAGCGCGCTTCTGGAGGGGGAAATAAAAAGTTTTGTGGGGGAGATTATGGACTCCCGGAGGCTCGGTGATTCACTCTGAAAAAGGAGGCCAGCAGGAAGCTGGGCAATCTGGCCGCCAAACCCCCTCTCTCTCTGAGATGTCTCTCGACACGTTACAAAGCGACCCCAGTAGCCCATCCTGTGTCTAACACGCATTAACTCCCCCAGATTCCACATTCACAACACTGTAGTCCGGCGATCTCCCTGTTTGTCTCCCAAGGCTTTGTTCAAGACCCCTTGGTTAAAAATAGGTAGATAACAGATAAAGCCTTCGACAGAGGGAACAGAAAGCCTTCCTTTGTCACTCGGTTTCCCACCTTGAAATATTCCTGTCACATATTAACCTTGTGGCGTGAGGTCTTTGAATAGGGAAGGATTCACAGGAAAAGGAACAGCGGCTTGGCCATCACAATAGCCAAGGCCCCTTTGTCCATGGCAGTATTTGGAGTAAATCTCCTTGTGTTATAAGATTTGAGCTGTTTGCGGACATCTTTAGAAGCGTTTGCAGTGTAAAAAAACAGCGGCATGAGAGGCCACTTAATTTCGGGTGTAAATACCTTTCGATTAGCATGGAGGGAATTTGTAGGAGATGGGGGTTGACTTGCTTTCTGCCACAAAAAGAGGAGCGGGGTTTGAAATGGCTCTTCTGTTACTTAATCGTGAAACGGAGAGATTAGTGTGAGCACTTCCAACCTTTCACCCTGGACAAAGGAACCATCAGATCTGGTTGCCTAGATACATGGGTTTCACACTGGCCAATTTAGCCGGTCACCAACGCTCCCTACCTGTAGTCTGTGAAAGGATTGTCTGTCTCTGTCTGTCTGTCTGTCTGTCTGTCTGTCTGTCTGTCTGTCTGTCTGATTACACAAACCAACCGCCAATCACCTGATGGCGCAAGGAGCAATACAAATTAAGATAGCCGCCACATCCTCTCCTTGTCCATCATCAAATCATATAAAAGTTAATGTCCCCAGAACAGACATTCATAAGCCAGTTTAGGCTTGGTGAATATTCAAGCTTCAGACTAGCGAGAGCACCACGGCATGCAGAATGTCCATCTCCAGGACATGCTGTGCAATCAAAGTGCAGTTAACAGTGTCATATTGATTATGGTGGCTTAACCTCTGTAAATCTCTACTCTGTGTTGGCATTAGGCCCATAGACTCCGTGAGATACAATTAACTGTTCCGCCGCTCATCAAGCCAGAAAGGCTTGAGCTTTTGAGTCGTTCTGTGGCATGGAATTCTGGGGATTGCTGTCACTTACAGTATGTTGGAGTTTGTTCAAGTCTGACAGAATTCTGTGTGACGAGTCACTCAGGGTCATTCCAAATTCTTCTCCTCTGCTCCCCTCACTCAAACTAGTTCTGAACAATCCATAGAATCTCACAGAGATAATGTGGACTAGATTTTTTAGTTGATCGGTCTGACAGAAACAAAAACTGAAGCAGAAAAAGAGGAGTGTGAAGGTATTGTACCTCAGAGGAAGGGACTAGTTTTCACTCAATGGCGGTGGATGACAGTGCAAATTGGAACTCAGGTGGGGCCCATTATGCCCATGGAGGGTCCAGTTCTTATCAGTTCAGAACATGTTTCTGAGGAGCAGAATTGTTTTGATGGTACCTGGACAGGCCTTTCACAGAAACCCTACAAAATGAAACGTTGCTAAAGCTAGATAAGGCTATCTCAGAAACTACGTGGTGGGTGGGTAGGTCTGTGTGGGTGAAGTGGTGTTTTTTTTTCCTGTCAAGCATGTTGTCAGAAGAGGTATTCCTGTGTTTGGAAATCCAAACTGGCTGGATAAGGTCTTTGTCTATTTGCACAAGTGTTGGTTTTGAGCAGCTTGGCCCTTCTACCTAATTAGCCAGTCTTCCTCTCGAATGCTGAACATTTAATTAACTATTTTTATCGGTTTGTCTACTGTTAAGCATTTGATCTGGATTTCTTAATCAATATAGTCTTGTTTGGTTCAGTTTCACCTCATATGTCATCTCTACTTTTCCTTTTATTTTTTACACCTACAATCCACAGCATCAGAGAACAAATAGAGAAAGTGTGATTTACAGTTGTCAGAAGTTTACATACACCTTAACCAAATACATTTAAACTCAGTTTTTCACAATTCCTGACATTTAATCATAGTAAAAATTCCCTGTCTTAGGTCAGTTAGGATCACCACTTTTATTTTAAGAATGTGAAATGTCAGAATAATAGCAGAGAGAATGATTTATTTCAGCTTTTATTTCTTTCATCACATTCCCAGTGGGTCAGAAGTTTACATACACTCAATTAGTATTTGATAGCATTGCCTTTAAATTGTTTAACTTGGGTCAAATGTGTCATGTATCCTTCCACAAGCTTCCCACAATAAGTTGGGTGAATGTTTGCCCATTCCTCCTGACAAAGCTGGTGCAACTGATTCATGCTTTTTCAGTTCTGCCCACAAATTTGGTATAGGATTGGGCTTTGAGGTCAGGGCTTTGTGATGGCCACTCCAATACCTTGACTTTGTGGTCCTTAAGCCAACAACTTTGGAAGTATGCTTGGGGTTATTGTCCATTTGGAAGACCCATTTGCGACCAAGCTTTAACTTCCTGACTGATGTCTTGCTTCAATATATCCACATAATTTTCCTACATCATGATGCCATCTATCTTGTGAAGTGCACCGGTCCCTCCTGTAGCATAACAACCCCACAACATGATGCTGCCACCCCCGTGCTTCACGGTGGGATGGTGTTCTTTGGCTTGCAAGCATCCCCCTTTTTCCTCCAAACATAACGATGGTAATTGGTCAAACAGTTCTATTTTTGTTTAATCAGACCAGAGGACATTTCTCCAAAAAGAATGTTCTTTCTCCCCATGTGCAGTTGCAAACCATAGTCTGGTGTTTTTATGGCAGTTTTGGAGCAGTGGCTTCTTCCTTACTGAGGGGCCTTTCAGGTTATGTCGATATAGGACTCGTTTTACTGTGGCTATAGATACTTTTGTACCTGTTTCCTCCAGCATCTTCACAAGTTCCTTTGCTGTTGTTCTGGGATTGATTTGCACTTTTCGCAACAAAGTGCGTTCATCTCTAGGAGACAGAACGTGTCTCCTTCCTAAGTGGTATGACGGCTGCGTGGTCCCATGGTGTTTATACTTGGGTACTATTGTTTGTACAGATGAACGTGGTACCTTCAGGTGTTTGGAAATTGCTCCCAAGGATGAACCAGACTTGTGGAGGTCTACAATTTTTTTTCTGAGGTCTTGGTTGATTTCTTTTGATTTTCCCATGACGTCAAGCAAAGAGGCACTGAGTTTGAAGGTAGGCCTTGAAATACATCCAGAGGTACACCTCCAATTGACTCAAATTATTTCAATTAGCCTATCAGAAACTTCTAAAGCCATGACATCATTTTCGGGACTTTTCCAAGCTGTTTAAAGTCACAGTCAACTTAGTGTATGTAAACTTCTGACTCACTGGAATTGTGATACAGTGAATTATAAGTTAAATAATCTGTCAACAATAGTTGGAAAGATGACTTGTGTCATGCACAAAGTAGATGTTCTAACCGACTTGCCAAAACTCTAGTTTGTTAACAAGAAATTTGTGGAGTGGTTGAAAAACTAGTTTTAATGACTCCAACCTAAGTGCATGTAAACTTCCGACTTCAACTGTATTTAGAAATGTACTTTAAGACTGTTTGAAAGACTTTCTCTGGGAACTTTGGCGATTAGTACCTTCTTTTTTTTTACTTGCTGCTTTTTTCTGCATGTGTCAATGTGTAGTTCATACATGTGAAATCTATGAGTAGAATTCCTGTCTATTATCCACGTCATCCCTAGTTAAAAAGTGACTGTTTACTGTACTGGAAGTAAATTTCCCTCCCATGTGGGCCAGCCTACTAGGAATTCAAGTTCTAGCCAATGAGCTTTAGCTCCTTTCCATTTGAGTGACAGCTAGCAAGATGCACACACAGCAGAGCGAGCGAGCAATGACTTGGTGCACATATCTGCACCGTAGTATACAATTTTCGGGGACCGCTTTTGACTTGTGAGCGCTACTTTCAGAACTACTGGCTAAAAGTATACTAAATTACCAGAGGATCTCTTTTAAGTTAGTTTGGTTAATTGAATTGGTTAAGTGTAATTCTGGTCCGTCTTGTTTGGTCAGTTTCTCTTGGGTAATTAGAATGTTTTAGTTAGTGGCTAACTGTGTTTAGTTTCATTTCTAGACTGTTAATGCTTGTTGGTGTGTCCATTCTGGCCCCAACTGAACCCCCAGGAGGGTGAGAAAAAATAGCCACACCCCACCCTGGAATGCTGGGGTGGTGGGGACCGCCCTCCCATAGCCCAGTGTCAGTTTACTGTCCAACCACATGGCCCGCTTACCACTGCTCCTAGAATGTGATTGATTAGGTGGTATTTGGGTCATTGAGGACCTTTCAGCAGCTTAGGGATCAAGGGTCATCTCCTCTGCAAATCCGCTTCCTTTTGTAAAGTGGAGCACCAGAATAGAAGCCTCACAAAAAGTATGTTTTTCTCCCTCTTCTGTTTCTTCATCTTCACACTGGGAAAATGAGGGAGGGGGGAATGTGAATTGAATGTTTTGCTCTCCCAATCCCTTCTTAAGTCACTCTTAAACTGAGCTCATTGGTCTTATTCAGAAGGTGGTTTTCTTTTACGGTATTGACAGAAAATCTATTAAACAAAATGTGGATTTTAGTGCAGATTAGGGGGCCGTAAAATGTGTTTATTAACGTTTCCTCTGGATCATTTTTTTTAATAATAGAGCACAGAAAGTCTTATTTGAAGATTTAAATAGATCTAAGCAGCAATGAATGAATGTAGACTCTCAGATATTGAGCCTTAATCTTTGTGTAGAGATTAATCTTTTCTGAGAAGAGTTGACACAACATTTACAAACTAACTTTGTGAATTTCCAATAGTCCAATTTATTTCATGCTTTAGAGAAGAAAGCGGAATTGGTTTGGCAATTTGCTGTCTTAACACAAGTGGAGGGAAGAGGCCTGGCCATGTAATCCTTTGATGTGCTGTCGGTCGGGGCTCAAGATGACGGTATGATTCAGAAAATTTGCCAATCCATGGTCCTCAGGGGCCAGTCGTTGTGGTCACAGGACCTGGATTATACCTTAACCCAGGCTAGGGCCCAGGGGACAGGTGAAAGGGGGGTAGGAGTCCTAAAACAATTATGCAGAAGAAATATCAGTGCCCTCAGAAGCACGAGATTGAACTTCACTCAACTTTCTAGAGTTTTCCCTGTTAGTTATTAACACTATCAACGTTTCCCTTTACTGTGGGAATTATGATCGAATCAACGCAATATTGTCCCCTTTCAATGCAACATACCAAAACAAAACAAACTACGTAAGAGATTTTGTTGGAGGCAGAACTCATCGGAGTAGGATTATATTGCATTGACAGGCAAGGCCCATACGCTAGACATAACCAATCAGAGCTGCAGTAGGCCTATATGCAAATAGACCATTGCCATATATGGATTTGTGCCATTCACTTTGAACCTTTCAAGGTTATGTCCTGAATGTGACCAGTTTATTTTTGGATGCAATGTTCAGACATTCACAGAAGTAGCTACAGCATAACACAATTATCCAAACCGGAAAATGTAAGCTACATTAGTCCTAGCGCTAACTGAGGAAATATTGATGTAACACAAGATGTCATAACTCTCAACTGACAAAAACCACAATATGAATTAGCTAATAACAATTACTATTTATAAATCATCACATCATGGGTGAGCTCAACATTGATCAAAATAATTGAGTAAAGCACTTTATAGAAATTGAAAGTAATTTGACAATGGGTAGTTTGTGGGTGCCGCCATGTTTGTTTTTCGCGTCAACCAAAGATAAGAAGAGGAGACAAGATGAGTTTGGTCTGTTTGCAGTATGCATGTTGAAGGGGGTGTGTCGTTTACGATCATTCACTTCCCTTCATTCTCTTCTGGAAGTTGACCTGAAAGATGAGTGAACCATTCCTTCACCTCGTTGTAACATCTTTGGTCTGACAGACATTTATTTGACACACAGAATGTGTTGTGTAATGTCAACAAATATGGTACCACACATAGCTGGCAAATAGCTTAGTTCATGATAATCAGTACAATCTTCAAAAAAGTGTTTTACACACATCATAGGTGTCCATTACAATCTATGCAATAATCGGAATGCATTATTTGTCACGAGTACTTGAAAAAGTGAATAAAACTGTAAATACATTATGCTACATTATGTATTATACATACAGTGGGGCAAAAAAGTATTTAGTCAGCCACAAATTGTGCAAGTTCTCCCACTTAAAAATATGAGAGAGGCCTGTAATTTTCATCATAGGTACACTTCAACTATGACAGACAAAATGAGGGAAAAAAATCCAGAAAATCACATTGTAGGATTTTTAATGAATTTATTTGCAAATTATGGTGTATTTTATGGTAGGCTTACATTATGATCAAATAGCCACAGTGGCCTACTTGGCCACTGTTAAAACAGTAAATTAAAGCGGGTATAGCCTCAGTGTTCACAGGAACCCCGTGCCGGAAATTGACCTGCACAGAGGCAACATTGTTTTGAGGGAATATTGGTTGGGTTCCCTTGTTAATGAAGAATTAGACGTTCAGTTACTAAAGAGTATATCCTTGCTAAGATTGTTGTATCCTGAACATTTTGCAGTTAATTGACATGCATGAGTACTTAATCCGTGTTGGAAGTAGTTGGAAAAGTAATATATTGCAACTTTTTGGGCGACCGGACCAAATTCACATAGAAATGTGAGTTATGGAGCTGTCATTCTCATTGAATGCAAGTCTAAGAAGTGGTAGATCTGTTCTATATGTGCCATTTCTATGCTTCCTTTATGCTTTCCTATTTTCATCTTTTACTTTCGGTTTTGTACACCAACCTCAAACAAGCTGAAAATACAATATTTTGGTTATTGGAAAGATATTTCACAGCGGTTTAGATAGTATCATTGTACTGTACATTTGCTTGATTTGTTACATGAACTGATATTCGGCAAACTTAGAATTGTAGCAATCAGGAAATGGCGGAGAGATTTCTACATATTGCACCTTTAACAATATTACTTTATGTGGAAGGTAGTGTGTTTTATATCTGAGCAAATAAGGTACCTCAGGGTGTGGTATATGGCCAATATACCACGGCTAAGGGCTGTTCTTATGCACGACGTGCCTGCATACAGCCATTAGCCATGGTATGTTGGCCATATACCACAAACCCTTGAGGTGCCTTATTGCTATTATAAACTAGTTGCCAACGTAATTAAAAAAGTAAAAAGTTGTATTTTGTCATACTTATGGTAGAGGGGCCTGACTGAAGCCACTCCTCAGTAAAAGGCACATGACAGTCCGCTTGGAGTTTGCCAAAAGACACCTAAAGGACTCAGACCATGAGAAACAAGATTTCTGGTAAGATGAAACCAAGATTCTCTTTGGCCTGAATGCCAAGCGTCATGTCTGGAGGAAGCCTAGCGCGCAGGACCTCAGACTGGGGCAAAGATTCAACCCTAAGCACACACCCAAAACAACGCAGGAGTGGCTTCGGGACAAGTCTCTGAATGTCCTTGAGTGGTCCAGCCAGAGCCCAGACTTGAACCTGATCTCTGGAGAGACCTGAAAAAAACTGTGCAGCTACTCCCCATCCAACCTGACAGAGCTTGAGAGGATCTGTAGAGAAGAATGGGAGAAACTCCATAAATACAGGTGTGCCAAGGTCAGGTCTCTCCAGAGATCAGGTTCAAGTCTGGGCTCGGGCTCTGGCTGGACCACTCAAGGACATTCAGAGACTTGTCCCGAAGCCACTCCCGTAGCGTCCTACCCAAGAAGACTCAAGCCTGTAATTGCTGCCGAAGGTGCTTAGGAACAGTGGGTTAACTGCCTGTTCAGGTGTAGAACGACAGATTTGCACCTTCTCAGCTCAGGGATATGAACTTGCAACCTTTCGGTTACTAGTCCAACGCTCTAACCACTAGGCTACCCTGCCGCTCCAGTAAAGGGTCTGAATACATATTTTTGCAAAAAAATATAAAAACTGTTTTTGCTTGTCATTATGGGGTATTGTGTGTAGATTGATGAGGAATAAAACCAATTTAATACATATTTGATTAAGGCTGTAACGTAACAAAATGTGGAAAAAGTCTAGGGGTCTGAATACTTTCCGAATGCACAGTATATCCAAGCAGACCTACAAGGTTTGGGGCTGCTGCAAACTCCCTGAAAAGTCTGGCGATTTATAGCAGCTACTCTGGCCAGGCGATAGCAGGCTCTCTCCTCTTAATTTCCTGGGGTCTGTCAGGCTGATATACTGGCCGCTGGGAGAGAAGACTGCCAGCTGCAGGGGGAGGCAGGAGATAGAAGGGAGACCCACACTGTGGTCGTCTGAGTGGACTCAAAGTAGCACTGACTGACTGACTGTACATATACTGTAGCATTTCAATGAGAGGTGTCGGAGGATGGAGAGACAAACGTCAGAGCGACAGGTTTGGTGGTTGAGTCAGATAAATAACAATGTGTGACGGGTCCAAAAGATGCATAAAGCTTACTTCATATGTATTTCATTTTTTTTACTGCAGGGGTAGCGTACACATGTTTTGCGCTTGCAGCCTTCTTCAGTGTGTAGGTACAAACTATTTCATTCAAAACAGCATTTGTAGGGAACACAAACAATGAGCAGCAGGTGCTTCTTATCACCCTAAACGCTAAATGAATTTATGTCATAACTGCTGTAAACATCTCTGAGGTTGGGCTTTGAGCTATGTCACCTATATCTCTGTCTGAACGATGTTTCCAATACAAGGCCGATTCAATTATCCCCATTCCTCCTCTTTGTGTTTTGAGGCTTCAGCAGAGTAGTAACTCATTCATTGACTGGGGTAATCTGGTCTTTTCATGTTCCCTGAGTGACTTTTTGTGCAACACAACCAACTCCTGAGCCCCCCCCTAAACCTACTTTCTATAATCTTCAGGCACTGATCCGTATCTTAATTGTACACATTACAGCTGTAGTAAAGTTGAAACATTCAAAAAAAGAGGATTTCTGGGGCCTGTTCCCACTTTGTGAGGTCATTTGAGGACTTCCCCCTGACTGCGTTAGCTTCACTTGTGGAGCCGAGTGTTGAGACACTGAGAACACTGTGGGGTGGTTGTCAGAAGAGCTCCCCCTGGTGTTCAGAGGCAGTTAGCTGAACTACACACACAGCCAGTTATGCACTGTATAATGGCCATAAGGTTTTCTTTCTGACCAGTCTCTTTCCTTTTAGCAAGTTTTCTGTGATTTAAAAAAAAATACTCTATTGTAAAAAATAAATAAATTGTGGCTATCATTACTGTTAGATGATTATCTCCCACTAATCTCCCGCTCATAATAGTCCTGCAGGATACATTTTTTTCAGATTTTCCATCCCGTAGCACATATCTATGAATCATCGGAGGACACGGTATTTGGAATGAATTTATTGTGCGTTTTATCGTGTGCTCTATTAATCTGCATTCAGACTTGCAATAGGCATTATTAGAAGCCCATGGTCCTTTATATATGTCACCTGTCTAAGGGTATAGGCAATGAATGAGGATTACATACAAGGTTACTCAGAAACCGCCCCTCTAAACTCCAGGCCTACGATGGTGTTATCAGTTCTAGATTACCATACTTGTTGCTAATTTTGATGCGAAACTGTGACTATGTTCTTGACAGGGTCTCTTTGCCTCACCGAGTCTCTCGATTCACTTTGATATCCCTTTGAAACATGCCTCTTTACTCTGGGCTGCCAGACGCTCTGCGCTGCAAATGACTAATTGAACTACCTTTGAATGTGAAGTCGACTGCCTTGTAACTTCACAGCCAAGAGAAGATCTTAATCGGCCATAATACTATTTCTGATAGGATCTGGCTGGCATTATTGATTTTAAAGTGCACTTCCAACAAGCCGATGTTTGTCAGTTCACACTGTGCATGATAATTCCTGTATATTTGGCAGACCATTGAGAAACTTCTGGGTACGATGGATAAGTTGGTAGACTAGACGGGCTGGGATCCTTGCCTGTTCACATTGTCTTGATAGGCGATAGGAGGCATGGATGTCCGTCTAGCGCACGCACACAGTGAGACTAATGCCTCTGGACATTTGTTGGTTTGTCTCCAACATAATTACCATTACTTGCCATTCAAAGTGTGAAGGTTCTCCTTTAATTAATTCTAAATCACAGCTGAATGCAACAATAACAACTTATCGTCCTTTTTTAATAGACAAAGAAAAACTTTCCTCAAGAACAATCTGATGCTGAACTCTCAATAACTGAGATTCTTACTTCTAATCAGTCATCAAGTTGATATGAAATTAAATCAAATTGATATTCCTTTTCCATAGCCATATTTAACATTATACCAACATCGGCAGGCTTATTAAATCTTGTTAGTGTCCTGATTCGTGTTTTTGGAGTGAGCGTGTAATAGAACAAACCAACAGAACCTGAAGGTCAAAGCGACCTAGCTTGCGGAGGCTGTGTTATTGTATTGTGCTTCAGTTACGTGGTTAACACATAGCAATGACAAGGCTATGTGATTACACGTTAAAACCTACAGTAGAAGGCCAAGTATAGTCAGACTTGTTCTTAGTCCCAGTAATACAAAGATCTCGTCAGTCACTACGAGACAGAATTCTTGCCAGACCGTCGTCACTCATGCTGTAAGCCTGTGCTGATTTGAGATAGATGGTTGTAGATGAGATGGTTGATAGTGACTTCTGTTTTAGATGAATTCCCCGCGTGTTGTCAGACTGACAGATGTTCTCTCCCAGGGATAGACGACGATGAGTGTCTCCTCTAATATAAAGAAATACATTCATTAGATTACACACACATTAAATGAGTGAATCATAAACTGACTGTGTGTGTGTGTGTGTGTGTGCTGCTTCTTTTGAGTCCCTCAAAGCACATTGATC
This sequence comes from Oncorhynchus clarkii lewisi, assembly GCF_045791955.1. Classification (NCBI taxonomy): domain Eukaryota; kingdom Metazoa; phylum Chordata; class Actinopteri; order Salmoniformes; family Salmonidae; genus Oncorhynchus; species Oncorhynchus clarkii. The sequence goes on from NC_092156.1 coordinate 24,966,931, forward strand.
TCTATGTAATGTACACACATCATCTTTGAAAGCCTGCGCTCCGCCTCGACTGCCTCTTCTCCAGCTTTGTCCAATAACGCCAAATGTAGTTCTGAGAAGAATGAATACATTCACAACATCCTGGCAAACCCACTTCAATTATTTTGTTTTCCATCAACCATTTCAACGTGTGAGTGCATGTGTATAGGCTTCGCACACACACACGTGTGGCTTTGTGTGTGTGAGAGAGCGAGCAACTGGTCTTGTGGCCGCCAAGAGCCAACCAAAATCAATTTCCTTTCTAATCGAATTAAAAGGTTGGACAGATTGAGGTGGACTGCTGTATTAGCTCTTCAAAAGCGCTCCCCCCTCCAACTCCCCCCTCCCCCAGGGCCCTCTTCCCCGATTCTGCAGCTTGAGTGACACTCAGTTCGTCTAAAAATAATTTTTGAGCGTTGTGCCGTTTGGTGTTTGGCTTCAAGGTCAGGGCCAGACCACCCTCCAAATCAACATGTTTCAGAGATCATTAGCAAAATGGCCCCCAACCTAATTGAGACGGTCAACCTTCTGTCAACCATTAGGAGAGACAGGGCAGTGGCTCGAACCAGTGCAGTTGTCTGTCTGTCTGTCTGTGTGTCTGTGCGTCTGTGCGTGCTTTAACTGCAATCTTGAGGCAGCTAGCAAACGAAACAAAATGGATCCTCGTATTTCACATTTTATTCAGTTGTTTACACCGTAAAAAACAGGACAGTGTAGCACTATAATGTCAAGGGCTCCCAATTTCTGGAGTTATGTAGGCGCAGCCTTCACTTGGGCTCAACAGTTGATCTCGAAACGGCATTCATTTCCTGGGCCGCGAGGTTGGAAATGTACATCGACCTTAACCTGAAATGCCAACAAAAGGGATACTTGTACTGTAACACCCTCAGACTTCTGCTCTGCCCCCCATTTCCTCGAACAGCCCCACAAAGGCCTACATTAAGCTGGGGAGAAGCATGCAAGACCCATTATACCAAAAACCTTTATATTTAGAAGTCATTTGGCCATGCTTCTGCCATTGCATTCAGATTTGATTACCTTTACGTTTTTTTAATTTGCAGCAATCTCCCTCCCACACCAACTCAACACCCCCCCCCCCCCCCCACACACACACACACACACCAACTCAACACCACCCTAACCCCCCCCCCCCCACACACACACATACACACACACACACACACACACACACACACACACACACCAACTCAACACCACCCTAACCCCCTCCCGTCCAAAACCCCTGTTTTTCTAGCCGTGCAGCTTTAGGCCTCTTTTCGTTAGTTTCCCCCGCGTCTCAGAAAACAAAACAAACTCCGTTCCTGTCAGATGGGACTAGAGGTTGAAGGGGGAGGACTGGGGGGGGGCCGTTGAAAGGCGCTGAAAGCCTTTTGTCCACTGGGAAAGACCATGTCGGCAGAGAGAGAGAGAGAGAGGGGAGGGAGGGAGGGAGGGAGGGATAAAGTAAGGGGGGGCCTAGCTCCGGTCATTTGGCCACAGCAAAAGACCAAAAGTGTAAAGATCAGGGATGTAAGAGGTCAAGCCTAAGAGCCTATGACCTATGACTCATTCAGAGCCCTGGACACATTATCTGTCCACTGTCCAGATGGCCACTGGGAATAAATCATGGCAAGAAGCAGAGTGAATTCCAATGCAGAGAGGGGGGTTGCTCTGTTCCGCTCCCAGCCAGATTATCAACCAGTCAGACCAAGGGAAAAAGGCAATGGAATAGGGAAAAGAAGCAATAGGAATGTTTTTTTCTGCACTTTAAGCGTGTTAATGACTACAGCACAGCCAGCCACAGTAATGCCCAACAGAGACCAACAGAGGGGGAGGGGGATTTTAGTCCCCCAACCCATAATTTGTATGGATTACAGCTAAATCTCTCACTGTGCGGTGATGGGGTAGTGGAGAAGAGTGAACCACTGATTGGTTGTGAAGCTACTGGCCTATGTACAAATTCACTACAGGCGCTGAAAGTGGAGGATAGTTGGAGTAGTAGAACTGTGGTGACCCACCTGTTTTGAGCCCCACCTGTTTAGCTATGAAAAAAATAAGATTCTTATTTGGCATAAATACGTGTCACAAATCAGTTTGCAAACAATGTCAAAAATAATAAAACCGCATACAAACATGGGACAGACAATTGAGTATTTTAAAACACCGGACCTACAAATGACTTGTCTGTGCAAATGTATTTTCACTGTGGCAGTTTGTCATCCAAGTGAACAGCGTCATTTATTTGAATCTTTACAATGTTTTTCACAGTAATGGATTTAATTGAATAGCACTTTTGCATTTGATCCTGATGGGAAAACACAAACACACTATTTGGACAGTGGAGTGGGATTATGTGAATGAAGAGTAATACTGTAGGATGTTCCCAATACCAAACAACATGACTAGAAATACAAAGGATTTTTTAACTGAATGCATAATCACCTCATAGTTCTGAATTACATTTGACATTAATGTATGTAACCTAAATTATATAAGCTACTACAAAGTAGTGTAGTTACTTAAAATATAAGTGCAATTGTCCCCAAAAAAAGTCTACATTTTTTTGCCACAAAATTAATTTATACATTGATTACATTATTAGCTGTCCCCCTTAATGATAGATAGACACTTTTGGGGCGGCAGGTAGCCTAGTGGTTGGAGCGTTGGGCCACTAACCGAAAGGTTGTTGGGTTGAATCCCCAAGCTGACGAGGTAAAAATCAGTCATTCTTCCCCTGAACAAGGCAGTTCCCACTGTTCCCTGGTAGGCCATCATTGTAAATAAGAATTTGTTCTTAACTGATTTGCCTAGTTAAATAAAGGTTCAACATTTTTTTATATATAAAAGTTTTTACAACCACAAGTTTTGACCAATCAGTCACAGGGACCCCTATTGGCCGCTCACCTGAACAACGCCCTATATTGTAAATGCCCATTGCTTGTGGCCAATGAGGAGACTGTGAGCATCGACACCCTTGGCAACCATTGGCCCAGTTGCCATGGCCAGCTAGGCGAGCTCTGTGGAAGACAGCTGTACTGCATGAGCTGTTCCCTCTCATTTGTACTCCATTTATCTCACATCTCTCTCACCCCCGTCCCTCTCTCCTTTACTGATTTTATTGTCCCCATGGGGAAATGTTGTGACAGTGTCATGTACACGTTTAAAGTGGCTTTTAAATACAAAACAAATTGACAATGCAACTTTCATAACAGTTTACATACCAATAAAAAGAGACTAACCTGCTGGCCTTACTGGGTCAATAGGAACATTAGTCTGAGATATTTAGGAGGGATATCACACCTGGCACAAATGATTGTCCCTCCCCGGACTCCCTCGCTGGCCAGCGGGCTCTATCTCTCCCGTAGTTAGCCCCATCCCTTCTCCACTGTGCCCAATCAGCTGTGGCAAAGCAAATGGCATCTCTCTCTCACTTCCTCTTTTCCATTCAAAGCGGACGCACAGATGCACACACAGATGGACACAAATGCACAGTAAACACAAGCTGTTTGGTCACATGCAAAGGAAAAACATACAAACACATGCGCTCCCATTCCTATGGAAGTACATAGACACACGCTACACTTATGTGAATATCAGTGAGTATGATAAACTGGTCAACCCACATATGAGTGGCAGCCTGTTGATCTAGTTCCGTCCCTGTGTGACGTAATGTCTGTATTGCTGTCAACCCTACATTAGGATTTAGTACTCTACATGTCTATTTCTTAGGAATAATACATCATGGGCTTGTTTATTTGTATATAGAAAACAAGACTATGATAGACATGGGTGAATTTCTCTCAGAACCTAAACAGAAGGACAACAAAGCAAACAAGAAGAGTGATGACGTGGGGTATGGTGACAGAGGCGGCCACGGCGGAAATAGACAAAATAAACCAAATGATTTACAATCTGAGCCTTGGCCACTGTAAACTTGAATGCGTTCCAGACATCTTCCAGACAGTTTCCCCTCCTTGGTATGAATCTGCCGTATCTCATTCCCCAGCACTAATTCCAATTTAATTGCCAGTGGCCCGAAGCCTCCTCAATAGGAGTAACAAATGGTTTGATTTTGTAGACTTCATCAGACTGCATTTTAAATGCGACACAGTAACCCGGCGCGAATGCCAATGAAGCCGCCGAGTAGCTCTCTGTTTACTAATTATCCTTTTTCTTACTTCAAGCCACACTGCGCAAGTTGTCTGATTTAAATCGGATTTGTGGGATTGGGAAAGGGGGGGGGGCACGGTCCTCTGCTTTGTAAACGATCCGCAGGACCAAGGCAAGGGCCGTCTGTGCACTGTAAATTATATTCTCTTAAAGGCGCATGTCCCCCACAACCCAACTCTTTCTCTGATACACGGCCTGCTGATGTCGAAAATTCTCGACATATGCCGTTTATGATCTTTAAGAGCTTTATCAGTCAGCATTTATGGTCTTTAAGAGCTCTGTCAGTCAGCACAGGGCAGATGTATCAAAGGCCCGCAATCTAAACTTGACAGTTGACACCCCCTGCATATAGGGAAGGTGGTATGGCCCAGAACAGACCATTATGTAATATAAATAGATGCCAGACAAAACCCTGTCTGTCAACAACAAACAAAAGCAGTCAAAGTCTGAATATTGGGGAAAGTTCTTGAATGATTAATATATGACCTGTACCTTACACTAGATAAGGTTTTGATATGTTTATCTCACAAGGAAGACCAGTGAGAGTGATGAACCTTCCCGGGATATAGATGTTTCCCCTGTCAACTAAATGGACAGTTGAGCTACCATATGGTTTCCTGACATTATTTCTGGGTAATTAATTTGGCATCTAGTCTGGCATCTGGTGACATTAATCTAACTGGTGAACGGTTCATCTCACGTTGCCTGCTTCATGACACACCGACGTGTGAATTATCACTCACTGTTACTGGCATGGATGGCACCACACAGCACATTGACAATTGTGCTTTGTATGCAGACATGGTAGTTTCTCTGGGTGTGTTGGTTACACTGTCTAGTCTTTTTGAGCTGGAGAGAATGAAGGTTCTATTCGCTGACAGGTTCCTTTTAAGCAGTGGTGTAAAGTACTTAAGTAAAAATACTTTAAAGTTCTACTTAAGTCATTTTTTGTGGTATCTGTACTTTACTATTTATATTTTTGACAACATTTACTTTTACTTCACTTCATTCACACTTCACACTTCAAAATAATGTACTTTTTCAAAATAATGTACATTTTCCCTGCTACCCAAAAGTACTCATTACATTTTGACAGGAACACAAGTGCTTCATTTGGAAATGAATGTCTGAGTGTTGGTGTGCCTCTGGCTATCCATAAATATATACAAATTGCGCCGTCTGGTTTGCATAATATAAAGAATTTGAAATTATTCATACTTTTACATTTGATACTTAAGTATATTTTAGCAATTCCATTTACTTTTGATACTTCAGTATATTTAAAACCAAATACTTTTTGACTTATACTCAAGTAGTATTTTACTAGGTAACTTTCACTTTTTTATATTTTATTTTTTATTGGGTAACTTTTATTTTCTATTAAATGTATCTTTACTTTTACTCAAGTATGACATTTTAGTACTTTTTCCACCACTGCTTTTAAGACAGGGATTTTTTTTTGGGGGGGGGGGGATGGCTTTAGACTGTAAAATCCCCAGGAAATCAGCTCAATGATTTTAATTTAGGAAATATGTTCCAAAGTATTCCCACTCATAAATAGAGGCATATGTGATTGTGTCCCAATGTAATCACGGTTTGAAGTGATTGTTTGTTCAATTATGTTCCGGCCCCCGGACCATCCCCTCAAAAAAACTGTGGTACTGTATTCGACACGCGACTGAATAGAGTACCACCGTATGAGTCATAATACCCATAAAAACTAGCGGCAAAAAAAGGAAATGGTTCCAATAGTTTTTCCACCGTTCAATTTTCCCATAGGGGATTTTAGAAACACATAAAGGCTGTGTTTCATGTAGGTTTACCCTGGCGTGATGTTAACCATATCCATCTTGCTAGGACAAAGTTACTTTTATCAATATATTCACCTGTATTTACCCCCCCCCCCCCCCCCCCCTAATTATCTGCTAATGTGGCTATCATAAAGAACTACAAATGCCATGATGATCTGGACAAGACTTCCGAATCGAGGCAAAGATAAGAATCTCTGGATTAACTATCTAATGTTAGCTAAATTTAGTCATTAATAAATTGGCAACATTCCTGTAATTGACAATTCTGTGAACTCTTCTGTGCAAGTTTTAAATTGATACAATACCTGTTAGCATAGGTGTCAGCTAGAGATGATGTGCAGGAACTTGCAGTGATTTATAGCATTGCATGATGTGTACTTTTTCGAATCTGAGAGTAAATAGAGCCGAATCTACATGAAATAGACCTTATTTTAAGTGTTTCTAAAAATCCCTATGGGAAAAATGAATGGTGGAAAAACAATTGGAACTGTTTGACCACTAGGTTTTATGGGTATTATGACACCTCCAATTTGGGGCATATGTAGTTGGGGACCCCTGCTTTAAGGTCTCATGTATTATTTGATCAACATCGTGTTCGATTGCGTTTTAGAGAAACCATATCGCATTATTGTAAATACAGCAAGCCTATCATTTGATTGGATGTCTGTTTTTCACAGATCATTATATTCCGGCAATGGATATTTATTCATTGCATGTAGATCTAATTATCTCTCTCTCTCTCTCTCTCGCTCTCTCATCCTCACCCTCTCTCCCGTTCGATCAATAAACAATTCACTGAGGCTATTTTCTTTGCGTTTCTTGTCAAAGCCAGTGAGGCGTTTTGAATGAATTAGCCTGTGCAGCTCTTTTTCTTTCTCTTTCTCTTTCTCTGTGTCTCTCTCTCTCTCTCTCTGTGTTTCTGTTTCTCCTTTCCTCTCTATATATTTTCCTCTCTCTCTCTCCCTCTTATCTTCTCTGTATTCCGTTCCAGACCTGTGGTCGAGGCCTGGTGCCACTGATATGCCAGGCCACTCTCAGGGATTAGATCGCTCTGCCCTTTTCCTCCATATGTGTGTGTGTGCTAGTATTAAAATAGTTATTAGCAATTTGCATCAATTAGCTCACCATGTTCCTCCATTGTTCAGAATCTCTGTGTGTCACCAACCTCTCTATGACATGTTGTGTTGCTGCATGTTTCCAGTGCCGCCATACCGCCTTGTTTGGCCTCAGACAGAGAGACTGCTGGGAGCTAGACAGTAGACACAGTTTACTTCACAGCATCCCTCTGGTCACTGGTTCCTCTCGACCCACCTCACCTACTGAGTCCGCACAGCCCCACAGTCCAAATATGACTATGATCTGTGTAGGTGACTGAGGTGAGATGGAGGGTACATCCCAGATGAAACACTTTCCTACATAGTGTACTACGTTTGACCAGAGCTCTATAGACAAGAGGGACGGAGGTGATTTTTATCATGCCCTCTCCTTCAGCTTTGCTTGTCTCAGACATAAGACCCCTCAATGGTTGGTTTTCACCATGCGTCAGGTTACCGTGGAAATGAAGAGGTCATGGAGGCTTTCGATGCTGTGCTTCCCCTCAGTAGAGGAAATGGGTATCTTTGTTAAACTGCTGTGGAGATTCTACTCTTGATTTTTAAACTCTTCAATGTGTTGAATAGGAGGGGAAATATATTGGTATCTACATTGCATTCAGAAAGTCTTCACACCCCTTGACTTATTCCACATTTTGTTGTGTTACAGCTTGAATTCAAAATGGGTTAAATTGATAATTTTTTCTCACCCATCTACACACAATACTCTTTAATGACAAAGTGAAAACATGTTTTTAGAGATGTTTGCAAATGTATTGAAAATTAAATACAGAAATATTTAATTTACCTAAGTATTCACACCCCCTTGCTATTACGCTCCGGTGCATCCTATTTCCTTTGATCATCCTTGAGATGTTTCCACAACTTGATTGGAGACCACCTGTGGCAAGGGCTGTTGCAGGGACTGTATTACCGCCACACCGGCGGTCACGAATCATAAAGGCAGTCAAATTCCACATGACCGTTTAGTCACAGTAATTAGGCTTCTCCAAGCTCTGCTGCTGCTGCTGGTCATTAGTAGCCTACCAAACTTGCTAACTTCCTGGTACTTGGCACTCTATTGTCCCTCTAATCACTCAAACATCAATGCAAATGTTTTTGAAAATCGAATCAAACACTTCATGAGAGCCCATGAGCTCATGTTGTGCAACATTTCTAGGCTATGCAATTCCGTGAGAAAACAGAGTGATGGCCGCTAATTAAAAGGATCCCATCAGCTTTCTATAGGCTAGGCCTACTATATTTATTTCTTAACTTTTCTAATATTAAGCACATTGCTTATATTTACAAAAGGAGTATAACCTACCTACTTGGCTGGCATGAATATAAATCATCAGGAAAAGTGTCCTCCATTCGTTATTTAAATACATATGTATTTTTCCCACTGCCCCGTTTCAATACAGATGCATGATAATGATTCTAAATCAAAACAAATGTCACACATGTAAAGACAAGATGAAATCAAGAACATTCTGATGGGTGACAATATTAGCCTATCACTTGTGAATTATACATTCAAATCAAATAAAATGTATTTGTCACATACACATGGTTAGCAGAGTGTAGCGAAATGCTTGTGCTTCTAGTTCCGACAATGCAGTAGTAACCAACGAGTAATCTAACCTAACAATTACAAAACTACTACCTTATACACACACAAGTGTAAAGGGATAAAGAATATGTACATAAAGATATATGAATGAGTGATGGTACAGAACGGCATAGGCAAGATGCAGTAGATGGTATCGAGTAAAGTATATACAAATGAGATGAGTAATGTAGGGTATGTAAACATTATATTAAGTAGCATTGTTTAAAGTGGCTAGTGATATATTTGATAGTGGCTAGTGATATACCACCCTCTCCACTACTGTCCCATCGATGTGGATAGGGGGGTGCTCCCTCTGCTGTTTCCTGAAGTCCACAATCATCTCCTTTGTTTTGTTGACGTTGAGTGTGAGATTATTTTCCTCACACCACACTCCGAGGGCCCTCACCTCCTCCCTGTAGGCCGTCTCGTCGTTGTTGGTAATCAAGCCTACCACTGTAGTGTCTTCCACAAACTTGATGATTGATTTGGAGGCGTGCATGGCCACGCAGTCATGGGTGAACAGGGAGTACAGGAGAGTGCTCAGAACGCACCCTTGTGGGGCCCCAGTGTTGAGGATCAGCGGGGTGGAGATGTTGTTACCTACCCTCACCACCTGGGGGCGGCCCGTCAGGAAGTCCAGTACCCAGTTGCACAGGGCGGGGTCGAGACCCAGGGTCTCGAGCTTGATGACGAGTTTGGAGGGTACTATGGTGTTAAATGCTGAGCTGTAGTCGATGAACAGCATTCTCACATAGGTATTCCTCTTGTCCAGATGGGTTAGGGCAGTGTGGTTGAGATTGCATCGTCTGTGGACCTATTTGGGCGGTAAGCAAATTGGAGTGGGTCAGGGTGTCAGGTAGGGTGGAGGTGATATGGTCCTTGACTAGTCTCTCAAAGCACTTCATGATGACGGAAGTGAGTGCTACGGGGCGGTAGTCGTTTAGCTCAGTTACCTTAGCTTTCTTGGGAACAGGGACAATGGTGGCCCTCTTGAAGCATGTGGGAACAGCAGACTGGGATAAGGATTGATTGAATATGTCCGTAAACACACCAGCCAGCTGGTCTGCGCATGCTCTGAGGACGCGGCTGGGGATGCCGTCTGGGCCTGCAGCCTTGCTGCATTAACACGTTTAAATGTTTTCCTCACGGCAGCAGTGAAGGAGAGTCCGCAGGTTTTGGTTGCAGGCCGTGTCAGTGGCACTGTATTGTCCTCAAAGCGGGCAAAAAAGTTATTTAGTCTGCCTGGGAGCAGGACATCCTGGTCCGTGACGGGGCTGGTTTTCTTTTTGTAATCCGTGATTGACTGTAGACCCTGCCACATACCTCTTGTGTCTGAGCCGTTGAATTGTTTGATTGCCTTGCGGAGGGAATAGCTACACTGTTTGTATTCGGTCATGTTTCCGGTCACCTTTCCCTGGTTAAAAGCAGTGGTTTGCGCTTTCAGTTTCACGCGAATGTTACCATCAATCCACGGTTTCTGGTTTGGGAATGGGGGGGATATATATGGCTGTGATTATAATCAAAGAGAATTCCCTTGGTATATCATGCGGACGACATTTGATTGTGAGGAATTCTAAGTCCGGTGAACAGAAGGACTTAAGTTCCTGTATGTTGTTGTGGTCACACCACGTCTCGTTAATCATAAGGCATACACCCCCGCCCCTCTTCTTACCAGAAAGATGTTTATTTCTGTTGACGCGATGCGTGAAGAAACCAGCTGGCTGCACCGATTCCGTTAGCGTCTCTCGAGTGAGCCATGTTTCCGTTAAGCGAAGAACGTTACAGTCTCTGATGTCCCTCTGGAGTGCTACCCTTGCTCGGATTTCATCAACCTTGTTGTCAAGAGACTGGACATTGGCGAGTAGTATGCTAGAGAGTGGTGTGCGATGTGCCCGTCTCCAGAGCCTAACCAGAAGACCGCTTCGTTTCCCTCTTTTACGACGTCTTTGTTTTGGGTCGCAGGCTGGGATCCATTCCGTTGTCCTGGGTGGAAGGCAGAACACAGGATCCGCTTCGGGAAAGTCATATTCCTGGTCGTACTGGTGGTGAGTTGACGTTGCTCTTATATTCAGTAGTTCTTCCCGACTGTATGTAATGAAACCTAAGATTACATGGGGTACCAATGTAAGAAATAACACGTAAAAAAAAAAATGAAATGCATAGATTCCTAGCAACGCGAAGCGAGGCAGCCATCTCTGTCGGCGCCAGAAGAACATGTGCATCACTTGTGAATGATGCCCAGCATAAGAAACAATGCCTTTTTCTGCGACTTTTTCTAATCATAGCATACCTTATGTAGCCCATAGGCCTAAATGTTTTTAAGAAGGTTTGTATTACAACTAAAGTGGCCAAATAACTTCTTAAAATTAAGCACATTAATCCGCTTTACAAGGGGTGAAAAGTCGAACTGGTATATATAAGCAGTGTGTGAGTTTGGGGAAGATAATTTTCACCATAAAAATGCACCTTTATAATAAAAACATTTCATGCGTAAATGCATTTGCGGTCACTTTTGATAATGGTGTTTTCCGCTAATGGAACATTCGCGCTTATAGCCTACTACCATGTGCACATTGCTGCGCTTATAATGTGAAGGAATAGCCTTATACTTTAGCAACATTTTAAGCTAAACTTCCTGATCTGTTACGTCAGCCACATTGCATAAAAAATATGTTTTGATGCTAGTGGTTTTATTAATTTGTGGTCTATCGCATCCCACAACTGTCCCAGACTATTTATTTCTCGCACAGAATAAAATAGGTTGACTTTTGTACTATGGGGGATAGTAGATTGACATAGGCTAGTGCTTTTGCTGTTTGCTAAGCTTACTCATCTTGTTGGCTGACGAAAAGGAAATGTGTACAGTTCTTCCAATGTCTTCAATATGCACCTTAGAATTGGATAAGGACACGCGCAGTTGCGTCCCCGATGTGTCTGTCTTCACTTGTAGCCTGTGAGAACCCGATCACGTTATGGAGAGCCATGTGAATGAGCGATGCTTCAGATTGTGCAGCACACTCAGGGAGAAGGGCACAACGCAGCACTTCGGGCTGCAAAAGGCATGGATTTTTTGGGTGCATTACGGCCACAAAGGGGATTCGAGGCATTATCAAGTGCTAGTGGAATTGTGAATTAGAAAATATTGGAGCAAAGCAGAGCTCAAAACAGAGCCTTTCAAGCAACTTTTTACAAATCAGGAATAGAATCTCATCATGCATCCTTACAATGTATTAAAAATCTAAACATATAGCCCAACGTTTGTAGAACTAAAGTTACATTAAAAACTCTAAATTAAGCATATAGGAATACCTATTTCTGAGTTAACCGCTCAACACAGAATAGCCGCATGTTCACACTCCCTATTCACACTATAAAATAATATAAAATAATGTCACGGAATTATAAGCAAATCTTGTCTGCTAAATGAACTAGTGTAGCCCACAACCATATGCCATAGCCTCATCATGACATAACATAAGGACAACTCAGAGGATGCTATTCTTTTCTTCTGAAATAGACTACATTTTCTACATATCATGCTTCTTTAGACATGTCTTTAATAAATAATGGATTTATTGTGAAGGTGTAGGCTATATTTCATGGATTTATTATACTTTTTTGGAAGCCAGGAGATGCTAAATGTGTTTGTTAATTAATGGTAATTTACCGTGAGACCGACAGTTATTTGCTTGACAATCACTGGCTGACAAAATGTTGTGTCCGCCACAGCCCTACCTGTGGCCACATGATTTAGGAAGAAACACACCTGTCTATGTAAGGTCCCACAGTTTACAGTGCATGTCAGAGCAGAAACCATACCATTAAGTCCAATCTGTAGATCTCTGAGATTGTGCAGCATATAGCTGAGGAAGGGTATTAAACAATTTCTAGAATGTTGAACGTTTCTAAGAGCACACTGGTTTCTATAATTGGGAAATGGAACAAATATAGAACTACCCAGACTGCCTAGAGATGGCCGTCCAACCAAACTGAGCAACCGGGCAAGAAGACCTTGGTCAGGAAGATGACCAAGAACCCAATGACCACTTTTACAGAACTACAGAGTTCCTTAACTGAGATGGGAGAACCTACCAACCTACCAGAAATCAATTTAGAATTCAGGCTTTAACACAATGTAGAATAAGTCAATGGGTATGAATACTTTCCCTCCACACTGCAGCCCAGGGTCTGCTGTGGTCTGGGTCTTGGCAGTCCTCTGGCAGCATTGTCCCCCTCAGCAAGTCCCTGCCGGCACCCATTGTCGCCCCTGCCCAGTGCGGGCTGTCAAGAGCCCCCATTACGCCTCCTCTCTGTGTGCACACACCCTTGCCCCCTCGCGCTACCCCACCCCCACCTTTCCCGCCACAGCTGCCCCCTCTGACCTCTCACTCTCCCCCATGCTGTCAGACCCAACCTCTCTCACAAAACACACTCTTCTTGTCCAGCCTGCCCATACCACACTACCCACTTCGTGTACTTATTTACCCCATTAATTCCTCATTCATCAAAGGGAATGATTAATGTGACACATTTTTTACCAGCCACACCCATTGCTGTTGTTGTGCGTCTTCATTTTTATACCCATATTGTTTAACCAAAAGCAAAGTGTTAGTCAAGAGGCAGACATTTTGTTGTTCTCCATGCAGGAGCCATCTAAATGCTGGAACATGTTGATGAGTGAGACCAGGGCGTAAAAGACAGGGATGTGGATCCTTAATTAACCCCGATCTAATGGTGATTTAATGCCTATATTCAGGTTCCTAGAGCTCTCTGCTTCATTAACCCTGTGGTGTTTAGTACCCTAACACGCCCATGGACAGGACAGCAGTTCTCATCCATTTAGGTGTGGCACCAACAGGAAACACAAGGACTGCCTCACCATTGTAGAGACATAGACTTTCTGTGAGTTCAGCTTATTCTTTTTTTATTGATTTCATCTGAAGGCAGGGACACTTGACAATCAGCAGAGGACCTTAAGTCCACAGCACGTCATACATACACTTGGCTGGTTACATTTTAGTACGTCCTCACGCACTAGGCACCAGGGGGAGCAACCTGAGTGATGAAATGACGTCTGACAATCCCCATAGCACCAGGCCATTAGAAGTGGTAATGGTGACGGCAGCTGTGGTGTTATTGTGATTATTCAAACTTGGTGTAATATAATGGTCACACTGATGGTTTTTGACTAGATAAGTGTGTACCCAGGTTTGTGCAGCCTCATTTAATATGCAGTGAAACGCGTCAGCGAAAGACCCTCATCATATTAGGCTCATATCTCCCTCTTTGTTTGGGTTAAATGAAACAGAAAGGTTGACATAAATGCAACCTTGTGTGTGTGCTCTCATGCTCTTGCTATCTCTATCCCTTTCTCTCTCCCTCTCTCCCCAGACACACGCACGCACACACACACACACACCCAGTCATCCACTCATACACACAGTTAGTCACTGTTATATATACACACACATCATCATACGATGCATTGTTCAGTCCCTACACAAACACTGTATATTTTCATCCACACAAAATAACCCCCCCCCACCCCCACCCCCCCCCCCCCCCCCCCCCCCCCACCCCCCCCCCCCCCCCAGCAGGGCTTTGTGGCTGTACTGAAAAATCTATTCACATACGATTCCCATAATTTAACTGTGAATGATACAGTGGCTCATTTGAAAAGCAACCGGTGAAGAGAACCCAGCTAGCAGACAGACGGTTGAGTTGGAAGACAGAGCAGCGGGAGGGAGACCTGCTGCCATCATCCTTGCGGAGCTGAATGAGGAGAAAGAAGCTAATTGACTTCAGTCCTCGCTCACACCTACTGTATGACTCATGTGTTGTCATGTTCAGCCAGCTAGACAGCCAGCTAGACACACCGTAGTAAAATTGCTAATAGCAATACTGTAATTTTATTGCAAAGCAACAAATAAGAAAAATGTTCTCTCTGAAGGTGGTGTTGGTAGAGTTCATAGAATGCATGGGGATTAAACACAAGGGCAATTTCTACTTCACTTCCTCTCCTCAAACAGAAGAAAGGCCATTGCAGACAGAGAGCGTCTAGCCCCATGCCCCACCACCACTACCAGCATGCACACCTGTAGCTTTTCTCTCCTCTGTTTGTACCTCTCACAAACGTGTCACCGGCTCTCTGGGAGTTTGCCTATCCATTAAGGGCCCCGTCCGGCTTCGCTTAAATAACTGCTGCCGCCACTCCAGGGCCATTAAGTAACCACCGCCGCCCGCCCAGCATCCAGACGAGAGCAGAGCCCCCCCGTTCCTCTCTTCCTCCTCCACCACCACCTCTTTTCAGGTGTCACTTTGGGCCGACTCAATTTTACACTGTAATAGACCACCCGGGTCAGCTACTTTTTTCCTCTGCTTCCACCTTCCTTTTTTATCACTGCACCTCCCTTCATCTGTCAGCCCTTCAGCTTGCCGCCCCCCCAAGACTGGACCGGCCGCATCACTTTGGAGCACTTCATTCCAGTTAACGCTAATCAGCGCTACAGCACTTTCCCAACACACAGGAGGACCAGGAGAAAGACACTGTCTGTTCACCTCTGTGTGTCCCCCTCTTTCGCTTGCTCTCTCTATCTCTCTATGTAATGTCTCTGTGTCCTCCTATGTCTTTCTTCCAAGCAGAAAAGAGTATCTGGTATTATTTAATTGTCATGGGTTCAAATACTGTATTGAATTGCAAAGCGCTCAAAACATGACATACAGACTCTGAAAGCTTGTATGTTTTGAAAAGGAAAGAGCTTTTTTATTACTTTGACTAGTGCAGCATATACTGAGGTTCATATTGATTAATTGTACTCTTCTCTTAACAAAGAGCCAACAACCCTTATATTTTCTCTCACCCCAAGATTGCAGCTGACATCTTGTTTGCACAACAGCATGGTAAACACGGTTCTTCTCAGAAAGACAGCTGAACTATTATGTCCATTTGTGTGAATGTATATATTGCAGGATGTATACTATTGTGGTGCTGGAGGGTGCAGGCAAAGAACTGAATACATGTTACTGTATCACACTAGTGTGTGTGTGTTGTGTGTGTGTGTGTGTGTGTGTGTGTGTGTGCGTGTGAAGGTATATCAGAGGTTAAAGGGCAATCTGTCTGCAAGAGCAGTGCCATTAGAATTAATGCACGCACACTTACACACACTCATACATGCTGCACACGGTCATGTATGCACATACACTCTCTCCTACACAGCCCTCCTGTGTGCCATTCACTTAACAGCATTAAACAGGTCTGGGTTTTACGACCATATTAGTGTTATTATTGTGTGGGGGGAATGCAATTACTAGTAGTTGTACATTGAAATGGGAGAAGTGGGTTCAGACCTGGGTTCAAGTAGTATTCCAAAATTGTAAAATACTTTGAGCGTTTGCTTAAACCTGCTAGGTTGGGTGGTTGTACTTTTGGGACTTTTTATAGGTCCCATTGCAACAGGCAAGCTCAATCGAGCACAGCTAAAGTATTTGAAATTATTTTGAATAGTAGTTAAACCCAGATCTGGTGGGGTTAAATTAGTGTTTCCTTCTACCATGTCCAGACCTCACCTCATCCCAGACCCAGGTCAAAGGCCCGCCATGATCTTACATTCCTGCAGTTTTCCTCTCCCCCTTTCTCCCTCCCTCTCTCTTTCTCAAATTTTGTCACTCTCTCACTATCTCCCACCTCTCTCATTCCCTCAATTGCCCTGTTTCTGTTTGCCTCCAAAACCACTCAAACCATTTTCATTTCTCAACTGGACATTAATTGTTTGTGTGATAGCCCTGAGGTAGCGGGCAGGCTCTGACCACTGTGCTGTCTCCAGAGCACCCTGTGTTGTTACATTAGAGCGAGAAAGGAGAGGAAGGCCTGTCAGTCAAGCCACCTTAAGTGCCTCAAGTCCTGGAGGGATTCCAGTGAAAATCGGCCCCAATCAATGGCCCCCTTTTCATTGATAAAAGAAGAGGGAGAAGAAGATGTTGTGGGGGAGAAAAAAATCAAAAGAAAGAGGTCTAGAGAAAGAGGTCTAGAGAAAGAGGTCTAGAGAAAGAGGTCTAGAGAAAGAGGTCTAGAGAAAGAGGGCTAGAGAAAGAGGTCTAGAAAAAGGTCTAGAGAAAGAGGGCTAGAGAAAGAGGGCTAGAGAAAGAGGTCTAGAAAAAGGGCTAGAGAAAGAGGGCTAGAGGAAGAGGGCTAGAGAAAGAGGTATAGAAAAAGGTCTAGAGAAAGAGGGCTAGAGAAAGAGGGCTAGAGAAAGCCAGAAGGGAGTCTTGTCAGTATTTATTTGCACAGAAGCACCGTTACAGCCTCACTGTCAGAAGATTTAAGGACAGGCCCCGTTTTGTCTCATCTTGTTGTTGTTGTTTTTTACCTTTCTCTCCCTCTACCCCTTAGCTCTCTTCACTGCCCACATGGTTGCTTGAATTTTCCTCTGACTACCTTTTCCTCATCTCTCTCTCTCGCTCTCTCGCTCTCCCTCCCTTTTCGCCCTCTCCCTTTCATTCTCTCCTGGGTGTGGATGGGAGACAGTGATTGATCCAGGGGGAGGGCTGTCTCTGGGCCTCCCTCTGGTGCGTTTATGAACATGAGTCCGCTGCTCCTCATAGATTTTTAAATTAGTGGCAGCTTTGCCCCAAAGATGCGTTATTGACTGATGAAATAGAAGCTGAGCTCTAAACACTCCCTCTTTCCCCAGAGTTTTCCCCAGTCTGGTAATTGAAAAGTGTGTGTGTGCGTGCGTGCGTGTGCGCGCTGTATTCCTGTGTGTGACTGTATCTCTGCTGAAGAAAAATGAACACTACTTGTTGGGCTCGAGACTCAATTGAAATATAAAGCACATCTTTATACCTTTTCATGTGCTTAAAAAATGTGTTTAGAAAACCTATCCTCAGTGGCCTTTTTGAAGGCCTTAGCCATATTAAAGTGTCCTCTACCAAGCATGAGATACAGGGCCATTGCACATCCCATTGTGTTGACGGTTCCCTGTATGCTAAAACAGTCCTTAGCCTGCCTGTTATACTGCTCACATCGTTTGTCATTGCTCTCAACTTGGTGCTGACCTCTTGTGGTAAGGAATCACAGTTGCAATGTTCAAGCCTGTGTGCTTTTCCCAGTGGTGTTTTACAATGATCGATACCTTGTTTGGTTTAGGATACTTATTTCTTTATAAAATATCTAACAGATCTCAAGAAATATATATCATTGTACAATGTTGAATATCGATAGAACGGAAATGAAATGGTCTTTATTCAGGAGTAGGACCAAGAATGATGTGTCATTTCACCACAGGACTGTCAACATGTTATGTTTTGTCAGATTTTTTCTCGACACTATCTCCTACTCAATTGAAGATGCAAACCAGACTAAATGAGAAAAGAAAACTCACCTTGTCCTCCCTCCCTCTCTCCATTAGGCTCGGACATGGCCATCTTCTGCCTGCTGTGTGGGAAGCGCTTCCAGGCGCAGCCGGCACTGCAGCAGCACATGGAGGTCCACGCCGGTGTGCGCAGCTACATCTGCAGCGAGTGCAACCGCACCTTCCCCAGCCATACGGCACTCAAACGTCACCTTCGCTCGCACACAGGTCAGTGGCAGTGGCAACGCATACTGTCTAGTAGCACCTACAAAGTATGTGGACACCCCTTCAAATGAGTGTATTCTGCTATTTCAGCCACACCCATTGCTGACAGGTGTATAAAATCGAGCAAACAGCCATGCAATCGCCATAGACAAACATTGTCAGTAGAATGGCCTTACTGAAGACCTCAGTGACTTTCAACATAGCACCTTCATAGGATCCCACCTTTCCAACGTTTGCTAGAGCTGCCCCGGTCAACTGTAAGTGCTGTTATTGTGAAGTGGAAACGTCTAGGAGCAACAACGACTCAGCCGCGAAGTGGAAAGACTTCCCAGAAGAGTGGAGACTGATATAGCAGCAAAGGGGGGGGCCAACTACATATTAATGTCCATTAATTTTGAATGAGATGTTTGACAAGCAGGTGTCCACATTATTTTGGTTATGTAGTGTGTGTCAACTCCCCCTCTATCCTAGTGCACTAGGACACACTTCTTTAGGCTACTCATGTTCTCTCACACTAACCAGTCAACTCAAACTCCTCTGACTACTCTACTAACAAATGACATTGTCACAACGTTGCAGATCGATTGTGAGAAGGTTGGTCATCACATTAGACAATTTGTGAGGTAATAATTTCACTTATGCTGTGGCAACATACTTTTGCAATGATGTGGCAACAAGTGAAAGCTACACATAGACCTGCTGAAGACTGACAGGGAAAAGGTTGTCAACACAGTCTCCTTAGGTCAGCAGCTGTAAACGAATCCATATTTCTTATGATGGTGTGATGGATTGTTCCATTGACAGACATGGGTGACAGTATATTGGACAAGTGGTGATGTCTCAGTAGTCTAGCATCAGTTTAGACTCTAGAGCCCTGCAGGGCAACAACACGTGTCTCACCACATTATGCTCATGGCTTTGGCTTCTGAACATGGTTGCCTATTATCTAACTCACTACAATGGTTCTTCCTAGAAGGAATTGTGTAATCCTGACTCAAAAATATTTATTTTTATTTAACCTTTTATTTAACTGGGCAAGTCAATTAAGAACAAATTATTATTTATAATAACGGCCTACCGGGAACAGTGGGTTAACTAAAAAACAGATTTTTACCTGGTCAGCTTGGGGATTCCATCCAGCAACCTTTCGGTTACTGGCCTAACACTCTAATCACTAGGCTACCTGCTGCCCTAGTCCACTATTTGCATGGCTGGCTGAATAAACAGAGAGATCTGGTCATTTGCTGAATAAATTCATGCCATGATCAAACGGAGCTGGTACTGTATATACCTCCAGGCTGGCTCGTTGGTGAATAAAGGCCATGTTAATACTGTCAGTTGTGAGAAGGACGAGGCTGAAGAGGGAAATAGCCTGGCGGATGAGGTGATTTAGGGAAAAGCCCCTGTTACCGTGACAGAATATAAGAACATGGAAATGAATCCCATTTCACTTGCAAAGGATGGACGCTCTCGTCTTCTCTTTTTTCCTTTCTATCCTCCGCCGTCTGTCTGCGACCTTAAATAACAGTCTCTATGTCAGAGCTGATATAGCTCACCGGCTCACGGATAAATATTTGAGATGAAGGTGGCGAGATGACCGCAGCCAGCTTATTTGCAAGCCGATGTGCAGCGATTTAGTGCGAGTGACAAGGTGAGGCGGTCCTGTATACTGGACCTCCGCATCTGCTTCTCTGTTTTCACGCCAATCCTCGGGAGAGGACCAATGACATATACAGTGCAGTAGGAAAGTATTCAGAGCCCTTGACTTTTTCCACATTTTGTTACTTTACTGCCTTATTCTAAAATGAATGAAATAGTTGTATTCCCTCCTCAATCTACACACAATACCGCATAATGACAAAGCAAAAACAGGTTTTTAGAAATTTTTGCTAATTTATTACAAATAAAAAACTTAAATATCACAATTACATAAGTATTCAGACCCTTTACTCAGTACTTTGTTGAAGCACTTTTGTCAGCGATTACAGCCTCGAGTCTTCTTGGGAATGACGCTTCCAGCTTGCCACATCTGTATTTGGGGAGTTTCTCCCATTATTCTCTGTAGATCCTCTCAAGCTCTGTCAGGTTGGATGGGGAGTGTCGCTGCACAGCTACTTTCAGGTCTCTCCAGAGATGTTCAATCGGGTTCAAGTCCGAGCTCTGTATGGGCCACTCAAGGACATCCAGAGACTTATCCTGAAGCAACTCCTACATTATCTTGGCTGTGTGCTTAGGGTCGTTGTCCTGTTGGAAAGTGAACTTTCGCCCCAGTCTGAGGTCCTGAGCGCTCTGGAGCAGGTTTTCTTCAAGGATCACTCTACTTTGCTCCGTTCATATTTCCCTCGGTCCTGACGAGTCTCCCAGTCTCTGCCGCTGAAAAACATCCCCACAGCATGATGCTGCTAGCACCATGCTTCATCTTAGGGATGGTGCCAGGTTTCCTCCAGACATGACGCTTGGCATTCAGGCCAAATAGTTAAATCTTGGTTTCATCAGACCAGAGAATCTTGTTAATCATGATCAGAGTCCTTTAGGTGCCTTCGGCAAACTCAAAGCTGGCTGTCATGTGACTGGAACTCAAAGCTGGCTTCCAAAAGCTGGCAAAAATCGCTGAAGTTGGAGACTTTCATTTCCCTCACCAACTTTAAAAATCAGCTATCTGATCAGCTAACCGATCACTGCAACTGTACATCTGTAAATAGCCCACCCAATCTACCTACCTCATCCCCATACTGTTTTTATTTTGTTTACTTTTCTGCTCTTTTGCACACCAGTATCTCTACTTGCACATCATCATCTGCTCATTTATCACTCCAGTGTTAATCTGCTAAATTGTAATTATTCGCTCCTATGGCCTATTTATTGCCTACCTCCTTATGCCTTTTGCACACACTGTATATATACTTTTTTTTCTACTGTGTCATTGACTTGTTTATTGTGTTATTGGCTTGTTTATTGTTTATTGTTTACTTCGTGTGTAACTCTGTGTTGTTGTCTGTGTCATACTGCTTTGCTTTATCTTGGCCAGGTCGCAGTTGTAAATGAGAACTTGTTCTCAACTAACCTGGTTAAATAAAGGTGAAATAAAAAAATAAAAAAATGTGCCTTTGACTGTGGAATGGCTTCCGTCTGGCCATTCTACCATAAAGACCTGATTGATGGAGTACTGTGGAGAAGGTTCTCCCATCTCCACAGAGGAACTTTGGAGCTCTGTCAGTGACTATCGGGTTCTTGGTCACCTACTTGACTAAGGCTCTTCTCCCCTGATTGATCAGTTTGGCCTGGAGGCCAGCTCTAAGAAGGGTCTTGGTGGTTCCATAATTCTTCCATTTAAGAATGATGGAGGACGCTGTGTTTTTGGGGACCTTCAATGCTGCAGATATTTTTTGGTACCCTTCCTCAGATCGGTGCCTCGAAACAATCCTGTTTTGGAGCTCTATGGACAATTCCTTCACCTCATGGCTTGGTTTTTGCTCTGACATGCACTGTTAACTGTGGGACCTTATATAGACAGGTGTGTACCTTTCCAAATCATGTCCAATCAAATGAATTTACCACAGATGGACTCCAAGTTGTAGAAACATCTCAAGGATGATCAATTTAAACAGGATGTATCTGAGCTCAATTTTGATTATCATAGCAAAGGGTCTGAATATTTCTGTTTTTTATTTTGAATACATTAGCACAACATTCTAAACCTGTTTTTGCTTTGTCATCATGGGGTATTGTGTGTAGATTAATGAGGGGAAAGAAATATTGACTAAATGTTATAATAAGGCTGTAATGTAACATGTGGAAAACATCAAGGGGTCTGAACATGTTTTGTTGTTGTTGCTATGTATTGGCCAATGAGAGGCTTTGAAGCCACCGGTCAGCCATATTGGCACTCTTCAGAAGAAGCAGTCCTCCATAGGAATGAAGAGATTTCTACAGTATTTAAATGTAATATTTCAAGGGCAGAATTTAACTATTGCTTTCTTGGTGGGGACAGTAACATTAGTACTCTAAAAATTATACTTTTAAGGAATTAAAAAAATATGTTTTTAATTATGTTTAGTTCACATAACTTTTAAAAGTATGCATTAAGTTGTCTGTAATAGAATAAACATGGGAAATACAGATATTAATAAATGCATTTCTATAGCTTCAAAAATATTTTTTACAATGGTGGTGGAGTGCCAAGATGGAGGCGCGGTGGTTTCAAAACAGTGCCCCCTGTCAGTCATCTAGTGTATATATAAACCAATGTCGGGGACACGAGGACGGTCCCCGTGCACGACTCCCTGAAATGTCATCACCAACCCCAATCTCGGCATGAGCAGCAAGACGAGGCAGCAGCACCGTGCTTTTTTGAACCTGATTCTCCGTATGTGTGTATTAAATTGCAATGAGCCAGTCACAAGCACCCTTGTAATATGATGTGGTGCCTTTGTCAAGGGATAAAAAAAATCGGCAAGTCGCCATGGCACCTAAAATAATCCCTAATTTCAAGACAGGGGAAATAACCGGCAAATCTTACATGTATTTGCCGTTTTAATGTTAATGTGTGTACTAGGGAAAAGAGATCTGATGAAAAAACACGCAGTAGCAGGTGATGTCGAAAGCAAAAGTCAAGCAGTCCTGTCTTTATCTCAGTTAGAGACATCATCGCCCTCTTCCGACAAGTCCATCATCATCATCACTTATACTGTGCCTTCAGAAAGTATTCATACCCTTTGACTTACTCCACATTTTGTTGTTACAGCCTGAATTCAAATGCCTGAATCTCACCCATCTACACACAATACCCCATAATGACAAAGTGCAAACATGTTTTTAGAAATGTTTGCACATTTATTGAAAATTAAATACAGAAATATCTAATTTCCTTTGTTGCTTTGGCTGTATGCTTGGGGTCATTGTCCCGGAACTCTTGGGGGGTGGTATTCAGAAGATAGCCCTATTTGGTAAAGACCTAGTCCATATTATGGCAAGAACAGCTCAACTAAGCAAAGAGAAACGACTGTCCATCCTTACTTTTAGACATGAAGGTCAGTCAATCTGGAATATTTCAAGAACTTTTAAGGTTTCTTCAAGTGCAAGACGCAAACACCTTAAAACGCTATGATGAAACTGGCTCTCATGAGGACCGCCACTGGAAAGGAAGACCCAGAGTTACCTCTGCTGCAGAGGATAAGTTCATTAGAGTTACCAGCCTCAGAAATTACAGCCCAAATAAATGCTTCACAGAGTTCAAGTAACAGACACATCTCAACATCAACTGTTCAGAAGAGACTGCGTGAATCAAGCCTTCATGTTTGAATTTCTGCAAAGAAACCTCTAAAGGACACCAATGCAAAGAAGAGACTTGCTTGGGCCAAGAAACACGAGTAATGGATATTAGACCAGTGGAAATCTGTCCTTTTAGTCTGATGAGTCCAAATTTGAGATTTTTGGTTTCAACCGCCGTGTCTTTGTGAGACGCAGAGTAGGTGAACGGATGATCTCTGCATGTGTGGTTCCCACCTTGAAGCATTGAGGAGGAGGTGTGGCGGTGCTTTACTGGTGACACTGAGTGATTTATTTAGAATTCAAGGCACACTTAACCAGCATGGCTACCACATAATTCTGCAGTGATACACCATCCTATCTGGTTTGCGCTTAGTGGGACTATCATTAGTTTTTCAACAAGACAATGACCCAACACAACTCCAGGCTGTGTAAGGGATATTTGACCAAGAAGGAGAGTGATGGAGTGCTGCATCAGATGACCTGGCCTCCACAATCACCCGACCTCAACCCAATTGAGATGGTTTGGGATGAGTTGGACAGCAGAGTGAAGGAAAAACAGCCAACAAGTGCTCAGCATATGTGGGAACTCCTTCAAGACAGTTGGAAAAGCATTCCAGGTGAAGGTGGTTGAGAGAATGCCAAGAGTGTGCAAAGCTGTCATCAAGGCAAAGGGTGGCTACTTTGAAGAATCTAAAATATATTTTGATTTGTGTAACACATTTTTGGTTACTACATGTTATTTCATAGTTTAAATGTCTTCACTATTCTACAATGTAAAAATAAAGAAAAACCCTTGATTGAGTAGGAGTGTCCAGAAATTCTGACTGGTACTGTATGTACATGAGAAATGTATGTATTTCATTGTCAATAAATGTCTAAAAACATGTTTTCACTGTCATTATGGGGTATTGTGTATAGATGGGTGAGAAATTCAGCCTGTAACGCAAAATGGGGAATAAGTCAAGGGGTATGAAAACTTTCTGAAGGCATTGTATGTCTTCTGCCTTCAACCTCACAGCTGCAAGTGCAACAGCTGGAGCAAGTACAATATGCGCAATATCTGGAGCAAGTACAATATGCGCAATAGCTGGAGCAAGTGCAATATGCGCAATAGCTGGAGCAAGTGCAATATGCGCAATAGCTGGAGCGAATACAATATACACAATATACGCATGCTTGACACATTGTTTCGGTAGACCGTTGCTTTGGAAATCAGCTTTTCTGATATTGCCCTCTGTTTGACATTGGTTTACTATTGATGACAGAGCGAGGCAACAGATTTAATTTAGCTTATTACAGTGTATCAATCTGCCATTTATTTATTCCCCGGAGAAGAGTACACTAACCCCACAGTCTGTTTCCCTCTCACTTCTTCCTCTCTGTCTCTATTAATCTGTAATCCCCATTTTTATTCTCTGAGACATTCTATCTATCCCTCTCCCTTCCCCTCTCTCGCTTCATCTCTGTGCCTCAAAAGAGAGGCTGCACACACACGGGCACACACACACGGGCACACTGTTGTACAATGGGGTCTCATAATGATGGCAGCCTCCTCCGTCCTCCCTCCCCACCACACTTGCAGACGCGCGCCCTGGCCCGGGCCCTCGTTAATATTCCGTTGTTGTACAACGGTCGCTTGTGTATTTTAACTCAGAGCCCATTTGCCGTCTGCGGTAGAGTGTTTTGTGTTCGCAGCTGTGTTTGATAGCGCCAGGCTAGAGAGAGAGAAGGATAGCTAGAGGGAGAGAGAGAGTGCCCTGGCAGTGACAGAGCCCCCTGATTTACTGACGCTTATCGCATAATGAACCCGCCCTCGGTGCACACGGCACTCATGCCAGTGCCTGGGGGAGAGGGGTAGACTGAAGTGGGGGGCGGGGGGGGGGGTTGAGGCAGCAGGTACACTGTCCACACCAGCCCCCCCTCCAGGGGGCATGGAAACGCAGGTGGCAGTGCCCAGGGTACCCAAGGGTCCACTCCTAGTCCACTGTTCTGCCTCAGTGTGCTGGATCCTCATCTCTGCCCCCTCGCTGTCATTAGACCCCAGCAGGCACTGTGTCTGTCTGACAGACACACAGAGAAAGGGAGAGAGGAGGGGGAGCAGCAGAGCGGTGCAGTGAGAGAGACAGAGATAGAAAGAGTTGTGGGGGGGTGGAGTAAGAGAAGGGAAAGGAGGGAGGGGAGAGATAGTGAAAGCCTTCTGATTTACGATGCTGTATCTCCAGTGCCTGGGAGCATAATGTATTCCTGACTAAATGAAGTCCTGCCTGGCCTTTGGATTGCAGCACAATGTGATTATGGCATTCGCTTACAAATATTGACTTTTTGCATAAGGAGCAATGAAGTCCCCTCCCTGCTAAGAAGAATGACATTTTATTAGTTACATGTATATGTGTATATATATATATAGTATGTGTTATAATGCATTGTCTGTGTGAATTTGAAGGTAAATAACCTTCCATAGTCTGTCCACTGAGCATTAGCATGCTCTCCTCCAGATCTGTCTGATTGGGGCTCAGACTGCTCCTAATTAAAGGCAGGTGAATCTCAGCTCCATTACTATTCCTGTAGCGTCGTGTGGGCCCCACCACGCTCTGTCATGGATTGTGATCTCTGCCGTGGCTAAAACGCTAGAAAAGAGCACGTCTTACAGCGGGAGCCACTGATAACTTCATGCAGACAAATAAAGACTGTCACTTTTATAGATTTTTACCCTCCTGCCTTCTCCCTCTCTTTCTCTATATATCTCTTTTTTTCTGTCTTTCTCATCCCTGCCCTCCCCATCCACAGTATCCCCCCAACCAGAAAGCGTCATACGCCGGGCGTCGCATCACTCCAAACAGCCACTGCCTCCAAATGTGAATAACATTTAAGGCGCGTCTCTCTCCAACGAAAATACATGCCAGAAGAAATTGACATTGTCTCTTGACAGGGGCGATGGGTGCCCGAGCATGACAGTACATAACGAGAAATGCAATTTATTCCCTGGCACGGTGCCGCTCGGACAGCCAGATAATGAAACGCGTAGGTCATTGGCGATGACTTAAACCTTTAGCGGTGGAGTGAAATGCATTAAATATTGAGAACATTACACGCCTGGCAGCGTGGCGCATCTGTGCCGGGGAGCGAATGATGTATGGGCGGCTGCTAGTCAGACACAGGAAAGCAATTAGTCACTGAGTGTTGGAGAGAGCCTCCGCATATCATAATATTACTGATTATTGACATCTGAATATCCATTACGCAAGTGTCCCCAGGGTGGCAAGGGTACAGTGCTCTAACTTGACCTACAAAAAGGAAGAAATTGAGTGGACTGGAACAAGTGTTTTTATGAAATCTGTTAGAATTTTATCCCCGATAGCTCAGTGTGATTGCGAACCTATTCTAGCCTTTGTCACGTAATATTCATCTTCTCATTGAATTAAACTCACTTGTACTTCTATAGCTTTCTTTCTGTATGAACTCAGACAAAAATAGCCATTTGAAACTGTAACAAAGCTATGAGTCCAATGTGGTTGTTCCCTTTTATTTATTTCCTGTCTCTGTCTTAGTTATCACATGAAGGACTGCGACTGAATCAAACATGATCAAATATTGTAGGAGAAAGATCTTTGGAATTATGTTCGATTGTCTGTGTTGTCCCCCGTGTTCAGCAGGTGACCATCCATATGAGTGCGAGTTCTGTGGGAGCTGCTTCCGTGACGAGAACACTCTGAAGGGCCACAAGCGCATCCACACCGGGGAAAAGCCCTATGAATGTAACGGCTGTGGGAAGAGGTTCAGCCTCAAGCACCAGCTGGAGACCCACTACCGCGTGCACACAGGTATGCATCGTTAGAATCACAATGGACGGGAAAATCACCGGAAATACACTGCCGTTCAAAAGATTGTGGGTTTTGTTTTTGAGAGAAAGCACATTTTTTTGGTCCATTTGAAATAACATCAAATTGATCAGAAATACAGTGTAGACATTGTTAATGTTGTAAATGACTATTGTAGCTGGAAACGGCAGATTTTTTTAAATGGAATGTAATAGGTATACTGAGGCATCCATCACTCCTGTGTTCCAATGGCACGTTGTGTTAGCTAATCCAAGTTTATCATTTTAAAAGGCTAATTGATGATTAGAAAACCCTTTTGCAATTATGTTAGCACAGCTGAAAACTGTTGATCTGATTAAATAAGTAATAAAACTGGCCTTCTTTAGACTAGTTGTGTATCTGGAGCATCAGCAAGTCCTCAACTGGCAGCTTCATTAAACAGTACCCGCAAAACACCAGTGTCAACGTCAACAGTGAAGAGGCGACTCCGGGATGCTGGCCTTCTAGGCAGAGTTGCAAAGAAAAAGCCATATTTCAGACTGGCCAATAAAAAAAAAGATTACGATTTGCAAAAGAACACAGGAGGCCAGCCGTCTGAAGGCCAGCATCCCGGAGTCGCCTCTTCACTGTTGACGTTGAGACTGGTGTTTTGCGGGTACTTTAATGAAGCTGCCAGTTGAGGACTTGTGAGGCATCTGCTTCTCAAACTAGACACTCAAACGTACTTGTCATCTTGCTCAGTTGTGCACCGGGGCCTCCCACACCTCTGTCTATTCTGGTTAGAGCCTGTTTGCACTGTTCTGTTAAGGAACTAGTACACAGCGTTGTACGAGATCTTCAGTTTCTTGGCAATTTCTCACATTGAATAGCCTTCATTTCTCAGAAAAATAATAGACTGAGGAGTTTCAGAAGAAAGTTATTTCTTTCTGGCCATTTTGAGCCTGTAATCGAACCCACAAATGCTGATGTTCCAGACACTCAACTAGTCTAAAATAGGCCAGTTTTATTGCTTCTTTAGTTAGAAAAACAATTGTCAGCTGTGCTAACATATTGCAAAAGGGTTTTCTAATGATCAATTAGCTTTTAAAATGATAATCTTGGATTAGCTAACACAACGTGCCATTGGAACACAGGAGTGATGGTTGCTGATAATGGGCCTCTGTACACGTATGTAGATATTCCATAATAAATCTGCCGTTTCCAGCTACAATAGTCATTTACAACATTAACTATGTCTACACTGTATTTCTGATCAATTTGATGTTATTTTAAATGGACAAAAAATGGAAAAGGACATTTCTAAGTGACCCCAAACTTTTGAACGGTTGTGTATGTCAACTCCGTTCAACTGGGAAAATGTTAACTCTGGTACGCTGATAGATTATCAGTGCTATAGCACGGATACAAATACCAGAACTATTACACTGGGATAATATCAGCTCTGTTACACTGGGAAAATATCAGCTCTGTTACACTGGGAAAATTGTACAAGCTTTCATGGCTTGTTCAAGAGAGTTAAAGGGTTAGTGTACAATGCTAATAGTTTCTACCAGTACAGTTCCCTCTGGAGACTAGTTAACTCACTGGAGATCCAGCTCGTCTCCATAACAGATTGAATTCAGTGTTGTAACGCAGAAGGAGGGGAAGTGTATGACAAGTGTTCAGTAGTTTTATACTGGGCGTTAAGATGGTCTGGGAGCAATGTGCTCACTTGATTTGCTCATTTTACAAAGCATAATGTACACAGACTGTTTTTATGAATGATTCCAAGGGCCAGTAAATACAGGCTTGTGGAGGAGCCACCATATTGATCCCAGGCCTTTACAGCTCCATAAATGTGTCAACAAGGTGTCAGGCGGCCGCTGGCAATTGTCACTCTCATGATGGCGGAATTTATGTCCCCAGATATGAGGATGAGAGTCAGGTGCTGTGAACCAGGGTGCTATGAGGGGGACGCACCACCTAGTATCCCAGGTCTGCTGTTGAGCCAAGGGTTTACCTGCTTCAACCCCCCACCGATACTCCCCTGTCTCCCATTCAATAAGCCAGCTGCCAAATGAATGCCACCCCCCTTCCCCTTTTGTGGTGCCGGGGCCAGGGGCCTTAATTCGCAGTGAGCTAAAGCACACTGGAGATCACAAGACCAAGTGACAAGCTCACAGTCAAAGGCCACTGCGCACAAAAGGGGGCCGCTTGATAAATCATCGACATTGGCAACCTTCCCTCCCTCCCCGAGTCCCACCTGTCAATGGCGGATCAATACTGGTCCCATTTGCAGTTCATTATTGCCCAGTTATCTGAGGCAACCCTGTTTAAAGTGTGGTTATTGTATACACTGCTGACACGTGGGGCCTCGTCAGTCGACACGGCCCGTAATCATCTTCTTGGCTATTTGCGTAAACACAATCCTGACCCCCTTCCCACAAGTCAAGTTTGGCGCTTTGAAAAAATATAAAAATAGATGCAGGGACACATCAGAGAGAGGACTCTCTGTAACGTGGTGTGAGCTTCGGTATCATTCACGGCCCCAATCACATCCAACACCTCATTTCAAATGCCATTGGTAAAGGTCGGCATTTACATGTCTAATTTGCGCCTGTCGGATTGAGTGCCGGGGATTATTCCTAGCCATCCCTCTAATCATTTGCATGTTTAGGGGGGGAACTGGTCTGGAATATCACATGCACTGGAATGTAGCTGCTTTGGAACAGTCGAGAATCAAATGTAATAAAATTGAAGTTGTGATTTGATGTTCCAAAATGGCATAGGTCCTATTGGTGATTTGATGTTAGACATTAAATGTGGCACATGTACATCAGTGTAACTGGATAGGTTTGGTTTGTAAAGCACATTATAGGGGTGGTTCATATAGTGCACAGCTGCGCTATATGAAATACCATTATCCATTATCGCATGCACCTTTCATTTTAGCCATGGGTATTTTATACACATTATGGTCATTGCTAATTGAGACCACTAGATATCGCGCTCTTTCTGCTAGCATTGACACGCAAAAGTGAGGAGGCTCTAGAAGAAAGTTGCTACTGTAATCTGCTACAGGTGGTTACACCTTGACAACATTGTAAATGTAGGAACAACTGACTGTATGGGTCATATAGAGTTCCATTCCTCAGCCTGATGTTGTTGTTGTTGACATGTCCGTTGTTGTCACCCCCTCCAGGTGAGAAGCCGTTTGAGTGCAAGCTGTGCCACCAGCGATCCAGGGACTACTCGGCCATGATAAAACACCTGCGCACCCACAACGGTGCCTCGCCGTACCAATGCACCATCTGCCTGGAGTACTGCCCCAGCCTCTCAGCCATGCAGAAGCACATGAAGGGCCACAGGCCCGAAGACATCCCCCCGGACTGGAGGATAGAGAAGACCTACTTGTACCTCTGCTACGTCTGATGCCACCAGACAACAGCCGGGGGGAAGGAGGGCGAGCAGAGGAAGTGGGGAAGGGAGCGAGAGAAGGAGGAGTAGGAGGAGAACGAGGCCTGTGGCGAAGAAGTCAAGCGAGGAAATCCACGAGACGGAAGCACAGGCGATTTTCTAATGCAAAGAGAGTGAATGACAGAGGGGCACACTGAGGAAAAGGGCTGGGCAGAGTGCAGTTCTGACCAGAGGACATTACCCCTTCAAAGTCACATGTCGTTCAATACATCCATTAACGTTTTGTTTCAAGTTGTTTTCAAATTGCCTAATGCAAAACCTGTGGGTGTACCCTCATCGATGGATCCGCATCAATGGAGTTTGTTGTCCTTAAGTCTACCCACAGACTCGAAAGATGTCACCCAAGCCACACCTGAAACTGAACTGAAATGGTTCTCAAAGGCTATGTGAACCCACACATCCCCATCATTTAGACCACTGTGTATCACTAAATGTAGTTTTGACACCCTCACCTTTTCTGGTAAGGGATTGTATCATACTGTAACTTGGTGGGTCAATCCTCTCATTA
Source organism: Oncorhynchus clarkii lewisi (assembly GCF_045791955.1). Taxonomy (NCBI): domain Eukaryota; kingdom Metazoa; phylum Chordata; class Actinopteri; order Salmoniformes; family Salmonidae; genus Oncorhynchus; species Oncorhynchus clarkii. The sequence goes on from NC_092156.1 coordinate 24,998,261, forward strand.
CCTGATACTACAGATCCCTTCCTGATTTTATTGGATTAAATTAGACACCAAGTCATGTCCTGCTTGAGGAACATGTCACAGTTGACCCCTACTACCCATCCCATTATTTACCAGAGTGCTCCAAAATGGTGTCTTCAGACCTGGTGGCACAGAGCACTTAGAGCCCCTACGGTGGTGTCATTCAGATAGCCCTCGAGAATCAGAGCCTAAGGGCTGGCTCATGTGTCACATGTCAGCCAGACCTATGGCAAAATAGCACCATGTATTGTACTGCATCAACATAAGCAAAGTTGAATTGGATTGGGGCACAACACCTCTGTACCCACGCAGTGGGTTATCTTTTGTTCAGCAAGGGAGATTAACAGAGGATGATATTCCCATATCGGAAATCTCCTCTTCCCGGTGAGCTTCCAGGGTTCTGTTGGATAAGGGCTGAAAACGGCTGAGGCCACTAGTCAGGTTTCGCCGGAGCCTCTCGGGAGTCGAACCATGATGGTCACTTTTTTATTCTCCTTATCTTTGTCTCCGCATCAGTTTATCTTAGCTTCATTGCACAGGTAAAGACATATTACGACAGCAGTCTCTGTTTGATGTTTCTTATATCAGATATGTTTTTGAGGGGTAGCTCGCTGCGAAGCCGCTGCTCTGTTTTCTCTTAAACTATACAGAATTAACTGGAGATGTCTCATTTCTTTCCGCTATAGATGCTGGACTGATACAAATGTAAGCAGATTATCATCAATTACACTAAATTGCAGTACGTCGTCTGACTCATAACATGAACTATTTTCTCACATTAATAATCTCATATTCTCTATATGCCATGGTGATGGAGACCAAAATGACAAAGGCTGCTGAGGATTGAGGTGGGGAGCTATGACGTGTAGGGGTAGCACCAGTAACACCACCGCTATGACGTGTAGGGGTGGTTGTAATGCCTTCATGATGCGACTATAAGGAGATATGGCACTTGTTATAACAGATTGTATGTACTGTTATGAGGAGTATAACCGTGAATGTGATGCCAGGTGGAAAATAGTTTCATAAAATTGTAATAGTGCTATATCAATAAAATATGTTGTCATAACCTGTTATAACAAGCATTATGTCTGTTCATATGGCAGCATAATGAAGGCATTATGAGCACCACTGTCAGTTCAGTGTTAACGGGATAATCACACTCAATTATTAGCAGGGGAGGGGGATGGGGGACTAAACTGATTGGAGGAGACATGGCCTGGCCAGCCCAGGGGGCGAACGGTAAGAAGACACAATAAATCAACTCTTAATATATGGTTTTGTTTCTTCGCTTTGTCTCTTTCCTATTATATCTTGATTTATCTCAGCACATTGTACTTGAATTACCTCGTTTTTTGTGACCTCGTGCTTGTTTTTAGTTCCCTTGTGTTTTTTTGTTTAATTTTGTACATGTTCTTACTTTTTGTGAGCGTGTGTCCGAAAGCCGCACTATTGCGCGAGGGAGATGTGATAAAGCAATGTGTACGTGGAAATGAGTGCCACGGTGAAAATAGACTTTTATTGTTGTGTATTTTTGTGCATTATTGTTACCAAACTTGGTATTTTTTTATTAACCCTGCTTGTTGAAGAGCTGGTGGGTTTGGTCATTCTTATAAAAGCTACCTCTAAGTTGTTTCGTTTTCATTTTTGTAAAAGCACGTTATTTTGTGTGTTTGTGTTTTGCATCTTTGCAACTTCATCTCATGCTTTCAAGTGTTGACTTATTGTCTTTTCATATGTGTAAGTGACATTTATATAAAGGGTAAGATTGATGGGGAAATATAAAACAAGAGTTTATTCTTATCTTACAGTCCCCCCCTGACAGTAACCTTAAGAACAGAGAAGAGATGTTGAAGCCTTAAGTATGGGGTAAGAGGGATGTACGCAGTAGAAGAAGTAATAGTACTTTTAAGAGTTTAAAAAAAAAAAAACGTTAAACTTGAAAATATGTGAATAGAATTGTAGTTTTGTAATGTGAAAAAAAAAGGTTCACCAATGTTGAACCACCGAGAACAGGTCATATATGCAGCGGTGCAGTGTGCGTTGGACAGTGTGCGTTGGACAGTGTGCGTTGGACAGTGTGCGTTGGACAGTGTGCGTTGGACAGTGTGCGTTGGACAGTGTGCGTTGGACAGTGTGCGTTGGACAGTGTGCGTTGGACAGTGTGCGTTGGACAGTGTGCGTTGGACAGTGTGCGTTGGACAGTGTGCGTTGGACAGTGTGCGTTGGACAATTGGGACTGCAAGTGTTAATCAAAGAAAAAAGGAAGGTTAGAAAAAAAAAGAGATCCTCTTGGTCGACAAGTTCTCTCGAAATGAGTGTATTCCTGAACAAGAGCCAACAGAGGCAGTTTGATATAAAAATTGTAATATTTTTGTATTCAGTGTCAGTCCCTTTCCATTTGTCGAGGGTTTCAGCAGGGCATATATTTGTATATATTTTTTTTTTATTACCTAGTTTTTTCTCTGGTTTTGAATCTTTTGCCTTGCTCCTCTTTGGTAATGTTAAATGTGTGAATATGTTGTCGTAAGTGTTGCTTTCTGGATGTCAATGCATTGTAGGTGAAGGACTAAATCTATCGGCCATAAACGTGCGTGTGGAAAAAAAGAAATAGATCATTTAAAATGGATGGCAGGGATGCTGCCATCGGTCAATTAGTACACGTCATTCACAATTTTCAATCAACTTTTATTGCCAACATTTTGTTTTTGTACTTGAAGTGATAAAAAAAAGAAGCAATGACATGAACGTGGTCGTATTGGCCCATGATTGTCTTGCCATTGTATTATCGAACACTGTGAGCCGAGGGATTTCCCTCGTCCAATATTCATCCACTATAATAACTTCAGTCACCAAATCAGAGTGCCAGGCCAGAGAGCCTGAAACAATCTCATCAAACTTCAATAACTAGAGGGATTCAGTCTCCTATCATTGTTCTCTGAATGTTTTATACTTTTTTTGTGTGTGTGCATAAATGAAAGTGTATCTGTGGGTGCGCGTGCGTGTATTAGTGAAAAATGCACTAATTAGATCAGACACAAAATAAAAACAATGCTCTGTGCCACTTTTCTCTCAACATGTTGAAAAAAGAATTCATTGGCGTTGATATAGTTCTTCCCTCAATGTTACTCTGTTTCTGTAATATCGTTGTGCCTAAAATGGAAATTGTTCAACAAAAATGTCCATCTATATCTGCTTAGTTTCTGTACTTTCAGAAGATAATTAATGGTGTCTCCAGCACTCTAGGGATGTCATGACGATTTGAGATGACCTGATTTCTGATTTAGAATACAAAAGGAGCTGTTCTGGAGGGCTGCATTAGCCTAAAATTGGTAGTGGGTAAACCACCTTTGATGTTTTTGTTTGTAAGTGACACCCAAAAGCAATGTAACTTGTTTACGCACAAAAAGCAAGGAAGAAAAAGTGTCCGAAAAATACAGACTATGGAGCTTGAGAGTATAAGACATAAAGATGATAACATTCACGGGCCATGAAAATGGTATGCATTTTGCTTTTTCAATCTGTTCTGAAGGACTGTTACCTGTTCATTTTGGAAATAAGTCTAGGTATGTTTTTTCGTGAATAATATTTTGCTGTCAGCAACAGGTTTAGTGAGCAGTTAATGTCCTTCAACATCCACTTTGGCAGCTTGACAAACCCATAGCGTTGCCCCAGCTTAACATTACGACTTGTTTGTTATAAAGTACTTGTTCTTAAGATAAGAAATACATTCAAAGACGAGCCTTACAAAATCATGGCATCCCTGGAGTAGGCACTCTGTTTCAGTGTGGTGTTCTAGAACAAGTAGCCATTTCATGCAGTGTTGCCATGCATGTGCCATTTGAGGTCCAGACTAAACTGTTTGAGTATCAAAGCACCAAGACATTGTCTTTTTATATTAGCACTGAGGACCAATTGCCCTGTCGGACCAAGCATTACAAAGCTTTTCTCTCTCTTTCTCTCTTTCTGGCTTGTCTGTCATTTTGTTTCATTCTTCCTTGTTGTGACAGCACAAGTGCCAGTCGAGTTGCTCTGTATTAAGAAAATAGTGTTTTTATTATTATTTGAATTGTTATCGTTTTCGTCTACCTCAGCACCTGATCTTAGCCTAATCTTAGAAGGTGCCCAATTATTATAATTTAATTTCTACTTTTTTCTGTCATTTGAATAAAAATGATTTAATTTGCATTAGAACTTTGCAAAGGTCCTTTGTCTTTTCCAGCGATTAGCTGTGTGTCTGTGGCCCTGCTTCCCATGTTAGTTGTGCCACGGATCCCAGCATCTGTCTGTTGATTTAGTTTATTTTCTTTCCGTGTAGGATCAGACACATCTCTTTGTAAAATTTCAGTGTTTCTATGATGGAGTGTGAAAAAAATAAAAAATAAATAAGAGATTTAAATGCTGCAGGTTTTATTATCCATGTTGTCACTAAGTACATTTTGTGCCTTCGATAGTGAAAGATAATATTTTTTACATCCTACTAACAGTAGATTGTTTTGTAGTGAACATTTTTTTTGTATTTTTATTTATGAGTCTCAGAAAAATAACGATGTTCAGTTGTATACCTTCAATCTGCAGTTAGAAAATCAATAAAAAATGGACTCAAGTTTGTCTGCCTGTTTTCTAATGTGGTGCTTTCTGGGTGACCCATTCCTCATATACTCTGTGGACTCTTCAGATGCCAACCCACAGTTCAATACTGTATAGATACTAAAAATGAATTACAGGTTTACACGATGTTGGAGAGCCGTAGTGCTGTTCTTGTTATGCAGAACTGTGTCCTTCAAAAGCAGCTCTGTAAACATGGGTAACAACCATGAAGTCACTGGGTGGACCGTTGCTGCGGCTGACAAATGAAGATGCATATACCGCCCCCCATGAGATTCTCCCCAGCTTCCCCTCCTCTCACATCTGAAGGCAACAGCTTTTCTCATTCAACCCTTTTCTCTCTTCCACCAGTCCCACAAAAATATGTATTGATCCTCAACCCTCTGTCATCCCTTTTTGTCAATTTCTTTAAAAGCACCGGAGGAATTGGAATTATGGTGATCTGAATAAGTCAGTTGGGCTACAGAGGGAGTATTATATTCCACTATACTAGTGATGGGGTAAAGATGTAGTACTCACTGCTCAGTTCTTAAATGCGTTTAGTCACCTAATGCCAGAAAAGCCTTGCCAAGCAGAAGGCATTAAATCAAGTCAAGTAAATGTAGTAATATGCCACCACTGCCACTCCTTTTACTAGTGTATCTTTATTTCCTGTGGCTGCTTTCCACTACGGGAGCTCATTTGGGTATAGTGTAAGTGGGCCGTTAAGTGTAGCACAGAATATATGATCCACTACAGGAGGCTGATGCGAAGCCATGTTGTATTGCATATGAAGAGGTCATTTGTGTTGTTGATCACAGCAGCACCCCCTGCTGTTGAGCTGTAGCGAAAAGCCTCTTGAGTAAGAACATGACATGGTCAGTGTTGTGGTTGGAATTATTACATCTACCAGACAGTAGAGCCATGGGTGGGTGTATGTGTTCTGCATGTAGATTGACCAGCTAGGTATTTTCTGACAGAGACGGTAGTCTGTTGACATAGAACCAAATGGAAGTGCTAATGGTTAGCGTTGTGTCAGTGCTTGCCTAGCGACCATGTCCTACATTCCTCTCTCATTATGTAGGTAATAAATGCTATCATTAGATATGCAGGGTGCACGCCATTATTGCTGCCACCTGGATTGCTGTTAGGGGGAAAACGTTGCAGACACAAATGGTTCAGTTTTTCCGTGCATCTAGGAAGCGATACAAACATGGCATTATACTAAACTGAGCTATCTGGTGGGCTTTAGTATTCCTCACTTTCTATCTTCCCTCTATCTTTCTCTCACTCTCTTTCTCGCTCTCTGTTTTCCTATCCTCTTTCCTTCTTCCTTCCTCCACCCCACCCCCTCTCTCTGGCTCTGTCTGTCTCTCTTTCTCGCTCTCTGTTTTCCTCTCCTCTATCCTTCTTCCTTCCTCCACCCCCTCTCTCTGGCTCTGTCTGTCTCTCTTTCTCGCTCTCTATTTTCCTCTCCTCTTTCCTTCTTCCTTCCTCCACCCCCTCTCTCTGGCTCTGTCTGTCTCTCTTTCTCGCTGTCTGTTTTCCTCTCCTCTATCCTTCTTCCTTCCCTCACCCCACCCCCTCTCTCTGGCTCTGTCTCTCTCTTTCTCGCTCTCTGTGTTATTTGGAACCATTTTGCTTTGGAAGGTTGTGCTAACTAGATGGACACAATTACACCTCAGCAACACACCAGACTGACAGCAACTCATCTAGACACTCTTCAAACACTCCTGGAATCACAGCACAGGCTTAGATGTCCTTATTTTCCAAATCACCACCATCATATTCACGTCAACATTATTATTTCGAAGTCCTGTGCTCATTAGACAAAGTATTATAGCAACTTGAATAATTTCTCCCAGAGATGAGAGCCTTTCTTTCAATCTGGAACATCTAAGATCGGCTTCCTTATAGCTGACCTAACCAGGTTAATCAAGCCAGGAGACCCTGCCATCTGTTTCGGCGCAAACAAGAGACCAGAGGTTCTCCTTCGGCTCCCTATTATATCAGGCAGCCCTCTCCCTTCCTATCCGTCTTTGGGCAGCATATGCAGACCCTGACCTCTCCCCTCAGCTAATGAGCTACTTTTCTTTCGCTATTCACGCCTCTGCATATCAAACCCAATGTGGCTAGTCGTAGTGGAGAGTTAGGCTGTCTTGGACTATCTTGATTGTTTTAAGGGTCTTTGGTGATTTAGGGAAAGGAAAACACTAGAAGAGGACACATCCCCTGATGATGAGTATGCTCCTTCATCAACGGGACACCATGAGTTCAGTTTGATCCCAATTTTGTTTTTAAAAACGAAGCAGAGTGGGGATTTTTGGCCTTGGTTGATTGGACTCATGTGACCCTTGTGGGCAATGTGAGTGGAAGGGGCAGGGTCCAGTGAATGGCCTCTCGAGTGGGGGGAGGGGGATGGCTGCAGGGCTTTGTGTGTGGGGGAGCCAGGGGGTCCCATCTTTATGTGCTCTTTGACCCAAATATGATCTAATGGATAGAGAGGGTTCAGACAGTGGGCCTGTTGAATGGAGGGGGACCGGTTTTGTCCAAATCCCTGGGATTGTTTTCTCAGCTAAGCCTGGCCTGTAGGCGTTGGCCTGTAGGCGTTAGCCTCCCCCACCCCAGGCATTGATCCAGCCTCGGAGAGGAGAGAGCCAAACAACATGGCCGCCCCTACTAATTTACTGTAATACAGCAAGCAACCTGAGCAACACGTAACTGAACTATTCTGTGTGTTTCATGTTGTTGCTGTTATGGTAGACTTAGTTTTGTATGATTTTTGTGGTCACTGAACTTTTGTGGTTTGAGAATATGTTGGATGGGGATAATTATAAAAAAGGTTTCCTGAGGTTACTGATTAAGGTAACTGATTAAACAAACTGTTCTGTGCACTGGCCACAGAATGAAGTTATAATGCATGACAGAAAATGCTGAGTCTTCAATCTTGATAATTTAATCCGTTGGTGGAATAGTAATTGTAGTTTTGGCGTCTTCTCTGGAATTGTAATTTGTTGTTTATTTAAAGTAGATGTTGTTCAAGGAGTTTATAAAATAGAGGTCCATAGCTTTATTGCAATTTGGAGATGTGTCTTATGAACTTAGCTGTTGTATGGTTTTTAGTAACTGGTGTAGAAATGACTGTTGAAGCTCATTGTGTGTTCCTGCAACTCCATAAGTGTAGTACTGGTTAATGCTGGTAATGGAACCCTCTAGTGTTAGTCTAGTGTACTACTCCAAGTAGCACAGTGGTCTAAAGCACTGCATCACAGTGCTAGAGGCGTCACTACAGACCCGGGTTTGATCCCGGGCTGTATCACAACCGGCCTTGATCTGGAGTCCCATAAGACGGCGTACAATTGACCCAGCATCGTCCGGGTTAGGGGAGGGTTTGGACGGGGTAGGCCGTGTATACTACTTTTACCGAAGATGGTAGGCTACAGTCAGATGTAGGGATGCAACAATTCCGGTAGCTTTATCAAAATTCCCAGATGTGTTAGGGGGGATTAATCAGGAAATCCAGAATCCTCCAAAGAAGATTTGAGTAAAACCTGGGAATTTGGGAATGTTCCGGAATGTTGCAGCCCTAGTCAGATGTCTACCCTCTCTGGTTGTACTTTATTATTTTTCAAAAAATAGACAAACTATTGAAAGCCTGGAGTCATGCTTATTTATGGCAATACTCATTGATAACATTTCCTGTGTTGTTTTTTATTACCATTTTGGAATGTTTACTGTAGGTAGTTTTAGAACACCATTTATAAATACCAGACATTTTCAGAGATCTTCTAATCCAAGCGTCACACTGATAAAGCATTTATTATAGCTGAAAATCAACTAAAACTTGGGGGGAATGAAACAGCCAGGCATAGTGCTGAACTAAAAGGGCTAGAGTCAGTCGTCCACACAGACCCAGGAACTGATGTAGCCTGGATACTTGTTGAATATATTGGGATCGATGCTCCCATTTACTGTGGAACGGTTTTAGGCTTTAATTATGTTGGGTGTCAATGGCATTTATCCTATCTGAGTACTCCCACTGAGTCCATTTTCCAGTGAGGCCAAAATCTTTACGTTTAGTACATTAGTGTCAGTCCGCGGGCTAGGGTTCCAAGTAGCACAGTGGTCTAAGGCACTGCATCACAGTGCTAGAGGCGTCACTACAGACCCGGGTTTGATCCCGGGCTGTATCACAACCGGCCTTGATCTGGAGTCCCATAAGACGGCGTACAATTGTCCCAGCATCGTCCGGGTTAGGGGAGGGTTTGGACGGGGTAGGCCGTCATTGTAAATAAAAATGTGTTCTTAACTGACTTGCCTAGTTAAATAAAGGTTAAATAAAAAATAAATGAAAATAGGCCATCCCTGAGAGGAATTAATACCTTCTCTGTACTGGAGCATGAGGGTGGATAGGGCTGGGCAGAGCACTACTGTGCCACCCTGTGGTTAGTGTGGTGTATTGAAGTCTCTTGTATGGCTTAAACCCTAATCGGCAATTTAATAATAATACAAATCATTATAATATAAAACGGAAAATTGCTTTATTTTCACCTCCCATCATTTGAATATGGACAGGGGCGGACTGGGACTAGAAATCTGCCCTAGCAGATTCCTTGAGGCCCCCACACCGGCCCATATTTTTCCCCAAGATGCCCCCATTATTAGCCAGATAATGTTAATTTGGTGAGAAAAAAAAAATGTATAGGCCCAGGAGGCAAAAAATGGACCAGCCTATCTGGCATTTTCTTGAATGTGGACATTGGCTGTATTTGTCACGGATTCTCCCGGTACTGCTGATCTTTCCGTGTACCAATTCCGGAGGTCTACGCCACCGGCCTCTTGGCTTCACTGAAGGGCGTGACAAGCATGATCAGATTGAATCCAGTCTGTCATCCTCGTGGCTAGATACCTGATTGATGGCATGTAAGGGACATAATTCAATTAACTTTAATATTCACACATTTCGTAATGTTAGAGAACATCAGGTGAACAAGTATTGCAGTGACTTTCATAATAATAAATAACCTTTATCAATTGAAATGTGATGATTAATATCACGTTATATGTTTCTTATAATTTATTAACAATATTAACACTATATTCAACTGAAGGAGTGAAGTTGATCTTGGAATATACAAACTATGCCATTTAAAAGAAAATGCAACCAAATAGCATTACCTCTCCTCCACATACTCCATATATCCTCCTAAACCAGCATCCACTGCATCTTCCCTCTCATCTCTCTAGTCCCAAGAATGACCTCAGACTCAAAGTACCCCCTACTTTACCTCTACCATGAGGTTCAGCTGAACAGATCCACCTCAATAAAACTCTTTGTATCAGGCATACGTAAGCCTTCTATGTCCCCACATCCACTGTCAGGCCCTCCCCCACAGTAAGACCCTCCACCTATATCATCAGGCCCTGCTCCACAATAAGGCCCTCCACATCCACCGTTAGACCCTTCTCCACTGTGAGGAGCTCATGCGTACTGGCACATGGACCAGAGGGTGCCCAGGGTGATGCTGTAGGCCAGCATGGCCACCAGGTAGACCCTGAAGAGCAGCACGTCCAGCACGTAGCCCACCAGCAGCCACTCCTTGGCGATGTCCCGGCACTTGTCCTTCTTCTCCAGGATGCCGCGGATGGACGAGATCTCGTGCTAGGTGTTGTCCATAACGGCTGTGTGGTGTCACGCACCACGGGCAGGACCACCAGGCTCCCCAGACCCTGCTCCCTGCTGTCCTCGCCGCCACGGCCGATCTCGCAGGTGTGGTGAAGGTGGTGGTTACATAGAGCTCCAAGGGGTCACACAGGGAGAGAGTGGGTGGAGTGAGGTCATATAACAGGATGTACTTGTATTTTAAGTATCCCATGTTGTGTTGAGTTTGTGGATGCAACATTTATTTATTGTCCCAAAGTGACAGACATTGATTATTTCCAAAGAGAGAAAACAGACCTGTAAATGTCTCTTTTTATCCTTTTCTCTCTCTTTCTCACTCTCTATGATAGATGTTTTAATGCTGCTGTGTTTTTTAAATCAATGAATACTGCTCAGAGAGAACATTGTATACTAGAACTACTGCCCATGTCTTTTTTCCCTCTTAAAGCTCACCTTTTCCCTCTCCCTTCCCTCTTTTCTCCTTATCTCATACTTTTCTTTCTACCCAACTCTCGTGTAGATACAATACCCTGGCTGATGTTGTTCTCTTTGTAATGGCCCACGTGGTCGTAGTCCCGGGACAGCATGGAGCACAGGCTGTGCTTGTTGCGGATGCACAGGAGGACTGTGACCCGCTCCAGCACCACGTGTTTGAGCCACTGGGGCACGTGGGGCTGCAGGTCCTGCTTATGCATCAGACGGACTATCAACACTGTCTCTTTCAGGCTGATCACCAACAGAGCCATGCACACTACAAAGTATACACCTAGAGAGAGAGGGATGAATCGATATGACCGCTGCACACTACAAGGTATACCCATAGAAGACACCGGCTATGTCGCAAATGGCACCCTATTCCCTATGTAGTGCACTAGTTTTGACCAGGGCCTTTTGACCAGGGCCCCAACAAACAATAGTCCTTCACTACTACTTCAACCTATTCTTAACAGCAACAGAGCTCACAATCCCATCCTTAATGACACGTCTCAAAAATCTGAGCCACTAATGCACCAGCTGCATTTCTCACCTATGAGCGACTTGCCGATGGCGGTGGCGGGCAGCGTGTCGGAGACTATGATGAGGAAAACGGAGTAGCCCAGGAGCAGGGTGATCTTGAAGGACACTTGCTCTCCTCTGTTTGGGGGAGGTAGAAGCCCACCGGGTCCGTCACCATCAGGAAGATGCTGGGCGGCAACAGGTTCACAGTGTAGGACAGAGGTCTGCGTCGGATCACCACCTGATGACATTCATCAAGGTTGACGAGAGATTCATTGCTTCTCTTCTAGTTTTTATGAGAAGTATTACTGTGATGAAAATTCCAGATTGTCTGCATAATCAAATAACATTCAGCTCAGACACCCATACATACCCCACAAGACATGCACCAGGGGTCTCTTCACAGTCCCCAAGTCCAAAACGAATTCACCGCAAAGGCACAGTTTTATACAGAGTCATGATCACATGGAACTCCCTTCTATCTCCATTTACTCAAGCAAACAGCTAAATTACCTTTTAAAAAAACTGATTAAACAACATCTCATGGAAGGTGGGGACTGTGAGAGGACACGCACAAACAGACACTCAGACACTCGACACTCGATCATTGTTTGTATATCGTTGTAATTTTTATTTGTGTGACTATTCTTGTCTATCAGTGTATCAGGACTGTGAGAGGATGCACACGCACACACACACACACAGACACTCGATCACACACACTTTGATTTGTATTGTTTGTATATCGTTGTAATTTTTATTTGCGTGACTGTCCTTGTCTATCAGTGTATCAGTGTTTGTTACTTGTGATGTTTTTTGGTGTGTGTGGGCCCCAGGAAGAGTAGCTGCTGCTTCTGCAAAAGCTAATGGGGATCCAAATAAACAATAATTGGGAATAGAGCAGTAATTAACAAGAAGTTGTACGCATTTCCATATCTCATTACATATACAGTATCTGGCAGAAAAACATTTTGACCGTGGAAAGAACAATATACCAACATATTCTATCAATGACCCTAAAACGGAGGTGGGATGGGAGTGCACTCTATATCACACTTTCACCTGGAGATCCTCACTCATATCCTTGTGTTAATTTTCCATAAAGCAAGCCTGCTTTCTTTGTATGATGCATACGAAAAACGTCCATTCTCAATACCTATTTAATACAGCTGAAGATCTTATGTTTCCAATAAAGCCTCATGCGGTAGAGGTCAAGGTAAGGGTCTACTATCTTCATATATTTCTCTATTTGATCTATTCTTACTAAAGGTCTTGCTTTTCTGTCAGGTTCGGTTTGGTTTTGAATAAATGATTTGCGCTAAGGTATTATGTACACGATATGATTGATTTGAACATGATTGTATATAGTAATGTAAAAGTATATACTGCATATCATTTTAACATGTGTTGGCACTAGCTGAATTGTGGGGATCTTTCCCATCCCTTTATTGTACTCTTTTAACTATTGCCATTTACTTCCTCATCATGCATAGGGTCGCCTAAATTCCGTCAATTTTCCCAAAGTTCCCCGGTTTTCCAGAAATCCCGGTTGGAAGATTACTGGATTCAGGAGGGAATAAGCAGGAAATCTGAGAATCCTCCTACCAGAATATCTGGATAACTTGGGAATTTTGGGAAAGTTGTTTGCAACCAGAACTTTGCAACCCTAACAATCTTACAAACCAGCTCAATCATTGCCAAATACTATATTTCCAAACCTGTCATGGATACATAAATAAAAGGTAATGAATGATTATGTTATATATACTCACATTGAACTTCATCTCGGCATAGGAGTCAACGTTGTCCAGACTGAAGCTCTTGTATTTCGACAAGGCGTGTAGCAGCTCCCACTCCCCCTGGTTCATGAAGACACTCTTGTCCACCTTGAGTTCCTCTGCGCTCCTCATCAGCTTGAGGTCGAAGTCATTAACTACAGACATGGACATGGAGGAGACATAGGTCAGTGGGTTCAGATTCATGTAAATTATGTAAATGACCATTATCAGCAGTCCTCAGCCACAGCTGGCACTAGGAAAATTATTTTTTTTAAATACAAAATAATACAAAAATGTTGAGGACCGAGTGACTGACACTTAGCTTATCCATCCCCACCTCTCTTACAAACATGTAAAAAGGCATTATACCTAGTATTGTAGCCAACAGTATGTGCAGTTGAAAGGCTTTTCCCCACATGCAAAGCCAGATGACTAAATAAGACATGTTTTACGGGTATGGAGCCAGCTCTGGAAGGTCAGGCTGCAGTTCTGGACGTCAAAGGGGAAGTTGTAGATGTTGAGAGTGCAGGCTGTCACCACCTGGATGGGCTTGTAGTTGCGCACCAGACCATAATGGGTCACGTACACATAGGGAATATCCTGAGACTTACCCACATCCACACTGAGAGATTAGAGCAGGAAGCACAACTCAAACCAAAGCATAGAGATGCAATAAATGTTTGTGGCTGATTTGGACAACTAATATTTCAGCGTATTACACACACACACACTTTACACTGCACTGTACTTTAGTAATGCTTAATCAATGATAAACAATACTGTTTTATGCAGACTTTGATTTGACTGCATGGCCTAAGATGCGATGGCCTACACCGACAATAACGATTACAAAACACTGGACTTACAACTCGTTGATTAGTATGTCAGGCACCCACACATTGGCAATCGGTACGGACATTTGATTCACATCCTCAAAGTCCTCTGGGTTCCATACCAATAATTCATCTGTCCATTCCTGATACAGAGTTATAGCATAGGCCGGTAAGCATGGTATAGTATTAATAGTAACAAGTATGGTATAAGATCCTCTGAGAAGATGTGTTTGATAAATGTCCAAAGGAGAGACATAACTATGTTCTACTGTAGTTTTTACAAGTTTTATGTATGTTTTAATTTCTTGGAAACTTTTTTTCAACAAAATCCATTTGTTGTTTAAATAGTTATTTAGCTATTTATTGCAAATAGTTATTTGTCTTACCTGCCTGTACCATACATATGTTGTCAGAACCTGGTTCTTCTCAGCATACTGAACTATTATTCTACTAAGAGCAGGAGGCCTACTTCCCACACTGAGGATAGAGTACACCATAAGGTCGATGGCCACCATTGTGCAATTTCGCCAGTTGCGCACGGGTCGAACCCCCTTCTTGTACCCAGCACTCAAGTACTCGGAGAGACGTACCAAGGTGGCATTGGCAAAGCGTCCGGTATTATTGCCCAGTTTCTTGACTAACGGAGGTAAAACACATCGTTTCAACATGCTGATTCAACATATCCACTAAATGCAACATATTGAGAGTTGTACAATTATTATTGTGTAAATCTAGCATTATATAAAATGTCAACTTCCAAAACAGGCAACCTCTGTCAATAACGCCACAACCTATCTGGAATTAATTTTGCACGTGCATCTTCTTACCTGTGCAGGCTCGCGCGGTGCCTTGTATCAAGAGCAAGACGAGCGCTGTCCAGAGTGCTGAACTTCTCATTCTGCACTATGTTTCACTTCTCTGCCTTGAGCTTGTCTATAATGAGCAGTGCTCAGTTTTGAGATACAGCAGTCTACTGCCGCCGCCGAGACCCATATTCAGGGGTGTCCACTGTAGCCTAATGTCTACGGTATCATGTATTAGTTAAATTAAGTTTCATTCTGCATGACGCTGTCTTAGCCAGCTGATGTAACTATGAACACGAGGGTGTGTCCATCGGGGATTTTATGATGGGGATTGGAAGCAGCTGAGGTTATCGTAAGTCATCACATGTCCTGAGCAGATAACTCGGAGCACTCAGGCCTATCCAAGTTTACAGTATCTGGACGTGTAGCCTAACAGATGTCTGTGTATGGATCAAGTTTTGTGTGGTATATCAGCTTTTTTCCTCCAACTGAATCCTCAATGTATTTTATAAGCTTACTGTGGAGATACGATTTCTCTCAAAAAAGATCCTGCATTAAGAAATTGATTTCCTGAACATACAGAGGAGCATAGGCCTATTTTCTCTGGCAGCTTGGTTTTCATATGGGAGTTTAAGTGCAGGTCAGTTTTCTCTTATCTCACTAACAAGATCCAACTGACATTTGATACTGATCTTAGATGTCATTTTGTTCATTGATTTCTTAAACTGCTTATGTTGGGGGAATATGTACTGCAATCTACAACGAAATTGAATCTATGACTTTTATTATGTGATAGGATCCTGCTGATACAGTTTATGTTACATGGATAGATGATACACACTGCTGCGAAAACACATGCGTCATCTTTGGATAAAAAACATGCCTACTGCATATATCAACAATTAAACATTTAATGTTTTGGGGGACTTAGAGATAAAACTTTGTTGAAAAATCATGTCCATTAATGACACACAAAAACGCTTGAAAATATGTAGCTACTAAGAGCAAATCAGTCATTACTCATTGTACTAGCTGGATCCTTTAAAATACAGTAGCAGTCAAAAGTTTAGGACACACCTAGTCATTCAAGGGTTTTTCTTTATTTGTACTATTTTCTACCATTGTAGAATAATAGTGGAGACATCAAAACGATGAAATAACACATATGGAATCATGTAGTAACCAAAAAATACATCAAAATATATTTTGTATTTTAGATTCTTCAAGGTAGCCACCCTTGCCATGATGACAGCTTTGCACACTCTTGGCATTGTCTCAACCAGCTTTACCTGGAATGCTTTTCCAACAGTCTTCAATGAGTTCCCACATATGCTGAGCAATTGTTGTCTTCTTTTCCTTCACTCTGCGGTCCAACTCATCCCAAATCATCTTAATTGGGTTGAGGTCAGGTGATTGTGGAGGCCAGGTCATCTGATGCAGCACTCCATCACTCTCCTTCTTGGTCAAATAGCCCTTACACAGCCTACAGGTGTGTTGGGTCATTGTGCTGTTGAAAACAAATTATAGTCCCACTAAGCCCAAACAAGATGGGATGACCTATCACCAGCAAAGCACCCCCACAACATCACACCTCCTCCTCCATGCTTTACGGTGGGCACCACACATTTAGAGATCATTCGTTCACCTACTCTGCGTCTCACAAAGACAAGTGGTTGGAGCCAAAACCTCAAATTTGGACTAAAAGACAGATTTCCACTGGTCTAATGTCCATTGCTCATGTTTCTAGGCCCAAGCAAGTCTCTTCTTATTATTGGTGACCTTTAGTAGTGGTTTCTTTGCAGCAATTCGACCACGAAGACCTGATTCACACAGTCTCCTCTGAAAAGTTGATGTTGAGATGTCTGTTATTTGAACTCCGTGAAGCATTTATTTGGGCTGCAATCTGAGGTGCAGTTATTCTAATGAACTTATCCTCTGCAGCAGAGGTAACTCTGGGTCTTCCTTTCCTGTGGCGGTCCTCGTGAGAGCTAGTTAACTCTAATAAACGTATCCTCTGCAGCAGAGGTAACTCTGGGTCTTCCTTTCCTGTGGCGGTCCTCGTGAGAGCCGGTTCTCATGAGAGCCAGTTTCATCATAGCGCTTGATGGCTTTTGCGACTGCACTTTGAAAGTTCTTGAAATTGTTTCTGCATTGACTGACCTTCATGTCTTAAAGTAATGATGGACTGTCATTTCTCTTTGCTTATTTGAGCTGTTCTTGCCATATTATGGACTTGGATTTTACCAAATAGGGCTATCTTCTGAATACCAACCCTACCTTGTCACAACACAACTGATTAGCTCAAACGCATCAAGAAGGAAATAAATTCCACAAATGCACTTTTAAGAAGGCACACCTGTTAATTGAAATGCATTCCAGATGACTACCTCATGAAGCTGGTTGAGAGAATGCCAAGAGTGTGCAAAGCTGTCATGAATGCAAAGGGTGGCTACTTTGAAGAATCTCAAATATAAAATATATTTTGATTTGTTTAACACTTTTTTGGTTTTGGTTAGTACATGATTCCACATGTGTTATTTCATAGTTTGATGCCTTCACTATTATTCTACAAGGTAGGGAATAGTAAAACATAAAGAAACCCTTGAATGAGTAGGTGTGTCCAAACTTTAACTGGTACTGTAGTTCCATATATCCCTGCACAACTCTAGCTAAAAACAGGATACATAATCAAACCAAGTGCCACAGTTGAAAATATGAATTTATTTGTAGGCTAGCAACATGACTTGTTTGATATGAAGGGGACTAAGAAGTTACATTACAAATATGAATGAACAACATAACATTTTCAGCAAACAATAACCAGCATTAATTTATTTCCTCAACTCAAGGAGGTGGCCATACAATGAGTTGTAACGTGATCTGCTCAAAGCAAATGTCTGGTATTCAAGGGAAAATTCTATTTACATAGATCGTTACCATCCAAAGGTTTTTATGAGTAACTCATGTATCTTTTTGACGACTATGAGTGAGCCAACATGGAATGCAGTTGCCTAAGCTAGACTTTGAATGTGCTTTATTGATTTTGTACAAGTTTCAGGGGAGCATGGTGATTAAAGTTCATGTAGAATAACATAGCATTGATGTAACAGAATGTGCCCGGAGAACATGAGCAAGATATATATTTTTATGAAACACATCAGAATGAATATGTTAATACATGAGTCTGTATTTATGTATGGGGCAATATTCCAATAGTACATGAGTCTGTATTTATGTATGGGGCAATCTTCCAATAGTACATGACAATACAGTATTGATTAAATTAAATAGCTGTTACCGTATCAAAAGAAGAAGTGGGGACAAAGGGGGGGGGGGGGGGGGGTCGGCTCAACCACATCAATAACCCTTAATTGACTTTTAACATTTCATTAGAGCAAAATAAATGCATTCAAACAAAGTTTTTCTCCCCTTCTATCCTCATGCAGAGCTCCAGATGGCCCACAGTAGCAGCAGAGTGTTGGTGTAGACAACCAGGATTAGCAGGTAGACTCGGAACAGGAGGTCGTCCACCTTGCAGCAGAGGGCCACCTAGTCAGCCTGGGCTGAGTCGTCACTCTCTCCCTCCTGCAGGTAGAGCCTCAGGGCCACCACCTCCTGGAGAATACTCTCCAGCCGAGGAGTACTCTCCTGGGGCTCGCTCAGAGACAGCAGTTCCTCTGGAGCCAGGTCAAACTCAAAGCCTGGAGGGACAACATGTAGGTGGGGTTATGATGGGGTTGGACACTTGAATGTCCGAAGAGAAGATATTCTGTTGCTACAATGCAATCTTAACAAGTAAATTAAATAAAAGTCAAACTGTTGATTGAATACAGTGGCAAGAAAAAGTATGTGAACCATTTGGAATTATCTGGATTTCTGCACAAATTGGTAATCAAATTAGACCTGATCTTCATCTAAGTCACAACAACAGACACACACAGTCTGCTTAAACTAATAGCACACAAATGATTGTATTTTTCTTGTCTATACTGAATACATCATTTAAACATTCACAGTGTAAGTTGGAAAAATTATGTGAACCCCTAGGCTAAAGACTTCTCCAAAAGCTCATTTGAGTCAGGAGTCAGCTAACCTGGAGTCCAATCATTGAGACAAGATTGGAGATGTTGGTTAGAGCTGCCCTGCCCTATAAAAAACACTCACTAAATTTGAATTTGCTATTCACAAGAAGCATTGCCTGATGTGAACCATGCCTCAAACAAAAGAGGTCTCAGAAGACCAAAGACTAAGAAATGTTGACTTGCATTAAGCTGGAAAGGGTTACAAAAGTATCTCTAAAAGCCTTGATGTTCAGTCTACAATAAGACAAAATGTCTATAAATGGAGAAAGTTCAGCACTGTTGCTACTCTCTATTTGTCTGCCAATTGAAGCTCAACAGAAGTTAGGTGATGCAACAGGACAACGACCCAAAATATAGAAGTAAATCAACAACAGAATGGCTTCAACAGAAGAAAATGCCCAGTCAAAGAAAATGGCCCAGTCAAAGTCCTGACCTCAACCCAATTGAGATGCTGTGGCATGACCTCAAAAGAGCGGGTCACACCTGACATCCCAAGAATATTGCTGAACTGAAACAGTTTTGCAAAGAGGAATGGTCCAAAATTACTTCTGACCATTGAGCAGGTCTGATCCGCAACTACAGAAAATGTTTGGTTGAGGTTATTGCTGCCAAATAATATATTAAATCTAAGGGTTCACATACTTTTCCCAACCTGCACTCTAAATGTTTACATGGTGTGTTCAATAAAGACATTAAAACGTATAATTGTTTGTGTTTTATTAGTTTAAGCAGACTGTGTTTGTCTATTGTTGTGACTTAGATGAAGATCAGATCACATTGTATAACAAATGTATGTAGAAGTCCAGGTCATTCCAAAGGGTTCACATACTTCTTCTTGCCACTAGTATGTCTAGACATACTGTAAAGGTGTATTTTCTCTCTGATCGTTTTGATGTTAATACAGAGGAACATAGAGTTGTTGTCAACATGAAAATGTGTCAGAGCTGGCCATTACATATCAAATAGAATAAGAAATCTGTGGAAAGTTAGGAAAACCACCACCTGCTAAATGTTGGGTCCTAATACCCAGTCACACTCTTGTGTCCTATGACCAAGAAATACAAAGCATCCAAACACAGGTCCCCTCTCACCCCCACACTGATCCACATCATTTAGTGTTTTGACAGAGGTGAAGTTGCTCTCGAGGAAGGTCTGGCTGGACGAGCCGTACTTATCGAGGTGACAGGCAGACACTGACATCTCCTTGACCTCCTTCTCATTGTGGTAGAGGAGCTTCACTACAAATATGGAGATGGATAGTTTCAGCACCAGCAGCGTCATGCACACCGCAAAGAACACACCTATAAGATGGAGAACACCAAACATCAACAATACACCTGTTAGAAAAATACTAATCTTAATTTTTACAGAACATGTCTTAGATCAGAAATACAGTACCAGTCAAAAGTTTGGACACAGACTTATTCAAGTTTCTCTTTATTTTTACTATTTTCTACATTGTAGCATAATAGTGAAGACATCAAAACTATGAAATAACACATACTGAATCATCCAGTAACCAAAAAAGTGTTAAATACATCAAAATATATTTAGATTTTAGATTCTTCAAAGTAGACATACTTTGCCTTGATGACAGCTTTGCACACTCTTGGGATTATCTCAACCAGCTTCATGAGGAATGCTTTTCAAACAGTCTTAAAGGAGTTCCCACATATGCTGAGCACTTCTTGGCTGCTTTCCTTCACTCTGCGGTCCAACTCATCCTAAACCATCTCATTTGGCTGGGTATGAAGGGCAAGCTTGGTGTGTCAAACAATATGAGAGAACATTTGAAACAAAGATGAGGAGAGGAGCTGGTGTAAGATACCCATGAGTGGTGTTCTGATGGTGGTGGCAGGCATCTCGTCCATCAGGTTTACCCTGAAGACAGTGTAGCCCAGGAGGATGCTGGTCTTGAAGTGCGCGTGCCATTGTTGTGCGGCAAGTAGAAGCTGATGACGTCCACCACCATGAGGAAGATGCTGGGGATGAGCAGACTCACCACGTACAGCAGGGGGCGCCGGCGGATTAACACCTGACGAGTGAGAGGGAGTGAAAAAGAGGGAGAGAGAGTTTTACTTTTCTATTTCATGTCACACGTGGGTCAAGAATGTGTTTGAACTCCCCTATAGGTGAGAAATTGAGAAATAAATGTTTTTCCCTTCACTAACTTAAACCTAAATCTGCCCCATTTTAGCTTTAGATATCAACTGTACTTTTTTCCAACTGAACCCACAAGAAAACCATATTCCACAGTATTACCTTCCTGTCCTCTTCCAGTACCCCAAAACACATGAATCCCCTTAACCGCTTTCACAATGAGCAGTAGTGTAAAGGTAACCCAATGAGCTCTGCTGGATCGACACTCCATCATTAAGTGCCCTCCTGAGCTGAATGTACAACAGAACCCCGCCTAGCCTATCCTCGCAGGCAGTCTCTCCCCCACCTGCACCAGGCCCAGGGCCCATTTCTCCGGCAGAACAAGACGGCCATTGATCAGCTGCCACAGAGACAGCCTCATTATGGTGCCTCTCTCTCTCAGCATGCTGGACGCGCCTCATCCTCATCTATTAGCATTAGCGCTTAATCCTGTCCGTGAAGCCCTGGCTGATCTCTTGAACACCTTCACAACAGGAGTACCAGGAGGAGGGGATGGCTAAAAACCTCCTGTCGATACTCAATCTGATTTAGTTGTCATTGTACAGTCACAGTCTCCCTACAAGAGAAGTGTGTACATTTTTGTTTCCTGTTGGATAGACATCAAGCCATATAGAACATCTCACTAACACACCTATTCACATATTACATATTTACTGACTGGATATGTATTGCTGTATATGTGGATACAGTTGGCACTAGACATATAGGTCATATTTGTATTTCTTCAAATACTTTCCTTCAAATCAAGTATCTGAAGAGAAACAAAGAGAGACCTAGATCTGGTAACAGTAGGCACACACGTTGAACTGGATGTGTGCATAGTCTCTGCCATCCAGCCGGAGCTGCCAGTAGTGGGAGGGCACAGACATCAGCTCCCACTCGCCATCGTCCATAAACGACTTCTGATCATTGGCGATGTCCTCCGCACTCCTCCACAGAGTCAGGTTCTCCTCACTCACTGCATACATGATGGTAGAGGTCAGGGAGAGAGTTTACTAAGACTTAATGACACTCAGTCAATATGACCTGCTATTGATTTGATACAATATTAAATTACCAGCTGTGCTCGTGTTTGTGTACTTAATACTGTATGTGCCATAGCTTTATGCATGTATTTTGTGTATCGAAAGGTATGCCATTGTAATTTTGCACTTCTAATTGTGTGTTTTAGCCACATCTGTGCATATCCAGATGTATAGTCATTTGACTGGGTATGTTAGCGTGTTTACAGCTCTCTATGCTAACCTGAGTGAAGCCAGCTGCGGAAGGTCAGAGTGCAGCTCTGCTTGTCAAAGGGGTAGGCTTACAACTCCAAGTCACACGCAGACACCACCTGGATAGGCTTGTTGTTTTTCACCATCCCCGATGAGTTGACATACACATAGGGGATGGCAGGGGACTCCCCTACATCCACACTAACAGGGGGAAGAACACGACTTATGGGGAAGACAAGAGTTCCAGCTGCTTACAGTACTATATGTTGAACATGAGACACTCTGACCCTGGTCAACACACTTCCTTTTCAGTCTGTCATTTAAAATAAAAGGACAAATGTTGAACATTTCTGCGAAGAGACCGAGTGTATTGAGTAATCCAATGACATGTTATGAAATTTGAACAGGAATACATAGTATCAATTCTTACAATTCACTGATGAGATCGGGCACCCATATAGCTTCAGAGGGCAGAGAGATCTCAGTGATCCCGTCAAACTCCTCAGGATCCCACACCAAGAACGCATCAGTCAAGATCTGACATTATAAACAGGAAATACATCACAAGACCAGTTATATGAAGTACATGACAAATGGTGGCCTGCTGTTTTGGCATTCAATTGTTGCATGCCAGACAAGGCTGAAGACACATTGGCTGAAGCAGGCTCCCTGTCTTTCAGACAGACAGCCATGTGAAAACCATGCAGAAGCTTTAAATATATTATGTAACTGAAATGAAACATGGAACACAGACACAGGATTCGTAGAAACAGCTAAACGTGGTATTCATGTTAAGTCAGACATAATGTGTATATTGGGTGGAAAAGAATAATGCAAAACAGACATTTCTGTGCCTCATTCCCTCATATTCAAATATCTGAAGAGAACATTGCATTTGTATAAGTACACCAACGGCATTGTCATTCAGGGTTTTTGAAAAAAATACTGAAAATTTGATACTTGACTTTAGGTGTATTTTCTGGCGCTCAATCAATGGCACAAGGACAAGCGGCGGATGGGAAAATAAGCAAAGTCAACAATGGTATTGCAATTGCATTAAAGTGAATGGAGAATGAGCCTAGAGACTCATGTCTGCTGGCCCCACCAAACAAATGAACCCTAATGCGATTCTCCTCATCCTGATTTTATTTTCATGTTTTTTTTTAATGGCTCACTCCACCACTCCATTGAAACTATAAATATAATGCGTAGACGTGATTATTCCTTGAAGGGGTAATCAAAGTAATTACATTTTTAAATATTCCTATTTGTGGATGGGGCCAGTGGTGGTTTTACGTTGCATGAACATTAAGAATAGCTACAATATACATATCTCCCAGGCATATTACGTACATTTTTGGACTCTGTGCTCACTTGAATAGGAAGGTGGTGCGTCGGTCCTTCTTGTGGACAAATGTTTTCATAAAACTTTTGTCATCAAAGTCTGGCATTTTCTGGATTTATGGGGCTTTCAAGACAACAGGGAACTCAGAAAAAACAAGGTTGAATCATGACGTCAGTGTTTTTTAAGATCGGAGCTCTAGAAAGAAGCCCAACTTGGAATTCCGAGTTGGATGACCGTTAAAAACGTATTTTCACAGTCGGAAATCGATTTTTTCTGAGTTCCCAGTTGTCCTGAACTCATTGAAGTCTGAGATTTCCCAGTTCTGAGTTTCCAGATGTTTTGAAGGTGGCAGAAGTCATGCTGGATTGACAGCATGGCCAATATATTCAACTTTTTCTGGCCCATGGTGTTTCATGTGAATGTTTATCATTTTAAGCTTGGAAAAGAGCCCCTTAAACCCAGACTTGAACCACCCACCCTCTCCACCGAATAGCAGGGGAAGCAAAATAGTGATTGCTTTGCAACATTTGCAGTTAGCCACCGATTCCTTTCCAAACCACTCATTTTTAAATTTGCAATTTCCAACTTGTTGTGTAATGTTTATGTCCAATAAAAATGGCCGATGAGCACCGATTTGTTTTATCTATTTTTTTATTTTTATTTCACCTTTATTTAACCAGTTAGGCCAATTGAGAACAAGTTCTCATTTGCAACTGCCACCTGGCCAAGATAAAGCAAAGCAGTGCGACACAAACAACACAGAGTTACACATGGAATAAACAAACGTACAGTCAATAACACAATAAAAAAAGTCTATATACAGTGTGTGCAAATGAAGCAAGATAGGGAGCTAAGGCAATAAATAGGCCATATTGGCGAAATAAATTACAATTTAGCAATTAAACACTGGAGTGATAGATGTGCAGAAGACGAATGTGCAAGTAGAGATACTGGGGTGCAAAGGAGTAAAACAAAAATAACAATATGGGGATGAGGTAGTTGTGTGGACTAATTACAGATGGGCTATGTACAGGTGCAATGATCTGTAAGCTGCTAAGACAGCTGATGCTTAAAGTTAGTGAGGGAGATGAGTCTCCAACTTCAGTGATTTTTGCAGTTCGTTCCAGTCATTGACGGCAGAGAACTGGAAGGAAAGGCGGCCAAACGAGGAGTTGGCTTTGGGGGTGACCGGTGAAATATACCTGCTGGAGAGCGTGCTACGGGTGGGTGCTGCTATGGTGACCAGTGAGCTGAGATAAGGCTGGGCTTTACCTAGCAAAGACTTATAGATGACCTGGAGCCAGTGGGTTTCGTGACGAATATGAAGCGAGGGCCAGCCAACGAGAGCATACAGGTCGCAGTTGTGGGTAGTATATGGGGCTTTGGTGACAAAACGGTGTGATAGACTGCATCCAATTTGCTGAGTAGAGTGTTGGAGGCTATTTTGCAAATGACATCGCCGAAGTCAAGGATTGGTAGGATAGTCAGTTTTACGAGGGTATGTTTGGCAGCATGAGTGAAGGTTGCTTTGTTGCGAAATATAAAGCTGATTCTAGATGTCATTTTGGATTGGAGATGCTTAATGTGAGTCTGGAAGGAGAGTTCACAGTCTAACCAGACACCTAGGTATTTGTAGTTGTCCACATATTCTAAGTCAGAACTGTCCAGAATATTGATGCTAGACGGGCGGGCAGGTGCGGGCAGCGATCGGTTGAAGAGCATGCATTTAGTTTTACTAAGAGCAGTTGGAGGCCACGGAAGGAGAGTTGTACGGCATTGAAGCCCGTCTGGAGGTTTGTTAACACAGTGTCCAAAGAAGGGCCAGAAGTATACAGAATGGTGTCTCTACATAGAGGTGGATCAGAGAATCACCAGCAGCAAGAGCGACATCATTGATGTATAGAGAAAATACTAGGCTCAAGAATTGAACCCTGTGGCACCCCCATAGAGACTGCCAGAGGTCCGGACAACAGGCCCTCCGATTTGACACACTGAACTCTGTCTGAGAAGTAGTTGGTGAACCAGGCGAGGAAGTCATTTAAGAGATCTTCACATTACAAGGATTGAAAAGGATTTGCCAGTAGATTGTTGACGTGATTCATGATGATGACTGCTTGTCTAGCTTGCTAGCTAAGATTTTGAAAGTATGATCAGTCCAATCAAAGCTACGGCAGATATAACGATTTGATGTCATCTTACCTGTGGTCAATGACCTTGAGCATTCTCGGATGGGCACTTCTAATGTACATTTATGGCAGCACCCAAGGGGTCTGAACTTTCTAGCTCTCGCTGTAGATTTTGCGGTGACGTACTTTCCCCATAAATGACAGAACACTGAGCCAATCACCGCACAACTAGAGAAGATTACTAACCCCTATGCTCTTTATTATTCACTGGCTGCCCCTCCACGACAGAAATCACTGAGCTAAACTGAAACACCTGCTATTTGGAGCTGCCTTACTCAAGAAAGCAAAAAAAGAGACCATATGTGTATGCGGCTTTATTACCTCAATAAAAATAATTATTTACATTATTTGGAAACTGATATGGGACACGTATTAATGCCAGAATAACATGCAAAACAGGCAACAAACAAAAATCACGGGTCGCCACTGCGCCAGCGCATAGCTGGATAATGGCTGTAGATGGCTAGTTAGGCTATCTAACTGCTGATTGATTTACTAAACTAGAGTTTTTAATCGTGATGTTGAGCTAGTGTGTAGCAGATAATTCATTGCTGTGTGACCTGTTGGTAGGCTGTTATGTCCCATGTTGACTGATGTAAATGAAGCTACAGCAGCCAAGATGATAATGTAGAGTACTTTTTTTTCTTGTTTTAGCGTTTTAAATTGTGTAAAAATGCAATAAATGAGCTTCAGCTTTCAAAAAAATGTTTTGGAGGAAACCCTCACTCAATCCCCCCACCGTCCGGTCACTCTGCCATATCCTAGATTTAGCTGAAATGATGCCCCTGCAGCTTGCCTATAGGTGAACATACTTCATAACAGTTCATCCTTGTGCTGATATACTGTATCAGACGTAACCGCGCGCACACACGTCGCTTGCACGCGCCGTTTTTTTGGACAGGCAAGGATACCACTCTTCTTTGCTTGTGTGTGGCTGTTTGACAGATGGAGTTGGTTTGACTCCGAAGTCGGGCTGAAGGCATTTGTGGAAATAAACAAGAAATTCGGGTTTTGCTGCCATGAGAGTTGAACAACAGAGTGAACATGGGGAAAACTCAACGAATTCGGTGAGCACTAAGTAACAGAGTGGAATGACAAGTGACATTTCAAAAACTCTAACCTTGCATGAGATTGTTAACTAACGCAACCAGAACACATAACGTTACAGCCTACATTTTCTGTGTGGACAGACACTAAATTATATATCATGACACGACCTTATTCCTCAGTGAAACAGTCAATGACACAGTTGCTTCAATTACCTCGTGTGGGGAATTCTGTGTTTCGGGATTGTTGTCACTACGTATCCTGCCTGTCCTGCAAATATGTTTGACATTTTGTCTCGTTCAACGTATCACGACAACCAGTTGGCAAAAGAGTTGTGTTATTGTCTATCAATCTTTGCAATAACAACAGTAATCAGAGAAAGGTCATCTGTCAAAACCACTACAACAACATGCATACCCACAGTTTCTTGTCATATAGACCAGTGTCTTAACTGGACACACCCATCAGCTTTGATTTGTCTATAGTTAATCTTTAACAACATGTCTCCATCCTATTTTATAGCATGAAGATAAATGTATTTTTCTCCACAATTAATGTCTATCTACATTCATCTGTGTCCAGCGTCTGTGGTGGCTTTTTGTGTGTGTCAGAGAAACACCCACTGCCTTTGTCACTCAAACCCTGGTGGCATGGCGAGTGGAATGATAAACAGAGGTGCTAGCTATCCATGTCAGGGCCCAAAATAGAGGCTGACCAAGAGGCTAAGATAGACCCCAGCTCTCCATATAAGTCTGCATGGTCCCAGGTCTGTGTGTCTGGCTGCCTTCACACTGTTACCCTGACATGTCCACCTGCTGTTATGGGGGTGAGGGCTTTATATAGACTCACTCCTCTTAGCTGGCCCATATTCTTTTAACTGTTTAGCCACTGTTGATCTGGTGTATCACTTCAAAGCTACGGCTGGTTAGGAATACTTTTAGTTGCATTGTATTAGGTATACATGTCCGTCATACCGCTCAGGAAGGAGACGCGTTCTGTCTCCTAGAGATGAACGTACTCAAAAGTGCAAATCAATCCCAGAACAACAACAAAAGACTTGTGAAGATGCTGGAGGAAACGGGTACAAAATGATCTATTTCCACAGTAAAGCAAGTCTTATATTGACATAACCTGAAAGGCTGCTCAGCAAGGAAGAAGCCACTGCTCCAAAACCGCCATAGAAAAAGCAACTGAACATGTGGACAAATATTGTACTTTTTGGAGAAATGTCCTCTGGTCTGATGAAACACAAATAGAACTGTTTTGGCCATAATGACCATCGTTATGTTTGGAGGAAAAAGGGGGAGGCTTGCAATCCGAAGAACACCATCCCAACCATGAAGCACGGGGCTGGCAGCATCATGTTGTGGGGGGGCTTTGCTGCAGGAGGGACTGGTGCACTTCACGAAATAGATGGCATCATGTGGTAGGAAAATTATGTGGATATATTGAAGCAACATCTCAAGACGTCAGTCAGGAATTGAAAGCTTGGTCGCAAATGAGTCTTCCAAATGAACAATGACCCCAAGCATACTTCCAAAGTTGAGGCAAAAGGGCTTAAGGACAACAAAGTCAAGGTATTGGAGTAGCCATCACAAAGCCTTGACCTCAATCCCATAGAAAATGTGTGGGCAGAACTGAAAAACTGTGTGCGAGCAAGGAGGCCGACAAACCTGACTCAGTTACACAAGCTCTGTCAGGAGGAATGGGCCAAAATTCACCCAAATTATTGTGGAAAGCTTGTGGAAGGCTACCTGAAACGTTTGACCCAAGTTAAACAATTTAATGGCAATGCTACCAAATACTAATTGAGTGTATGTACATTTCTGACCCACTGGGAATGTGATGAAATAAATAAAAGCTGAAATATATCATTCTCTCTACCATTATTCTGACATTTCACATTCTTAAAATAAAGTGGTGATCCTATGTCAGGAATTGTGAAAAACTTAGTTGAAATGTATTTGGCTGAGGTGTATGTAAACTTCCGACTTCAACTGTTCAATATCCTCTCCTTTGTAGAAGCAAACACTTTTCTTCCTCTAGTCTGTTCCCTCCTCTCTCTTGTAGGAGAAAGAGAATAAGTCATTAGTGCCGTCAGCTGTGCTTAATTGCCTCTGATCACCTTGACTCACATGCCGGGCTGGGCTACTATCTGTGGGACCAGTCTGCCCTCTGGTGGTCCTTCCACATAGGTTAAAGGGTTAAAGTTAGGGGACGGGTTAGCTAACATGCTATGTTGTTGCAAAGTAGATAATTAGCTAAAATGCTAAAGTTGTCCATGATGAGATTCGAACACTCAACCTTTGGGTTGCTAGACGTTTGCGTTATATACCCGATCAACCACCCTGATTTTTGCTTTTGCCTTAAGTAACCTTCTATCTTATGTAACCATACCAAACATAACATATCATACTTATTTGAGTGTACCAGAT
This sequence comes from Oncorhynchus clarkii lewisi, assembly GCF_045791955.1. Taxonomy (NCBI): domain Eukaryota; kingdom Metazoa; phylum Chordata; class Actinopteri; order Salmoniformes; family Salmonidae; genus Oncorhynchus; species Oncorhynchus clarkii. Next base: position 25,027,407 of record NC_092156.1, read on the forward strand.
TTACTATTTTACGTCTAATCTATGAGACCAGCCTGGTCAACCTAGCCCCGGAGAGAAAAAAATCTAATTGTAATAAATGGGCTCCAAAGCTAATCTAAGTAATTATTACTCAGCAATACTCTGTCACGCTAATCGATTTAAAGTAAAGGACTGGAAAAATAACATCTAGAACGTGTACTCTTTCCAATCTTGCCAAGAAGGTCATATGAATAATTGCATACCTTCGTTGTAGAGACTATTTTCACCCAAGCAACAGGTTAATGGAAAGCCTTTTGTTCTTCATTGGCATGTTTTGCTCCTCAGAGCCTGATGCTGATCAACCAGCTGAGGGAGATCACTGGCATCCAAGACCCACAGATCCTCCTCAGGGCCCTAAACGTGAGTACCAAACACTGTGGACAGACCGGCAGATAGGCTTCGGTTCTGCCTGCTTAATCTGTATAACATGGCTAGATAGACAGTAACCTAAGCCCTCTCAAAGTTTATTGATATCTTCTTGGTGGTCCAGGCCTACCGTATACCCAAACCATTTCTCAGCTAAATGATTGGACTGTCTCAATGACACTATGAGAGGACTTCAAGGTAGGTCCTGAAGACACTTAGGGAACAAATATTTTTATTACCACATGTCTACTTGATTTGGTATTTGATTAATTGTGTTCTGACATGACATTAGCTGTAGGCCATGTCAGAGACCAATGATGTAGTGTCTAAGAAGGCAACAGTGAGATGATGTCATGCCAACACCATTAGTCAATGAGCATAGATGGAGGGAAGACCTGCATATTGTACATTTGAGCGATGAAGATTTCAGGTCGTTGTTGCAAAAGAGTTCTCAGCGACTTACGTACTTAAAAAGGCTAAATAAATTATATTGTCAGACATTTTTGTCAGACGGCTCTTTCATGGAATTAGTCCCCGGAACAAATCCTTTAGAAGGACTCTATCACGTAGAGGTCAAACTTAAGGTTAGGGGTAGTTGCCTCGGTGCCAGTTTATCTCTGATTTAGCTGCTCTGTCCTTTGTCAGAGTTATCATCAAAATCAGAAACAGACTAGCACCAAGCCAGGGAGTTCTTGGAAAGGACACATTGTAATGCCTACTCTTATCTCTCTGATACCAGGCCAGTCAGGGGGACATTAGCCATGCTGTTGGGCTGCTGACCACACAGCCACCAGAGGAGGGCCAGGGGACTGAGGACACACCAGACACAGATGTCAACAGGGAGGTCTGGGGGGCCCAGAAAGGTAGGCCGGAAGTTGGGAAGGAAAGTCTAAGGAAAGGAGCAAAATACCGAGGGTCTTGTGATGAACATAGAAGATCATTTGTTTCCCAATGTTTGTCCTCAGGTGCCCCTCCTAAAGATGACCTTCAGACAGCCATTGAGCTCAGCTTGCAAGAATCCCAGGCAGAGGAGAGAGAGCTCAACAGGTATAGTCGTCCAGTACCTCACCATTTCCCCTTTGCTTGCTGTTTTCTTGCGGAATGAAGTAACCAATTGAGAGTCATCTCTGAATTACAAGGTTATAATATCTGAAGTGAACACAGAAGTACAGTATGAGAAATAGATAACATCAACAAAAAAGGAAACCCAGGGTCTTGTTCATAAGAGTAAGCAACAGAAAAAAATTGAAACAGAAAACAAAAATGTGCCTTTCTTATTGGATTCCCTCCCCAATTTTTGTCAGTTTTCCTCCATTTGGTGCCTAATGAACACAACCCAGGTGAAACTATCAATCAGACCATTGTCTACAGTTGATAAGTGGCATGTTTTGATGTGTTCCAGGGCACTGGAGGCCAGTGTGGAGGACAGCGCTGCACGGGTGAAGAGGAAGCGCTGCGAGGCCCAAGGAGAGAGCTGCAGCCCTGCAGACTGGATCCGTAAGGAGGAGTGGCCCGTGGGCATCCGCAATGTGGGCAACACCTGCTGGTTCAGTGCTGTCATACAGGTGAGGTACACACAATATACACACTAATGCACAGTTATTAAGTGTCTGCTCTGGAGCTTGATCTTTAAAATATTAAAGAATATGCACAGAAAACGATAATTGTGCCAGTGATATGAACAGGATAAAAAGATAAGTATAACATTTGGGGTTTGTACTGTGGACCTTGTTAATGCTTTGCCATTTAAGACCACCTGTTGTATCACCAGTCAGGTCCTGGCTGTTACTAAGATTGATATCGTACAGTAAAGGTTGTATTTGAATTTAGCAGAATCTGCAGAATCCCTTGGACTCCTTTGGTCTCTATAATACGGCCTTGACTTTCTGCACCACCTCATAATTGGTGTATATGTGATGACCATGTTTAGAACCTCTCTAAGTTTTCCAAAACCTTTCGAAACTTCTGGTGTGAATCGGTTCAAAATATTACCACTAGGCGAGAAGGCTCCAAACACATGTTTTCCGTCCAATTTGCTGAACGATGTCGACTTCTGGCAAACAGAGGGAGAAGATTTATTTTCAACCTGTTACCACACAATCAAGCCAAATTTGTGTTAAATTGAGTTGTCGGTAATACCAGGAGGATGGGGAAAGATGAGGGGCAGTGGTGGGGTAAGGGTTTTTACTTTCCAAACACAAAAGCTTCTTGGTGCAATAATTCTATTAAGAGTCCATTCCACACTAAATTTAGCTGGGCCTATCAGGTGGCTCTGCTGAAATTCAAGCCTTCATTGATATTGATAGACTGTAAGGGTAATTAAATAGTGCAGTGTTGTGATGATAGAGCAAGTGATGAACTCTGCCGCCTGGACTGAAATTAGTTTATATCGGTAGATTAGGCCAAATGGGAACGCTCATTTGTCTTAATTTCGTTAAGATATGCGCCACATCGATTTAAAGCACTAAAAACCCAAAGGAAATATCATCAGGGGATAGCAATGCATGCACACATTTTGAGTGGCTGAGAAGTCATTTGAAGTTGTTCCATTTTAAATCCCTCCTTTTATTTGACTCTTTCCATCACAATTTACCCATAGAAAGTAGTTATCTGGATTGAGACTCACTGTATGACTGCATGTGGCTGTGTACTCATATTTCTGTGGTATCTGGTGTGGTACGCTTTACAGTAAGATTGTGATAATCTGTAATTAAGTTTCAGGGAAACGAGAAAGTTGAAGACACATAGGCCTAATGCAATCAAAAACGTGGGTATATTGTTGTCTCTTCAAAACTGCACAAAAGGCTCCATTATTTTGTGTTAGCAATAAAACTCACTATGGCTCACCAGTCTTGTCACTAATATAAAGAGAAGATTATCTCATTTATTTGTCTTGTTATGAGAGGAAAATTACCATCACCCGGTCTCATACAATACAGTTATCTCAATGGCATTTTATTTTGTTTGCTTAACTGTGACTCTCGTGTGTTTAAAACCTCCATAAGTATCCTCGACAATGACATTTTTACACACGAAAAGACAGGTCACCTTTCCGTCACTCTATCTCATCTTTGTCTCTTATTTCAGTCCCTGTTCCACCTGCCAGTGTTCCGCAGATTGGTACTTAACTACTGCCTGTCTGAGCGAATCCTGGAGAAGTGTAAGAGCCACTCGGTGAGTGTCCAATGGAGAGCCAGGAGCCCTGAGGAACAGAGACTGGACCTTTGGGTCCCAGAGGCTGAAGAGTCAGGGGATGTCTGGCTGATGTTAGAGGGGAAACTAGACTACAAAATTATACATTGTGCATAAAGATAGTGGTTAACACTTAATAGTAACTTCCATGAAGAAGCATTGATAAACCATTTATAAACAGTGTAGGCTACATGTTATAATAAAATGTTGTAAAAAATTTATATACGTTTATAAGAAAGGTTCATGAAAGTTATTAAATGTAAGTACAAAGTTATATGGACTCCTCTGCATATATTGTTGAAAACAGTAAAGTGTTGCCCAAGTTTTCCAGTGCAGCTATGTGAAGAAAGAGAAGCCTAACTTATGCAAGCTAAGGTAACTGAGCTAAATGACTACCGCCCCGTAGCACTCACATCCGTCATCATGAAGTGCTTTGAGAGACTAGTCAAGGACCATATCACCTCCACCCTACCTGACACCCTAGACCCACTCCAATTTGCTTACCGCCCAAATAGGTCCACAGACGATGCAATCTCAACCACACTGCACACTGCCCTAACCCATCTGGACAAGAGGAATACCTATGTGAGAATGCTGTTCATCGACTACAGCTCGGCATTCAACACCATAGTACCCTCCAAGCTCGTCATCAAGCTCGAGACCCTGGGTCTCGACCCCGCCCTGTGCAACTGGGTACTGGACTTCCTGACGGGCCGCCCCCAGGTGGTGAGGGTAGGCAACAACATCTCCTCCCCGCTGATCCTCAACACTGGGGCCCCACAAGGTTGCGTTCTGAGCCCTCTCCTGTACTCCCTGTTCACCCACGACTGCGTGGCCACGCACGCCTCCAACTCAATCATCAAGTTTGCGGACGACACAACAGTGGTAGGCTTGATTACCAACAACGATGAGACGGCCTACAGGGAGGAGGTGAGGGCCCTCGGAGTGTGGTGTCAGGAAAACAACCTCACACTCAACCTCAACAAAACTAAGGAGATGATTGTGGACTTCAGGAAACAGCAGAGGGAACACCCCCCTATCCACATCGATGGAACAGTAGTGGAGAGGGTAGCAAGTTTTAAGTTCCTCGGCATACACATCACAGACAAACTGAATTGGTCCACTCACACAGACAGCATCGTGAAGAAGGCGCAGCAGCGCCTCTTCAACCTCAGGAGGCTGAAGAAATTCGGCTTGTCACCAAAAGCACTCACAAACTTCTACAGATGCACAATCGAGAGCATCCTGGCGGGCTGTATCACCGCCTGGTATGGCAACTGCACCGCCCTCAACCGTAAGGCTCTCCAGAGGGTAGTGAGGTCTGCACAACGCATCACCGGGGGCAAACTACCTGCCCTCCAGGACACCTACACCACCCGATGCCACAGGAAGGCCATAAAGATCATCAAGGACATCAACCACCCGAGCCACTGCCTGTTCACCCCGCTATCATCCAGAAGGCGAGGTCAGTACAGGTGCATCAAAGCTGGGACCGAGAGACTGAAAAACAGCTTCTATCTCAAGGCCATCAGACTGTTAAACAGCCACCACTAACACTGAGTGGCTGCTGCCAACACACTGACACTGACTCAACTCCAGCCACTTTAATAATGGGAATTGATGGGAAATGATGTAAATATATCACTAGCCACTTTAAACAATGCTACCTTATATAAATGTTACTTACCCTACATTATTCATCTCATACGCATACGTATATACTGTACTCTATATCATCGACGGTATCCTTATGTAATACATGTATCACTAGCCACTTTATACTATACTATGCCACTTTGTTTACATACTCATCTCATTTGTACATACTGTACCCGATACCATCTACTGTATCTTGCCTATGCTGCTCTGTACCATCACTCATTCATATATCCTTATGTACATATTCTTTATCCCCTTACACTGTGTACAAGACAGTAGTTTTGGAATTGTTAGTTAGATTACTTGTTATTACTGCATTGTCGGAACTAGAAGCACAAGCATTTCGCTACACTCGCATTAACATCTGCTAACCATGTGTATGTGACAAATAAAATTTGATTTGATTTGATTTGATGTGTTCTCAGGACAAGAGGAACATAGCCTTCATGCAGGAGCTCCGCTGTCTCTTTGCTCTCATGGTGGGCTCCACTCGCAGGTTTGTGGACCCGTCTGCTGCCGTAGAGCTTTTGAGAGATGCTTTCCGATCCAGTGAGGCCCAACAGGTACACACTGAGGTCCAACAGGTATACGCGCATACACACTTGTCAATGCACACACACACACACACACACACCAGGGTCATGGCCACCCCTTTACATCAACTGCTTTGCGTACAAATATGTTCATTTCAGATGTGTTCATTCTAGGATGTGAGTGAGTTCACCCACAAACTCCTTGACTGGCTTGAAGATGCCTTTCAGCTGGCTGCTAATGGAAAGTAAGTCAAGGATTTTATCCCAACAGTCAGTTCTGTACGACAACACATTTATTGTCATAGCTAACCAGGGGCGCACATTTCACTGGGGAAGGGTGGGGGATATCACCCCCACATTCTGAAATTAACTTTTTGTCCCACTCAGTTTTATAATTGGAATGTGATGCAACACGAGGCACCTGTGTGCTTTAGGAACATGTATACGCCTCCGAGCGGTTGGGTAGGCTGTTTGGAGTGTTTATCAGACTGGATTTTAAAAGGAAGAGTGTGGTAACATCTCACAGCAAGAACTGGCAAATCTGGTGCAGTCCATGAGGAGGAGATGCACAGCAGTACTTAATGCAGCTGGTGGCCACACCAGATACTGCCTGTTACTTTTGATTTTGAACCCCCCCTTTGTTCAGGGACACATTATTCAATTTCTGTCAGTCACATGCCTGTGGAACTTGTTCAGTTTATGTCTGTTGTTGAATCTTGTTATGTTCATACAAATATTTACACATGTTAAGTTTGCTGAAAGTAAACGCAGTTGACAGTGCAAGGACATGTATTATTTTAATGAGTTGTATTTATATATATATATATATATATATATATATATATACACAGTGGGGCAAAAAAGTATTTAGTCAGCCACCAATTGTGCAAGTTCTCCCACTTAAAAAGATGAGAGGCCTGTAATTTTCATCATAGGTACACTTCAACTATGACAGACAAAATGAGAAAGAAAATCACATTGTAGGATTTTCAATGAATTTATTTGCAAATTATGGTGGAAAATAATTATTTGGTCACCTACAAACAAGCAAGATTTCTGGCTCTCGCAGACCTGTAACTTCTTCTTTAAGAGGCTCCTCTGTCCTCCACTCGTTACCTGTATTAATGGCACCTGTTTGAACTTATCAGTATAAAAGACACCTGTCCACAACCTCAAACAGTCACACTCCAAACTCCACTATGGCCAAGACCAAAGAGCTGTCAAAAGACACCAGAAACAAAATTGTAGACCTGCACCAAGCTGGGAAGACTGAATCTGCATCTAGGTAAGCAGCTTGGTTTGAAGAAATCAACTGTGGGAGCAATTATTAGGAAATGGAAGACATACAAGACCACTGATAATCTCCCTCGATCTGGGGCTCCACGCAAGATCTCACCCCGTGGGGTCAAAATGATCACAAGAACGGTGAGCAAAAATCCCAGAACCACACGGGGGGGCCTAGTGAATGACCTGCAGAGAGCTGGGACCAAAGTAACAAAGCCTACCATCAGTAACACACTACGCCGCCAGGGACTCAAATCCTGCAGTGCTAGAGGTGTCCCCCTGCTTAAGCCAGTACCATGTCCAGGCCCGTCTGAAGTTTGCTAGAGAGCATTTGGATGATCCAGAAGAAGATTGGGAGAATGTCATATGGTCAGAGGAAACCAAAATATAACTGGTAAAAACTCGACTCGTCGTGTTTGGAGAACAAAGAATGCTGAGTTGCATCCAAAGAACACCATACCTACTGTGAAGCATGGGGGTGGAAACATCATGCTTTGGGGCTGATCCGTGTAAAGGAAAGAATGAAGGGGGCCATGTATCGTGAGATTGAGTGAAAACCTCCTTCCATCAGCAAGGGCATTGAAGATGAAACGTGGCTGGGTCTTTCAGCATGACAAGGATCCCAAACACACCGCCCGGGCAACGATGGAGTGGCTTCGTAAGAAGCAATTCAAGGACTGCCTAGCCAGTCTCCAGAGATCAACCCCATAGAAAATCTTTGGAGGGAGCCCCAAAACATCACTGCTCTAGAGGAGATCTGCATGGAGGAATGGGCCAAAATACCAGCAACAGTGTGTGAAGACTTACAGAAAACGTTTGACCTCTGTCATTGCCAACAAAGGGTATATAACAAAGTATTGAGATAAACTTTTGTTGTTGACCAAATACTTATTTTCCACCATAATTTGCAAATAAATTCATTAAAAATCCTACAATATGATACCTAAGTGTACCTATGATGAAAATTACAGGCCTCTCATCTTTTAAGTGGGAGAACTTGCACAATTTTTGCCCCACTGTGTGTGTGTGTGTGTGTGTGTGTGTGTGTGTGTGTGTACACAGTACCAGTCAAAAGTTTGGACACATCTACTCATTCATGGGTTTTTCTTTATTTTTACTATTTTCTACGTTGTAGAAATTAATGAAATGAAATAACGCATTCATTTCAATGAACAGGTGTGTTTTGTTAATTTGTGGAATTGCTTTACTTAATGCGTTTGAGCCAATCAGTTGTGTTGTGACAAGGTGGGGTGGTATACAGAAGATAGCCCTATTTGGTAAAATACCATGTCCAGATTATGGCAAGAAGAGCTCAAATAAGCAAAGATAAATGACAGTCCATCATTACTTTAAGACATGAAGGTCAGTCAATCCGGACCATTTCAAGAACTTTGAATGTATCTTCAAGTGCAGTCGCAAAAACCATCAAGCGCTATGATGAAACTGGCTCTCGTGAGGACCGCCACAGGAAAGAAAGACCCGGAGTTAACTCTGCTCAGAGGACAATAGTTCATTAAAGTCGAATTGCAACATAAAATGTTTTTAATATTATTCACAGACAGACACATTTCAACATCTCAACTGTTCAGAGGAAGCTGTGTGAGTCAGGCCTTCATGGTCGACTTGCCGCAAAGAAACCACTACTAAAGGACACCAATTAGAAGAAGAGACTTGCTTGGGCCAAGAAACATGAGCAACGGACATTAGACCGGTGGAAATCTGTCCTTTGGTCAGATTTATTTTATTTTATTTTTGGTTCCAACCGCTGTGTCTTTGTGAGACGCAGAGTAGGTGAACGGGTGATGGTGTGGGGATGCTTTCCTGGTGACACTGTAGGTGATTTATTTAGAATTCCAGGCACACTTAATCAGCATTGCTACCCCAACATTCTGCAGTGATACGCCTATCTGGTTTGCGCTTAGTGGAACTATAATTTGTTTTTCAGCAGGACAATGATCCAACACCTCCAGGCTGTGTAAGGGCTATTTGACCAAGAAGGAGAGTGATGGAGTGCTGCATCAGATGACCTGGCCTCCATAATCACCCGACCTCAACCCAATTGAGATTGTTTGGGATGAGTTGGATCGCAGAGTGAAGGAAAGCAGCCAACAAGTGCACAGCATGTGTGGGAACTACTTTAAGACAGTTGGAAAAGCTTTCCAGGTGAAGCTGGTTGAGAATGCCAAGAGCGTGCAAAGCTGTCATCAAGGCAAAGGGTGGCTACTTTGAAAAATCTCATCTTAAATATATTTTGATATTTTTTAAAACACTTTTTGGTTTACTACATGATTCCATATGTGTTATTTCATAGTTTTGATGTCTTCACTGTTATTTTACAATGTAGAAAAACCCTTGAATGAGTTGGTGTGTTCAAACTTTTGGCTGGTACTCTGTGTGTGTGTGTGTGTGTGTGTGTGTGTGTGTAATATGTATATATTATGTCCCCCCAAATTTCTAAAACCAAAGGTGCTCCCCTGTAGCTAACTAAGATACCATAGCTATGGTAATTTGTTAAGCTATTTGACATTCCAGTACTGAACATATAATAAGTATTCTTATTACTATACCAGTATTATTTGTGTCTTGAAGTACAGGAAATCAGATATTGAATTGCTCAAGGTATAAAAGTGATCTTATCTTTAGCAGCCCGGAAGATAAAAAAGAAAACCCAATGGTTCAGCTGTTCTATGGGACATTTGTGGCAGAGAGAACTCATGCGGGTAAGTATAGAATGGACATTTCATTGTGGTTATATATACTGTAGGGCCTCAAGTATTTCCTGATCACCTGACATGACCAGGAAAAGCTTGTTTTTAGGCTATGACCATAGTCACTATCATATCATACTTGGCTATGACCCTATATGACTAGTCGTAATCTGATATAGCCTTTAAGTAGGCGCCATAGTTTTTCCTGCTGAGGTCACATGGTGAAGAAAAACTCCTGACCCTTATGCAATTTTTTTCTGTCAATTCACATCGATGTTTGACAATGTGTAGGCAAGACCTTATCCAACATCGAGCAGTTTGGCCAGTACCCCTTACAAGTGAATGGTTTCAACAACTTGGATGAATGTCTTGAAGGCGCCATGATAGAGGGGGAGATTGAAGCCCTACATTTGGATCAAACCATTTCGTCTGGCAGCGAGGTGAGCATACCAAACTCCTAGCTTTATGTTTACTCTGAAAGTTGTTGTGAATGTTAAGCCAAATACATTTGAATGTAAATGTAATATAGATATAAATTGAAATGTTAATGTGAATTCTGTTGTGTTCCAGAGGTGGTTTTCAAAGTTACCACCAGTGTTGACCTTTGAACTGTCCAGGTTTGAGTTCAACCAGTCTTTAGGACGCCCAGAAAAGATTCACAAGAAACTGGAATTCCCACAAATCATATATATGGACAGGTGAGCTGTTTGATATTAATTTGAAAAAAAAACAAAAAATATGTATATTTTTATATATATTATACTTACTTTCACAGCACTGGATATGTATGTATTTGCCCCCTTTGACATGTTCTCTACTTTTGCATATTTCTTATACTGAATGTTATCAGATTTTCAACCAAAACTTAATTTTAGATAAAGGGAACCAAAGTGAACAAATAACACAACAATTACATACTTATTTAATTTATTACAAAGTTATGCAACACCCAGTGCTCCTGTGTGAACAAGTAATTGCCCCCTTACTCGCAATAACTGCTTGTGCCACCTTTAGCTGCAATGACTCCAACCAAATGCTTCCTGTAGTTGTTGATCAGTCTCTGCTGTGGAGGTAGTGTGATGGTTTATATTTAAGCAATAAGGCCCGAGGAGATGTGGTATATGGCCAAAATACCATGGCTAAGGGATGTTCTTATACATGACACAATGTGGAATGCCTGGATACAGCCCTTAGCTGTGGTATATTAGCAATATCCTGTCCCAAAACCCCCAGAGGTGCCTTATTGCTATTATAAACTGGTGACCATGGTAATTAGAGCAGCAAAAATACATGTTTTGTTATATCCGTGGTACATGGTCTGATATACCATAGCTGTCAGCCAGTCAGTAATCAGGGCTTGAATCACCCAGTTTATAATCAATGAAGTCAGAAGTTTACATACAACTTCTCAAAATATATTTAAACTCAGTTTTTCACAATTCCTAACATTTAATCCTAGTAAAAAATTCCCTGTCTTTGGTCAGTTAGGGTCACCACTTTATTTTAAGAATTTGAAATGTCAGAATAAAACTAGAGAATTATTTATTTCAGCTTTTTATTTATGTCATCACATTCCCAGTGGGTCAGACGTTTACATACACTCAATTAGTATATGGTAGCATTGCCTTAAACAATTTAAAACTTGGGTCAAACGTTTCAGGTAGCCTTCCACAAGCTTTCCACAATAAGTTGGGTGAATTTTGTCTCATTCCTCCTAACAGAGCTGGTGTAACTGAGTCAGGTTTGTAGGCCTCCTTGCTCGCACACAGTTTTTCAGTTCTGCCCACACATTTTCTATGGGATTGAGGTCAGGGCTTTGTGATGGCCACTCCAATACCTTGACTTTGTTGTCCTTAAGCCCTTTTGCCTCAACTTTGAAAGTATGCTTGGGGTCATTGTCTATTTGGAAGACTCATTTGTGACCAAGCTTTAACTTCCTGACTTGTGTCTTGAGATGTTGCTTCAATCAAATCAAATCAAATGTATTTATTTAGCCCTTCTCACATCAGCTGATATCTCAAAGTGCTGTACAGAAACCCAGCCTAAAACCCCAAACAGCAAGCAATGCAGGTGTAGAATATATCCACATAATTTTCCTACCTCATGATGCCATCTATTTTGTGAAGTGCACCAGTCCCTCCTGCAGCAAAGCACCCCCACAACATGAGGCTGCCACCCCCGTGCTTCACGGTTGGGATGGTGATCTTCAGCTTGCAAGCCTCTCCCTTTTTCCTCCAAACATAACGATGATCATTATGGCTAAACAGTTATATTTTTTTTCATCAGAGCAGAGGACATTTAAAAAAAAAAAAAGTATGATCTTTGTCCCCACGTGCAGTTGCAAAACGGAGTCTGGCTTTTTGTATGGCGATTTTGGCTTCTTCCTTGCTGAGCGGCCTTTCAGGTTATGTCGATATATCGTTTTACTGTGGATATAGATATGTATGTACCTGTTTCCTCCAGCATCTTCACAAGGTCCTTTGCTGTTGTTCTGGGATTGATTTGCACTTTTCGCACCAAAGTACGTTCATCTCTAGGAGACAGAACAAGTCTCCTTCCTGAGCGGTATGACAACTACGTGGTCCCATGGTGTTTATACTTGCGTACTATTATTTGTACAGATGAACGTGGTACCTTCAGGCGTTTGGAAATTGCTCCCAAGGATGAACCAGACTTGTGGAGGTCTACAATTCTTTTTCTGAGGTCTTGGCTGATTTATTTACATTTTCCCATGATGTCAAGCAAATAGGCAGTGAGTTTGAAGGTAGGCCTTGAAATACATCCACAGGTACACCTCCAATTGACTCAAATGATGTAAATTAGCCTATCAGAAGCTTCTAAAGCCATGACATTATTTTCTGGAATTTCCCAAGCTGTTTAAAGGCACAGTCAAGTGTATGTAAACTTCTGACCCACTGGAATTGTGATACAGTGAATTATCTGTCTGTAAACAATTGTTAGAGAAATGTCATGCACAAAGTAGATTTCATAACCGACTTGCCAAGAAATGTGTGGAGTGGTTGAAACACTCCACGCTTTTGTAAACTTCTGACTTCAACTATCTGCATTCACTTAGACTGAGCATTGTATTGCATTGTAATGTTGATACTGTAAGTGGGGAATCGGAATCAAATAAACTTTTGTTGTGGTAAACTAAGTTTACTGTATGCGAACAGATACCTTCACAAGAACAATGAGCAGATCCACAACAGGAGAGAAGAGGTGAAGAGACTGAAGGAGCAGCTCATAGTCCTGCAGCAGAAACTGGAGTGGTGAGTTGACTATTGAGTTTACTGTTTGTAAAGCGGTGTGACACGTCAGGTTTGTACACGTGTTATTTTAGTTAATAATTTTTCATTAAAATTCAGTGATTACTGCAACAGGATGGATACCTCCAAATGTGTCCATTGAGAGTGAATTAATCATCAGTTAGTATAAAAACTGTCATACACATAGTGGTCCCATAATATTAGTTGTTTGATTCACGTAGGAAATGTCCTGCTCATGAGTCATGACTGACAATGTTATTGATGAAACCTGCTTGTAATTGTTTGCCAATGTACTGTCAGTTCAACCTCTGTCTCCTTCTGTTTCCAGCTACAGAAACTATGGCTCAGGGCCGACAAAGTATCCACTGGCGGACATGTTACAGTACGTGTTGGAGTTTGCCTGCACCAAGCCCACCAGTGTGTCCCCAGCTGAAGATGTGAGGCTGGCTGCCTCTTCCCCCACTCCCCCCGGGAGCAACCTCAAGCACACACAGGGCAACCCTGATGACACCAGGTACGGACGGACCTGTGGGACAACTGCGTCTCACTAGTCAAGGCTATGAGTGTATTTTTAGTTTCATGTGCTTACACAATCTAGTCTTGCATTACTTACCGGTACTCCTTGTTACTCCATATGACTGCAGTGCAGCTGCTGAAGTGAGCTGAACACTACCTGTCAATGTGAATCAGTCAATTCAGGAGATTATTGAAAATCAGTTCATACATTTGAAATGTGGTAAAAAATTATGGGTAATATGAAATACTGTAGATTTCTATTTATTCCATTTAATTTCTGAAATGAAATTGACCAAAACCAAAATGTTTTACCTGTTAGCCTGTGTATAGCACATCAATCACTGTATTTACTGTATTTTTGTTGATATCCTGCTTTTCCTCGGTGGGTCTCCTCAGTCAGTGCCAGGAGCCAGGAGACACAGGCCTGTCCAACAGCCCCACCTGCCAGCAGCAGCCCCCCTCGGGCCAGAGGACACCTATCTTCAAGCCCTTCACCCAGTGTAGAGCCCCCATGGACACCCCACCTCACCCCGCCCCCCACAGTGTGACCGAGGAGGAGCTGCGCTTTGTCAAGATCTGCCTGCAGCGCTGGAGGTCAGAGGTGGAGATCAACATGAACGGTACAGTGACTTACACCTGGATTCACTAATGATAACCTCTCTGTATTTGGGTTCAAGTTGATTTATTTTTATTGTACATTAAAGACACCAACATTTTAACAATGGATACATCCCATGACATTTTGACATGCGAATAGCACTTGATTTATATGGTATATCTGTAGTGATTGAGAAATTACATTCACTGAGGCAAGTTAACTTTTTAAAGATGTTTTGAAGCTATATTTGATCATGCTCATTTGCTGTACATTTCTAGTGATCGTTTTTCAATTGGATGTGTATCATGAGCTGACAGCCTATCCTGGCAGTCAGTGTCTACTCTAGAGTGTGTGTGTCTGGCACGGCCCCAGGTGCACTGCATTGATCTGTGTGTCTGTGTCTTGGTGCTCAGAGCTAAAGGCCAGCATCGACAGGGTCAGCCAAGCACTGGAGGGCATGTACTCGGATAACAGCCTGTGTCAGGTAAGATCCCTCGTACTCATCCATCTGACAGTCCCTGTCAGGTTAAAGCATGAGATACACTAATATTACTTTGTCAGGTTGAACATGTGTATCATTGCATAATGATTCATCTAGGAACCAAGTCCCAAATCTTGTCAGGTACTCGATTTAACATTATGTTAATGTTCGGTCACAAGAGACTATACTGATTAACAGTATCCCACACACTGAAAAACATTATTACATGTTACCTTTGGCAATGAGTTTGATATTGTTGCCTTAGCATTTGTGCATTATCACAATGCAGCACAATTGTGGGTGGGAACAGAGAATACAAGGGGGTTGAATGTCATGAGAAGTTAACAAGAATGGATTGAGTTCAGTATATGTCATGGCATGCTAGTAACAAAGCAGAGGTTATTAAAAGCTTTTGGTTGATGTGTACAGAAGCAACTATACATTGTTTGTCCTAATGTGTACATGTGTCAATACCGAAGATTTCTGCTGAAACTTAACTTTTCTGGTCCTAACCTCGTTTGACGTGTGAAGGTTCCGTATAGGCTTCACGCCGTCCTCGTCCACGAGGGCCAAGCCTCGGCCGGCCACTACTGGGCTTATATCTACGACCATGCCAACCAGCGCTGGATGAAGTACAACGATGTCATCGTCAGCGAGTCCTCCTGGGAGGAGCTGGTCAGGGACTCGTACGGAGGCATGACCAACGCCAGTGCCTATTGTCTCATGTACATTGACGACAGGCTGCCTCACCTCATCACAGGTACCCATTTCCCTCCTCCCCTTTCCAATGAGAAACTAGCTATGGTTCTTTACTGGTTCCAACAGCAGACCTACCAGCTTGCTGCCAGTACCTTGCTCTTCGTTGTACTCAGAGGGCTAATATTAATACTATGCATGTCAGTCAGTCTGGCTAAGAGATGAGGTAAGACTGTATCCCTTTTTTTATAAGACACATTAATGTGTTGGAAACTCTAAAATGTGTTGGAAACTCTAAAATGGTTTGCATAGTCAACATACACACAGCTCTGACACTCACACTTACCCCACCAGACATGCCACCAGGGTCTTGTCACAGTCCCCAGGTCCAGAACAATTCAAGGAAACGTACAGTATTATACAGAGCCATGAGTGCATGGAACTCCCTTCCATCTCATATAGAGCAAGTGAACAGCAAACCTGGTTTCACAAAACAAATAAAGCAACACCTCGCGGCACGCCTCTCCCCCATGTGACCTACTTGATGTATGTATGTACTAACATGTATGTTTAACTGATGTAAATTGTCAAGTATTTTGTTTGTAATGTCTTTTTCATTATGTTGGACCCCGGTCGCTACTGGCGTCGGCTAATGGGGATCCTAATAAATCTAATCAAATGTATTCCAGGGATCGAGCCCAGGCTCTACCGCAGCCGGCCGCGACCGGGAGGCCCATGGGGCGGCGCACAATTGGCCCAGCGTCGTCCTGGTTAGGGAGGGTTTGGCCAGCAGGGATATCCTTGTCTCATCGCGCACTAGCGACTCCTGCGGCATGCCGGGCGCAGTGCACGCTGACCAGGTCGCTAGGTGTACGGTGTTTCCTCCGACACATTGGTGCGGCTGGCTTCCGGGTTGGATGTGCGTTGTGTCAAGAAGCAGTGAGGCTTGGTTGGGTTGTGTTTCGGAGGACGCATGGCTCTCGACCTTCACCTCTCCTGAGTCCGTACGGGAGTTGCAGCGATGAGACAAGACAGTAGACACTACTAATTGGATACCACGAAATTGGGGAGAAAAAGGGCAAAAAAAAATAAATAATGTTTTCCAGGGACCAAAAACATATCAGCTAAATTTAATTTGGACTGCCTGCTGGCACTGTCCAGCGAGCAGAGTTCCTCTTTGAGCACACAGATGCCACCACAGGTACTCTTTGGCCCCTGGGCAAGTATCAAGCCCCAGCCCAGCGCCAATTAGAAGGCTCAAGTTGACATGTCACAGTGCTGTTTACATATATCTAACCATACCTATACTGTATGTACACTATATATACAAAAGTATGTGAACACTCCTTCAAATGAGTGGATTCGGCTATTTCAGCCACACCCGTTGCTGACAGGTGTATAAGATTGAGGCACACAGCCATGCAATCTCCAATGACAAACATTGACAGTAGAATGGCCTTACTGAACACCTCTGTGATTTTCAACGTGGCACCGTCATAGGATGCCAACTTTCCAATAAGTCAGTTTGTCAAATTTCTGTACTGCTAGAGCTGCCCCGGGTCAACTGTAAGTGCTGTTATGAAGAGGAAATGTCTAGGAGCAACAACAGCTCCGCTGAGAAGTGGTGGGCCACACAAGCTCACAGAACGGGACCGCCGAGTGCTGAAGTGAAAATCGTATGTCCTCGGTTGCGACACTCACTACCGAGTTCCAAACTGCCTCTGGAAGCAACATCAGCACAAGAACTGTTCGTCGGGAGCTTCATGAAATGGGTTTCCATGGCCGGGCAACCGCACACAAGCCAAAGATCACCATGCGCAATTGCAAGCATCAGCTGGAGTGGTGTAAAGCTCTCAGCCATTCGACTCTGGAGCAGTGAAAACGCATTCTCTGAAGTGAGGAATCACGCTTCACTATCTGGTAGTCCAACGGACGAATCTGGGTTTGGCGGATGCCAGGAGAACTCTACCTGTCCCAATGGATAGTGCCAACTGTAAAGTTTGGTGGATGAGGTATAATGGTCTGGGGCTGTTTGTCATGGTTCTTGCTAGGCGCATTAGGCATATTCTAGACAATTCTGTACTTCCAACTTCCTGGTAACAGTTTGGGGAAGGCCCTTTCCTGTTTCAGGATGGCAATGCCCATGTGCACAAAGTGAGGTCCAAAGTGGCTGAATGGATGCAAGTCCATGCAGCAATGTTCCAACATCTAGTGGAAAGACTTCCCAAAAGAGTGTTATAGCAGCAAAGGGGGAACCAACTCCATATTAATGCCCATGATTGTGGAATGAGATGTTCGACAAGCAGGTGTCCACATACTTTTGGTCATATAGTGTATACCTGCTATATCTGTCAACGCTGTAACTGCTTCTCTTGATCTATACATAAATACATTAATATATCCAAATCATGGCCTGACCAGGTGTTAGGTTTTTTAGACCTGACATGTTTATCTACATAAAGTTTTTCACTGTTTGCTGCTTAACAGTTTAGGGGACTATTGACTGTTATTAGTTAGCTCATTATGATTGTTATATTTATGATATTTATGTCAACAGAGGACACAGATGACGAGACAGGCCAGGTCATGCAGGCCATGGACTCCCTGCCACCCATCCTCAGGCAATACGTGCGCGAAGACAACCGCTGGTTCCAGCAGGAGCTCAAGGAGTGGGAAGACCAGTTCTGCCAGCAGCCACAGGAGGATCTGGTCTCTCCCACAGCAGTCGTCACCTCCACTCGTGCTCCCAGTAAAGACGACCCAGCAGAACCAGTCCCCCAATCTGGCGCAGCCCAGGAACCCACTGGAGAACAGGAACATGTGGCACAATCGGTTGTTATACCAGCTGTGGAATCTGGAGGTTGGTCTGGACATGAATGTATGGCAGGGTTACACCATTCTGGTCTTTGAGGGTGGCTGTGTATGCTGGTTTTCATCCTTGTCTTTTAGTCGGATACTAAATTATACGGTCATCACATTTGGCTAAGCACTATTGTCTCTGTCTGTCCTGCCAATGGTGAGGAATCAGTTTCCCTCTCCAGAAAATTTATCAAGTTAATTAAATTAAATTGTTCAATTAGCACTAGTGAAAAATGTTAACCAGCAGGACTGCAGGATCCTTAATGACTGGAGTTATACCACCTGCTCTATACAGTCTCTAAGATCTGAGTTCTGACTATAGTTGCTTGTTCAACTCATGGTCCTTGTCCTGTTTCAGAGCCAGTCCCAACAAGCCAGCCCCAGTCCCCGGTCCCTGTGTCACCGGAGAGTGTTGGCAGCAGCCCAGAGGAGTGCGACCACCAGGCTGTTTCTGTCACGCCAGAGCCCTGCCAACATACCAGTGAGGACGAGGAGGGGCAGCAACACTGTCAGGTGGGCAGGGTGAAAAGAGGGGTCTGGGGTTGTCATATGAGCACCCATTGAATAAATGTAATATACTCTATCTAGGCCACATACACAAATATACCTAGGCCTATATCTCTTACTTCCCTGTTGCATAGTGATAGCTGCTGCTACTGGATGTTTTGGGTGTGATATTAGGGTGACCCATGGGTTCAGTGTGAGTGTCTGAATTTTAACCAAGTCTTTTGTGATATTTTACGTGTGAGCTTAATTTCTGTTTCAACATGTCATTTCATACTAGTTGTGTTTGGACAAAGCTACTCTTGTTAATATACTAGTATTTTTTTTATTTTTTTTTTAAC